>NC_142113.1:25825000-26425000 GCF_056152115.1 Neolamprologus brichardi | reverse complement strand
CCTTTTGTACAGTCGCAATACCGGGAGAGCAGTGTCACATCACCCCCTCCTCTTTTCTCCCCCATCCCTCCTCCCTCTCATCTTCACCCTGGGAAAATGGGGGAAGCGTCAATTAAACCCTTTCTCTCTTTCGCTTCACTTCTCTCTATCTTCTGAAGTTGCTCTTTAAAAAAAAAAAAAGCAAATTCTTTAGGTTTAAATGCAAAGAGGCGCTCAGGGCCAAGCCACGGCGCTGTTAAAAATGGTTTGTTAAGGTTTCCTGAGAATAAAACTAATGATAATGGCGCATACAAGCTGTTGTTGGAACACTCTTTAATGGATTACTTAAGCAAGCAATTAGCAGTACACTAGCAGCTAGATATCAGCATCTGAATGGTCTAAAATATGTGTTAGTTGTAATGATGCTATGTGGCAATTACTCTTGTTAATAGATTGTTGTGAAATTGGCTGGACTGAGGCATTGATACAATGACAAAAAACCCCTGTTTTTTTTTCCTGCTGTCTCTGGCGCTTTTGACAAGCTCTCAAACTAGACTCAAAGTTTAAGCTGTATTGTACAATCTTCACCCCCACACAATCAAGAGCCAAACCAGAATCTAAAAGCATAACTGACTGATTTGGAGTGCTTGATTGAGAGGGAAAGCGGAATAAAAGTTTGGGCTGTGCGGCAGTCTTTACACACCAGAGCAGAGAAAACCGCTGCAATATATAATCCTTTGATATGCAGTCAGTCCGAAGGGTTTGCTGAGGGATAACGCTGCAATTCGGAAAATGCGGCTGGTCCTTGGCCCTCAGGGGCCAAGCCTTTGTGGTCACAGGACCAGGATTACACTTTAACCTCCACCACCACAAGCAACCAGCTCCCCCACCCCTCTAGCTAAGGCCTGAGGTCAGGTGAAAGGCCAGGAATCTTAAACAGGGTAGGAGAGAAGGAAAAAGAGGGTGGGGCGGGGACTAGAAAGTCCGTCTTTCTACCGCCCCAATGTGCAGCTCTTTGACTCGGTCCTGCATTTCATTTGAATTCCACAATTCAATACCAAAGCTTGTGCTTAGATCCAGTCCAATTAGTACATGCAGGATGTTTTTCTAGACATATTTACATCTTCATTCAAGTAAATGTTAGGAACCTTTTTATTTGAACTCAAAGAACTCACTTTCAATCTTACTCTGAGAGAAATAATATTGATCTCTTACTATGAGGGCCGAAAGAAATGAGACTGAGAAATTGGTATGGCTGCAACATATTTTGTCAAAGTAAGGTACAAGTATTGAACTATAACGGAGAGGAATTTAATTTGTTGGAGCCCTTAAATTGGTCCACAACAGCCATTCGCAAACTTTGCTAACCTTGCCTATTCAATATATAGAAATAAAGTCCCTGTGTCTAAATTTAGAGTTTATCACATCTTCTACTGGCAAAGCATGTCTTGATTAGACTACAGTCTGACTCATGATGAGAAAGTTGAACATATAGGAAATGTGTTACTTCACTAAGCGTGGTCGTCATCCATCAGGAGGAGGAAAATCAGGAGGAACTGGAGTTTGTGTGGTGGCCAAAGAGTCTCTTCCACTGTATATGTTAGTTTTGAGTTTCTTCTTTCTGCCGTTTCGCTGCAAACAAAGGTCTCTTTGCACGCATCTAACATTCTTTTTTATTTACTTCTTCTAAAATGTTGGAAGTTTCTGGTAAAACGTGATGAAAACAGGACAATAGGCACGCCGAGCTGTTTTTCTTAAGTTCTCCAGTTACTCTGTTTGATGTTAAATTGTCCTGGTAGATAACAAAAATTATGCCTGGCCAGAGAAATGGTCTCATGAACCAACGTAACTTTTCCTGTCAACAACGCATGATCAGAAATCTGAGCGCGTGTTTGCTCCGCGGACAAACTCTTTGTTGCAAAACTCGTTGTGGCTGCGCTGGTATTCCACTTTCACATGCATCCAGTCAAAAAAGGCTGTCTCTGTTTGTAGCCGCTGCATGTTTTCTCTCCTGCCCACCCAAGTGTGTGAGCGGAGGCTGTGTTTGCATCTGGTGTGTGTTGCTGTTGAGTGCGTCTGTCAGCTAGTTCGCAGGCCAGATACACTGAGGAAATGGTGGGGTCAAGGTGGAGACCCCCGCACCCTTACCCAACACACACACACACACTAAAAAGCATGGATTTATAGCAACAAGTCTGGGTCAGAGAGCTAGTGGTCTCTCCTTCCCACACCGCACTATAATTTCCTTTTCTCCGACAACGGAGAAATATGGCCTAGAGACATGGAGGTAGAGGAAGAGCTAAAGATAGAGATGACAGAGCAGATGCAAAGTGGGGAGAGGAGGAAGATGTCAACAAGCTGCATGTTGTCCTTTCTGAATTTCCAACTTTTTAACGTTGTTTTGTTCTGCGGGTAGTGTTAGCCTAATTTAAACAAACACGCAAACAAATTTTTCTTCTTCCAGGTGTTTCCAGGTATGCCCAAGTGCCCTTTTCCCCCTTCTTTTTTATGATCCCGTTAGGGTATATTGTTACTTGTTCTTACCTTTAGGATCTTTCCTTGTGCAGGATTTCCTAAACGAACTCCCTTTAGAGTTAATGAAGGCCACATTTCCTAGATATTCAACTTTCTCGTCATGAGTCAGACTGTAATCTAGTCGTGACACGCTTCACCAGCAGAAGACGCGATAACGGCTCCTCTCCAAGCGCTAAACTGTGACTCTTAAAACATTCTGAAAGGGATTTGTGTACTTAGAATTCTTGCAAAATCCATTAAAATGTTTGAATCATTAGACAAAAACAAGACTTATTTTTATTTTATTATGCACTTCATTGTAAAGTGTAGATGTATGTCTCACTTTTTAAAATCAACTACCACAAAAGAGCCATTTCGTCAATATATATATGCAGTGGAAAAGGAAAAATATCTATATAACACTCCAGTGACTTCGGTTAATCTAGCATTTTTTAGGCACAAACATGCAAACATTTCACGCAGTCTTCAGCAGAGTTGAAGTTGAAGTGGTAAGAAGTAGCAGAACCCAAAGTCATCAAGGTTTCTATTTGTAGATAAATGTATCCATATGAATCAAAGACGGTATACCCTCTGTGAACCCCCCGCCCTCCCAAGTGCTCCGTAAGTAACACCTGACCCTTCTAATCTCCATTCTCAGTCATTAAGTGTCTCAGCAGTAGACACTGAGGCTGTTAAGTCTCACCATATACAATATAAGAGGCTTTTTCTCTGAAGGCAAACTCCTGTGAACTAGAAGGTCATGTGAGGACTTCTCCCCTTCCCTGTTGCTCTGGCTCTGCCTTGTGAAGCAGCGTGTGCATATGTAGAAAGATGGAGCTCCCCCTGCTGGCCAGAGGCAGCACCGAGCCCTGCAGACAGATGTCTCGCACATGCTACCCCAGCACGAACACTTTGCTGTTTTATTCCCACTCATCTGTATCGCCTGTTCTTTATTCAGAGGTGACTTTATGGGGCCGTTTTGTTGCGATCGGCGCTATCATCGCCATTATATGATTATCTTCCACTAATCTCTCCAATGTAATAGTCCTGCAGGACCAATTTCTGGAGCAGGATCGTTTCTTATCTGCATTTTTAGGCAATCTGGGGCAGCAGGCTTCACACTTCTCTCCAGAGATGGGGGCTTAAGATGATGGTCTTTTAGTAATGATTTCATTTCTGCCTTCAGTGAATCCCAATTCGATCATCATGAGTGAGTGTATTCAGCGTAGCTCCACGGAATTCTGCAGTGTTTTGGATTAATGTATGAATTTTCAGCGGTATACAATCAATGCACATGAATGTGAGAATTACAAATCTGTGTGACTGCAAAGTTGTATTTTCTTTCTTCTTTCTTTGGAAGATCATTTTAGGATTAGTTTTCAATCCTCCGGGGTATCAGGCTCTTTGTACGAGCTATTTTAGAAACCACAGGTGGGCTCATACAGGTGGTTGTTAACAGTCCTGGCACTGAATACACTTGTTTTCGTTCCTCTCTCTTTCTGTCTGAGAAGCTTTTGAGCCTTGCCGAGTTCCTCGTCTGCCTTTGATTCATCCATACAAATGTGCAAAACATGAACCTCCTCTGCTCTCATCTGCCTGAGCAACGCACGCTGCAAAGTGACTAAATCTACAAGCTGCTCATTGATATTGTGATAAGTGAAGTTCCCTGGTGCAAAAAAAAGATGAAGATAGGAATTAAATCAAAGCCACAATTTAGATGTGTAGCTGGACTGTCATCTTTTTTCCCCCCCTCTCGTCCTCTGTCATACAAAAATTAAATATTGGCTTCGTGTGAAGAGCAGATGAGCATGTATTAATATTTGGATATCTGGGTTTTTTTTCTTTTCTCTGCTTTTTCAGTCGTTCAGATTTCACGCTGGATGAATTATAGAGTTTAAGCAGTAACTTTATAATTTTTTTAAATATGGTTTAGTGGTATGTTATTCAATATGCACAGTGTGCTAACAGCCTGCTTCTTTTTCAATGCAATTCACTCTAATGAATAAAATATAGGTCATCATAATGATACAAAATTTTCTAAAACCATTAAAGCAAAAACTGATCAATATTTATTCAAAATTTTCCTTTTCTTATCATCATCCAATTCACTTAAATGTGAAGAAATAATAAGTTTGCAATCGTCTTAGTAGTACTGCTGAAAACAAAAACTGGTCAAGTCCTGTGTTAAAAACCCTGTGTTGATGCTCTGATTGACAATTTTCTGCTTCTAAAAGTTCAAGTGATGGAATTTTAATTAAATCTGATTAGCTTTCAGATTTAAAACAAAATGTATAAAAATAGTTATAAACAAGTTTAATTTGCTGCCTAAAGATGAATTCCTCCAGTTTAATGTAACTCTTCTCGTCCTGAACTCTTTGATGGCATGCATTTTTTATTTCTCTTTGCTATTTGTGCTGATTTGGACCTGATGAATGTAAAAACAAAGAATTACGTGATTTTTTTTTTTTTTTTTTTTTTAATCTGATTTTTGTTTCTGAGAAGAATGAGATCCACATAAGAGGACATTCGCTTTAAATTTTGATAGAACAGTGGCAGTTTAATGTCCTCGTAAGTGGATATTAGGCCCTTGTAGAGCAAAATTTAGTATTTTGATCTAGACAACCCGAAATGTGATGTGACGCCAGGTCCTAGGAGGTTAAAATATTATCTAAAAAAATATCACAGATTCTGATCCAAACTCCAAATCTCTAAAAAATAGATATAAAAACACCTTGGAAACATAACTAGGAAGAATTTTAGCAGATGTATGTTTCCATGCCGCTGGAGTGGTGGTTGTTCTGCAGCAAGAAATCTTATATTCAGTCTTTCTCCCGTGGTCTTCAAGCATGTTTCAGTGTTGATAATAACAATGGTGTGTATTCACATGCTGCATAACCCCATTCAGCTGTAATCCTTATTTATATTCTGTTTTAATATTTATATTCCTTTTCTTTCCCCCCTTACTACTTGTTGCTGCAGTGAGCCACTTCCCCCCGCAGGGATCATTAAAGTTTCATCTCTTTTTTTTACCCCCTTATTACTGTATATCATAGAACAACAGCACACTACTGTATGTAGTACCACCACGAGATGCAAATAAATGCAACAAGCCCATGACTTCATCACAATTGTAATAGAAAGAGAGAAGTACCCTGAGCACTTCCCCCCCACCCCCACACCCCAATCATCCCCACAACCTCAAAATCAATTTCCTTTAAATGGAATTAAGTGAGATTGAGGCACACCACTGTATTAGTTCTTCAAAAAGCAACCCTCCGAGCAACCCAGGCGCGCACACGCACACTCTTTTCCTGCTCGCTCTAACGGCCGCCGCTTTCCCCTCGATGGAGTTTGATCGACACACAGCTGATCTATAAATAAAGGCTTTTCTTCCAACCCACAAAGTCACGTCGGCCGCTTGCAGTTTGGCTCCAAGGTCACAGCTGCCTCCACTACCCTTTATTGCGTTCATTCCCCACTTGTTTGGGAAACGAGTTTAAATGCGCTTCGAGCTAATGTAACTCTTGTTTGATGGAAATGGACACATAAAAAGAACTAATGAATGCATATTTAAAAGTGCTTAGAGTTTTAAATTTAGCCTCTGATGCGATGCTTGTAAGCTTACCTGAATGCTTTTTTAATACCTATAATCACAAATTTTCCCTTGAATGCATCACCATAAGTGAGCATCATCTTCTAAAGGCTGCGTAGGAATTGGGTCTTATGAATGAAGCGATTCGTTTTTGTGTTTAAACTGTTTTTTTGTTTTTAAGACAGACAACGCTCTGGGAACTAAATAATTTCTAATGAATAATTCACTTGCCCAACACAATTTAATACATCTAATGAAATGACTCTTTTTGCCACCTCATTCAACAAATGACTTACATGTTCTATGTTTTGGCTCGTGGTGCAGTGTTGTTACTTTCCTATTTACCGTTTCCTCGTCATTACTTAAGTTTTTCCACAGCTTCTCAGTCTGTCCGTGCCCTCGTTGCTCATGTTGTGCGCAATTTGCCGCACAGTTGCATTTCTTGTGATCTGTAGCTTTCAGTGCACTGCTGAGGTGTTTGCTGCCGTCTTTCGCTTACTTTCTGTGACTTGTTTAGTTCGCTGCGATGACGGCACGTTGGTTGATTCTGTCGGGCCTTTTTGCAGCGTCTTGATCTCATTGAGAAGAACTTGAGTGTCAGGCGAGTATTTTTTTTCCATTATATTGTTGTGCCTTTCATTCCTGGTGATGGCTCAGATGTCATCGCCCCTGCCGCTTCCTTGCGGCATGCCGATGACTGCTTTGCAGCACAAGAATGGCACAGCCATCACCTTCTCTCTTCTCCTTGTGTTTCCTCGGAAGGAAAAACTTTCAGTATGTATGTTTAATGTGAACCTCCCCAACAATGGAGGCTTGTAGTGCACTGTGACTTTTCTCTCAAACCTCCACCCCTGGACTCATCCTCTGCTATTCCCAACAAAAGGCCTATGTTAACTACATTAAGCTGCCCTAGAAGCATGCCATCCCCATTGTAGTTAATACCTTTATAATTCAGTAGCGATTTGGCTATGGTTTTCCCTGTGTTACATTCATCAGATAGCCTCCTATTACCAATTCCAATACCTCTCATTCCTGCTTCTTTTTGTTTCACCCTTCCCTTCCTTTACCCTCTTCCCAGGCCGTCTGAGAAAACAAAACAAACACTCCATCCTGTCCAGCATGTATGTGTTGCAAAGGATGTGTATGTGTGTGTGTGTATGCGCGCTAAGGTTTGGACAGTAGAGTGAGGTGCTAAAAGCCTTTTGTCCAGCAGGAAAGACGGTGTCAGCAGCCACAGTGAGGGGGGGGGAAAGTAAGGGGGAGCTGGGGTCATTTGGCTTCAGCTTCTTGTGTGTGTGTATAAGTGTGTATGGGTCGAGGAACCTAAGAGCCTGTGACTAATGTGGGTTTGCAACCCCGTCACCCAGCCCCCTTTTCCTTTTACATTGTCTGCCCCCACTGTCCAGATGGCCGGTGAGAAGAATAAATCCTGGGAAGGCGAGGAGAGATTTGGGATTCCATTGCAGGACACGGGGTAAAGGTGGGGGGGTGATGGGAGTTTGACAGGGTTTGGATGGAGTTGGGTAAGTCGCTACCAGTCCATCTCTCCCAAGAACCTTTTATACTCTAGGGAAGCGGAGCATGTCCTGTGAATTGAAAAGCTTTTCATACCTTTAATTAAGTTTAGATAATAAAGAGACAAAACAGTTAGTTTAAAGGGAAAAAAAGAAATAAAACTCTCATACACAAAGCCTGTGTTATAACAGCACTTGTTAGGAGAGACACAGAATGGAAGTGATGATGGTCAAGAGGGTATAAGAAATTAGCAGCAATAGCACAGGTCTATATCCACCGTGAGCTTTTGGCGGAGGCTTAAGGAGACTTTGGTGGCCTCTGAAAGCCATTATGAAAATACTTATTGCAAAGCAGACCACCCCTAATGGACTGTACCTTTAATTTTATGAGCCCCCTGATGCTGTATGGCTGCAGTGATCTGAGCAGCTACTTGCTTTGTTTGCATTTACCTGATTGTTTGCTGTGGAGCTGTAAATAAACTGAGAAATAGGATTACTGTACAGTATATGCAATGCAAATAATACACACGTTGTTCATATGGAACCCAATTAATAGCAAAAAATAAAACAAATTATAAAAAAAAAAGAAAATTAAAGATATGAGTAGTTATTTTTTTTAACTGAATTAATGTAAAGGGAAAAAAACAACATCTACAGATGGAATACCTAAAACTTCTAAAGCCTTATGTTTAATTTACACTGTGCTACATAATTGTGTTTAACACCAATCAGTGACAAAAAGGAGTTTTTCCAGTCTTGTAGCAGGATATTTCCAACATTAATTGAGTGAATATCTACGAGAAAAACACAATAACTAAAGCTATATGACATCATGTCAATGTGATCCAAAAATATGATGCTCAGTCCAAGATCGCTCACTGTAGCTGCATCTTCCATTCACATTTTTACATTTTGATGTTTCAGCCTTGACAATGAACACCTAATAACACCATTTCTAATTTATTAGCTGAAAAATCTTCTGTGTGTATCTGTATTTCTATTTAGCGCGTAGAGGGTGATGCTGTGTTTAATTTAATATCTGGAGAACTGGCTAAAAATAATCTTTCATGAAAATCAGATAATGCTGCTGCTTTCTTTTAATTAATTATACATGTAAATGGATTCACTGCTTTGGGTACACACCAACGAGTCTGGCTGTGGAGACTGCTTGGGTATACTGACTTGTTTGTACTGGTTATAAGGTGTTCAAGGAGAAAGAATAGTTGACCTCTAGAAAACAACATTGCAGAAACTGGACACACGTGGAAATGAGACGGTATTATGGTAACTGTTTTTGTCTTTGTTTGCGTGTTCTGTAAAGTTTTAGGACTTTTTGTATTCTTATCCATCACGCAATCAGGGAGACATCCGAGCCATCTCAGATCTTTTCTGTAGTCCATGACAATGAGCCCAAACATACAGTCTTAAAAAGAAAACATCTTCAGGGATAAGTGGAAGAAGGAGTCCTGGAGCTGATAGTATAACCACCAAAGACCCCTGATCTCAACAACAAAACAAAGCAGCTGAAGAGTACCATGTATATGGATTTGATTTGAATGTTTTTACATTGTATAAGGTTCATTCATAAATTTATAATTCTGGGAATTTCCTTAAACCACCTCTCCTTTCCCTCCTTGCACGAAACTGTGCTGCACAGCTGCTGTTTTCTGTCTTCAGCTCTAAATAAAGCCTTTGTTTCTCATCAGCTATTAAATGTAGTTATTTTGTTTTTATTCATCATTTTACAGTACAAACGTGAACTCTTTTAATATACTCGTTTGGCAATTGTGTTAAGGTGCTTTTTTTTTAAAAAAAGAGGGGGAAGGTGGCATGTTTTTTCTCCTCTTATTCAAGATCATTAATCTTGGTGACAGGGATTTACATCAGCCGACAGACTCACTGATATATTTAGAGTGAAAATGTCTCCATTTCCTGTTAAAGAGAAAAATAGAGCTGCACTCAAATGCGGTACTTCATCTGTAAACACACAATTGAGCATTCTATGTGGAGAAAACCGAGTATACAAATGACCGAGCTGCGCAAATTTCTCTCTGGGATACTCGAACCTCCTACTGAATGCTGTCATTTATTTTCATTGGTTTCATGCAGTAATGGACTTCGCTTGAACAGCATCTTTGTATTTAACCTTGAGACGGAAACATTTGAGTGCATATGTGCATTTATGTAGGGGCACAAACACACGGAGACACACACTTTACTATGATAATGATCATCTCCCTATTTTTTCCTCCTAATGGCACATTTCACTTTTGTAATTACCGAGGAGTTGCGGTAAAAATGAAGTTCAGTGTTTCTATTTAATGCAGAATCCATAAGGCTTTACTGGCTAACAGCGTTACATGTACAGGTCTGTGCTGCTGGAGCAAACATTGCGTACCGCTATATAGCGTAAAAGAAATAAAACTCGGGCGTGTAACCAAATATTTAATAGGAAGCAGAGAGATCGTCAAAGAGATCAAGTCTGTTTTTAAATTCAAAATTAACAGTTTTAAACTTACACAGGTTATTTTCTCAATTTACTCAGATGTGATGATCCAGATCCAGATGACACAGTAAAGAATCAGCTGATTTATTTTAATCATGTTTGAGTTCTGATCATTAAATATTGTCTTACAATATATTTTCTTTGTTCTGGGAAAAGCTTCCCAACATAACATTCACCTACATTTAAGTCCAAAATGTTAATATTAAGACTTAACAAGCTCCCATGCCCAGACTCTAATTCTCTGTTTGTTTTTTTGTCACATTTTCATCAAATATGATGAAATTAAAATATGGAGTTAGAGCCTTCTCACTGGCCCCTGCTGGCTGTTGACTAGTTTTACACCCCAAGCTGTTGAAAATGGGCCCTTGCTTGACTGGAGGAGGGGGGGAGTGGAGAGCCAGTTGTCATGGTCAGGCTGGCTGAAAGTTGCCGGGGCCAGCTGTAGCACAGGAGCCATTCCCTCTCATTTCCACTTCATTTATCTTCTCCTGCTCTTTCCTCCATCCATCCATCTATTCCTCCTTCTTTTCCTCTGCCAGTGGACCAACAGTCTCTCCATGCTGAGCTCCACTGTGCCCAGTCAACTGTGGCAGAGCAAATGGCATCTCTTTGTTTCTTGTCTGTCTCCCTCAGAGTTTTATTTGCTAAAATAACACAGTGTACTTCATATATGTCCAAACCCTTCGATGTTAAATACACTAACAGGTTTATGTTTATTTCCTTAATTATGTGTCACTCTTTTGTTCGTTTTCTCAGCCTCGAATTTTGAAGGAATATTTATCACTTCATTGCTTCAGGTAAAAAAGAAAAATAATACTAATAATTGCGAGTAGTCGGGGTTGTATATTTGTTTTACTTATAAAAAAAAAATGATAACTGGAGTCATGCAGGAAATAAACAAACATAAAGGAAAGCAAATCACTTCCAGATCTGACCCACTGTCGAGCAGAGCCAGGTCCAGACAGAGCATTCTCTCTGTTTCCTTTTCTCTCCCTCCCTCCTCTTCTTGGTATGAATCTGCCGTATCTCATTCCCCAGCGCTAATTCCAATTTAATTGCCAGTAGCCTGAAGCCTCCTCAATAGGAGTAACAAATGGTTTGATTCTGTAGACTTCATCAGACTGCATTTTAAATGCGACACAGTAACCCGGTGCGAATGCCAATGAAGCCTGGCGAGTAGCTCCTCTGTTTACTAATTATCCTTTTTCTTACTCCAAGCCACACTGCACAAGTTGTCTGATTAAATCGGATTTGTGGGGATTGGAGGGTGGGGTAGGTGGGTGCTCCGGTGGTGGTGGTGGTGGTGGTTGGGGCCGGGTGGATTGGATGGCAACCGTTGTCCATCTTTGCAAATGATCCCCACGTCCACAACACGAAGGGCCCGCTGGTGCGACTGTAAATCATGTTAAAGGGCTGTGCCACTGTTCTTCACATTGACATTAATTCCCAGCTTGTGCCGTTGATGATCTTTACAGTCAGCATGGTGGTGAGGAAAAAAACAAACACACGCTGGCAAGTGTATTCTAATGACATTTTCGGAATTGATATCCACCGCAGTCACGCAGGGAACAGGCTTTGAGATTTGAGATTCGTGAATGTGGGTGAGATGTGCAGTTAAGATCTGAAAACTTTTAAAGAGCCATGTTATATGAGGGTAGATTCACAACAGCAGCGCTTAGCCACAAGCTTACTGGTTTCCAATGAACAAGTAAATCTTTTTTTTTAATTGGGTCACTGTAGTATTTTGGCTCAAACCAGAGTAAATAGTACATTTGAATGAGATTATTAGAGCTCAGTGAAATTAAGTAAACAACAGAGTGGGGCAGTGTATTTGTACATAGTATAGTAACTATTTCTCTCATTATCTAACATATCTCTAATTCACTTTTTCTTCCTGTCTCTTGTGCTGCAGTCACAAGTGAATTTCCCCCAGTGTGGGATTAAATAAACTCTATGTCTATGTCTAAAAAAGGCAAAACAGATCTTTTTTAATATATATGCATAAGATGTTTTACATTTATTTGTCTGTTCTGGCTTTATTAGCACTTTGTACTTGGAAGTAGGGTAAATTCAATACTGATTTAGGTGTTTTCATTTGTTCATAATGAGGAAAATATGGATATTATTACCAACCGTATCAATTTAGCGAGCCTTAATCACAGCTACGTTTCGAAAATGAAGTAACAACGGATCGCTGGAAAACATTCACTTATTAAGCCTCCCTCTCAATGTATTGTCCATCATAGCGCACCGCAGACGCCGAGCTAACACTACAAATTTGAGCAATAATGTGCAGCAGTAATGAAGTGCTCCAGTTGCTACAGTAGAGAGAGAATATGGCGGGGCTCTGAACGCTGTGCAGATGAGGAAATTTGCACCGCTATAAAGACCTCTCCCTGTCAACTAAATGGGCAGTTGAGCTGCCATATGGTTGCGCTGACATTATCTCTGGGTAATTAATATGGCATCTCGCCTGGCATCTGGTGGCATTAATCTAGCTGGGAGCAGTTCATCTTACAATGTCAGCGCTGCTGCGGGCCCGACGTGAATTATCACTGCCCGATGGAACAGGGAGGAAGGGACGAAACAAAACAAAACACAGCGGGGCAGGGTCTGTTGACTGCGTGGCGTTGCATCTTCTTATAATAGCGGTTGCCTTTTTACTTTGATTTCTTGTTTATTTCATCTGCATGAATAATGTGAGCGAGTTATTGGTTCTTTGAACGGACTCCTTGGCAGTCCCATGTCATTACTGAAATGCTCGTATGAGTGCGATAATGTTTTCAGTGACTCGTTTTGTTCTATTTAATTGCAATTGAGCTAAACTATTGTAGCTCTAGTTTTGTATTTTTCCCAATTATTAAGTTGCATGCTCTTATATTGTAATTTTCCAAGTTTCCTTATATTCCTTAGAGGTAGCGCAATATAAAAAACAATATATAGTATAATTCCGATTATAAATGTTGGTGTGATGTAAAGCATTGGCTTCCAACGTTGTCATATAATATTTTGCCATCCATCTTGCGTCTAGTGTCAAGACGGGGGTGATTATTTTTTTAGGACTGCCTCGATGCCTCCTCTTTTATTAATCACCCTTTTGCTGATCGACAGCCTCTCGGTTTCCTAATCCCGAGTTAAGAGTCACTGAAATAAGGTTTGTCCAGACAGATCTTAGTTTAGCAGCCTGCTTCTCTATGTTTTTAGAGGCTTAAATAAATTGATTTTGTGTGACCAGCTATGGCATTGCACTTGGGTGAAGCAGAAGTGTCCATCAGAACGAACCGCCACAGGCTAATTTCAATTAATAAAAGGGTTGTTTTTCCACACACGAGGGAAAATCTTGTTTTTTTTTCCAAAGCATGTTCATGACCTCGGATAACCCGCCCCCCAAAAAACATGAAATCTCTGCCTGGTTAGAAGTAACCACTTTAAAATCTGTTGCCTCAATCCGGGGGTTTTATTCAGATGTAGAGCTCCCTTTCTCTGTTACCCCTGAAGCCTCATTTCAGCAGTCATTCCAGCCTCCTCCAGCTTGATCAATAAATAATTCTGTGGAGGTGTTTTAAATGAATTAGCAGAAGCGCAAACATTCCATCTTATTTTCTTTCTCGTGCCGAATGCACAAACGCGCTACAACACAGGGGTGCCTCAGAAGATGCCAGACCCCTGTGTTTATTTTTCTCGTGTTATGCATCTGCGTTTTGAAGCACACGGGAGGAACTATACTGATAATGTGAGTTAAGAAAAGAGGATTTATGGGAGTGCTGCTCCTGGTTGGATAACAGGATACTCTGATTGAAAAGCGCATATCAAACGTGGCATTCACCTACAGGTTATTATTCTGAAAAGCTGCGTCTGTTGAAGTTGAGGTAAACACGAGATGTCTCCAGCAGCAACAGGTTCAACGCTGAAATCCTTAACACGTCGAATAAACAGCTCTTTGAGGGGAAATCTGAGGAGATTTCAGGATGTAGCACAGACCACAGGGGATGAAAAACTCATAAAGTAGTCCTAACTTACACCAGGAATGTTTTCTTGCCAAATTGAAACTGTTTGCATGCAACAAACAGATCATTTGCTAAGGGTGTGCAGAGTGATGTAATTCAGATGCAATGCACAATATGTAAACTACTTAACCAGAATGCTTATTTCCCCATTTCTGCATCCGTGTTGGCAGTTCTTCAGCTTCTACTTAGCACCATGTGGTGGCTTTACTGCACAATCACTTTAAATGTACAGTTCTCCACGATGCAATGAAACGCTCTCAAACAGTTTTCCACATGAATATCGATCCCCTGAACATTTTCTGAAGATTTAGTTGGCAGAAGAAACCCCAGCCATTTTTCTCTTCAGTGTTAAAAACAAATTTGTTTTCTTGAGCATCTGTCGGAGCGATCGTTATCATACCGAGGAGCATATGTCTAACAGTTTGTTTCAGTGGCTACGACTGAATGAGGCTAAGAGTCTGTCACTCTTTTGATTATGTTACGTGGTAATGAGGAAATCCCTGAGACAGTGGAAAGGACCGCACACTGTAAAGAAATCCATTGGCGTTAGCAGTAAGATCTTCAAGTATTGCACATTCTTACATCTTTTTACTTGATGCTTTTTTTCCCTGCTTATCCTTTTTTGTTGTTGTGTTTTGGAAGAAACTTCGCGTGGTGGTGCTACAGACGGGCAACTGTTGCCCACAGTGGCAAGGATATCCTTTATAATCAATGTAAAGACCCCTTTCGGTCCATAAAAAAAGTAAATTAAAGAAGGCGTTTATTTACTTATTTATTTATTCATTCACTGTGAGATGCATATCTCTGGTGACACCCCACGGAGGCGGCGGTAAAAAGGTGCTCTGCGACCTTTTCAGAAAGACTCCGGCTTGATACGCGATGAAGCCTGATTGCAGATGAACAACAAACACTTGACAAAGCTAAAGAGCAGCAGGAACATCGCTGTTTCTTTGATTTCTCACACCTTGTCCTGCCAGCACAGGCGGGGATGTTGTGACTGGTGTTTGTGGAGACTGTCAGTTACATGGTGGGAGATAGGAGAGCAGCCAGTAGGACGGATGTTGTTGTGACTGAATGCTGTTGTACTGTAGAGCAGCGATAGTTCAAGGCAAGAAAATGAAAGAAGACGCTGAGATTTGCGTACTAATAATCTAAACATTCAGCTGCGATGGTCACTCCAACTAAACAGGACATGCCGAGAATAATTCGCCTACCGCTAATTTCCTGTAAGGAAACGGACTGAAAAGGTCTGGTTCGACAAACCAAACCAGCACGTCCCGGGGAAGTGTCAGCGATCGGTTGTACTGCTCCCAATGGCTCAGTCAGGTTGAGTCATTTGCGGGTGATTTTTGATCGTCACTATTCAAATGCGCTTGTCCGTGTGGCAGAGGCGCTAAAAGGGGGGTAAAGTTAAAATCTGTGACTCTGAATCTAAGACAGCAAATGCTCCTGAGAATAGTGTGGTTTCCTTTTGACCAGGCCACAAAAAAGAAGTCACTTGAAGGTAAAAGAAGTAAATAAAGCAAGGGTCTATTCACTGGCCTTTCAGGATTTAAGCCTCATGTTTGACAGCTGGGTGCATTCATTTTTCAAACTTCTATTTCCACATCAGGTATGAACGCTCGTTATCGAGACTATGACTTTGGGATCATGTTTCTGTTATTACGCCTCAAACTGGGACATCTCCAATTAATACTAGCGCACTAGGATGCAGACACCTACATTTAGTCACTATTCTGCCCTCTGTATAGATAAAGTATAGCTTGCTATAGATTGCTATTGACAAGAGCAAGCAGTAACAGAGGTTGAGGGCTGCGGTAATGGCCTGTGATTGAACACCTTGTGCTGAGGTCCCGCTGCTCTCTGCCTCATTAACTCTGGCAGTTCCTCTGTTCAGCACGCTGCATTGCAGGCCACAGTCAGGACGCATTTAACTCTCTCAGCTACAGTCCTGGAAACGTGCATTCAGAAAGGATTTAAACCAGCATAAGGACTTTTAATGCTTCGTCTCGAAAAACGCCTGCGAGTCGTTGCAAATATCTCAGGTAGCTGTTAAGCTTCTAATCGAGGAGCATAGGCTGCTGTTATGTAGAGTATGTGAGTGGCAGCACCTTGAGGTGTACGTGGAGATTTTCAGGTGTGTAGTTACATTTTACCACTCGTCAAAATCCATTTCTTCAAGCTTTAGAGTCCTCAAAATGTACTGAGATCCTGATGGTCCTCAATCGTGCTGCATTCTGTCCACTTCCACATTTAATTCAAATGGCCACCGTGGTGGAACCTATAACCTAGAATTATAGGAACAGTCTTAAGCTGTTTTCATACATGCACTTCAGATCTGAACTTTTCTAGACGTTACCCAACGGAGCTGCAGAGCTGTGAGAATGCAAATGTCCCTTTTATCCGGATCAGACATTAAAACTGCCTTTAACCTGCCAGATCCTCTGATGCAAAGTCAGTGTGATGTCTGCACGTGTGAGACAAGTGCAGCAAACTCTGAAGAGAATGAATGAGCACCATGCGTCCAGTATCAAACACTCAAACCACCCTTGCCTAATCCAGAGTATTTCCAGTAGAGGCCACATGTCTGAAGCAGAGTTCCTGTGGTTTGCTAAACGTATGGAGAAAAGGCAACTTCATACAACGTCCCAGCCAGAGTCTCCTATAAATAGATTGATTCTTATATAGTGTTTCACTGCTCGAGCACTGAAAGTATTTTATACAACATGTGTCATTCGCCTATTTGCACCCATTCATGCAAGCACTATTTTCAACACACTGAAACAATTAAAACTTCCGACCTTCAGATTACTACAGCTCAGTTCACCTGTGATGACGGCTCTTGTTGATTTATGCAGGTGACAACTGTAAGAATTTCTGATAATTTTTGAGGCCATTAATCAAGATGGATAATTTTTCTGAATAGGTGCGTGAGTGGTGGGTGGTTACCCTGCTGCTGCTGGAAGCGCCAGCCTCAATGGCAAGCATCGAGCTACAGGCCATTTCTCTGCTCCTTGCCCATCCGGCCACTGTCACCTCCCATCGCGGGGTATTCCTCTCCATTACCAGCCTGTGTCCATCCCCCACTTAAATAACAGCAGCCCTGCCACTCCAGGCCCATTAAGATACTACCGGCACTGCTGCGGCCCCGCACACAAACAGCCACAAACTGCCCAAGCCTTTATAAATAGATGGCACGAGAAGTGTAGAGAGGCTGGTTAAAGGAGGTAAATTATTCCAAAACAGCCAAACAGGACTGAGACTAAGAACCCTCCACCGCTCCGGCTCCACAGCTCCTCCTTTCAGGTGTCACTTTGGGCTGACTCAATTTTACACTGTAATGGACCTCCTGGGTCAACTACCTTTCTCCCACCTTTCCTTCCTTTTTTATCTCTCCACTGCTCTCTTCATCTATCAGCAGCTGACAAGCCTTTTACTCACTTTACTGCAACACACAATTATTCCCTGTACTGAAGTTTGGACCGCTTAATTTTATCTAACAGTAATCAGTGTTAGCACTTTGCTACAAACTGTGCTTTGCAGACAAGGAGGGCAAACGATAGCAAGGAGGAAGCAATTTCCTACAGTACATAGACTCAGCAGCATAGGTGAAAGATCTGGGATGTATCGTGCAGTTTGTGGAAAAAGTCTTAAAGACTTTTTTTTTACTTACTGGTGTTAGATGGACTTTCTGTACTGGCTGGTTAGTCCAACCATTTATTTCTATGATGTTATTTTTACTGTTATTAAAGTTCTAGAACTAGTTCTAGTTCTTTTCCCCACATTTAATTAAACATAGGATGTAGAAAGTCTTACTGTAGTTGGTGTATTCCTACACTCCAATGAGATCCATAGAAACATATTGACAGGAAAATATATCATTTCTGTGCTCTAGTTTGCCAACATTGCTAACATTTGGTTAGGTTTAAGTACAAAACACCACATGGTTTGGCTTAAAATAATTAGTTTAAGGTCTAGGGGCCTTGTGTGATCCCGCAGTAGTAAATATGCAGTTGTTATGCGGGATTCTAGGAATGGTCGTGGTTAGAAGAAACGGCATTAACTACGCAACAAATATCGATCTGCAATACAAATGTATGTAACCTTATCAATTCATCTACCCAACACAACATCCTCCCTGCAAAAATAATTGGACTTCCTCCTTTGCTGCTGTCGGAGCTACAACAGGCACTAAAGTGCTTTGTATCTTCAAATGAATAGAGATGGCAATTACATGTAAATGTGGGTTGTAATAAGATGCTTTAGTGTTGGCAAAATGCCTGAAACATTAGTTAATAGCAGCTCTTCGAGGCTCAGAAAGCTCAAAAACTGCATAAATATGTGGTCATTTTTGATTATTTACTTGCGTGGCGTTTAGAGAGCAGCATGTTTAAACGTCCATCACTTTCTGGTGGTTTGCTTGTACTAACCATCTTTGTTCCAGTGTTCTCAGCTAGATTGTATTGCTTTTGATAAAAGCAGTCACTGTCAGAGCTCTTTTAAAGTTGATACACACTTTGGTGATGCATATTGTTCACCATAATGCGCCGCGCCACTGTAACTGCCCTGACTTCAAAGTAGTGTTTTTCATGCGGTGCTTCCACTTTTTTGTTCCACGGCTTTGTTTTTCTGTGTGTGTCTGTCTGCGTGTGTGTGTGTGTGTGTTGGTATCTGGGTTTCAGATTTCCACCATGCCTTGGCCTAAACCTGAGGTCAGAGGTCTGCTGACCTTTTACATTCCAAAACCTTTTTTTTCCCCTCTAATTCTTGATCTTTGGCCAAAGTCTCCACCCAACCCTACCCCCAAGTCCACTATTCTCTCATTTTCTCTGATGCCCATTTCACCTCTTGTGCATTTACACCTTTTATTAGTTTCTTCTTTCAATAATAGAACATTATTTTTACATATTCAGTCCAACCCTGAATGTTGTGATTGATCTGATATAGCCTAAAGGAAGAAGTATTGTGCTTATGGAGGATCACTGAGTTAGCCAGACCTTAGATGGATTACAAGCTAAAGAAGGAGGAGTGAGGTAGAAAAAGGTGAGAAGTGACTAAAACCTGGATTGTCAGTTAAAGCTATTATCGTACCTGAAATGTCCTGAAGCGATTCTAAAAGCAATAATAGGCATTCATTGGCTTCTTCAGTGTCCTTTTCATTGATAAACGCAGAGGGGACAAGAAGACAGAATTGAAAAAAGAGCAAGCAAGTTTAGATGTAGTTGCATTTTTTAGTTTGCATATTTAGTTCTTACTCCTCACCATTGTTCAGGAAATAGATGTTCTGAGCTAAGAAGTGGCTAATTTCCAAAGGGTGATCCTCAAGGTGGCATGAATATGCTCGGAAAAATTAAAAAGCAAAAGGTTGCAAAAACGCTGCCCTGTGTTTGGGAATAAGTTGGTCAGCAGCACATTTGGAGTTATCCTCCAAGGAGCATGAATATAACTGACATCACATGTAGGGCTGGAAGATTAGTACCTCGGGCTTTCAGTCATGAGTGCTCTCCACGGAGTTAATGAAAACTCTACACTCCTGTAGACAAGCTTGATTCCTTTCATGTACAAGAAAAAATGAGAAATAGAGACAGTCCCAAAGTCAGAAGGGAAAGGTTTGTCAATATTTATTTTTTCTCCACTACTTGCAACAAAGTGAGAATTTTTTTTCCTCGCTTTGCTCTTCAGCGTCACTTTCTTCTGCTACAAACCGAAATCTCCTCTCTTTACCTGCTTTCCAGCAACTCTTTTCTATCCTTCCTCCTATCATCATTCTCCAGCAATATACTCCCTCCCTTCATCCCGCTTCTTTAGCGTGTAGAGCAGCCGAGACAGTGATTGATCTGGTGTGGAGGCTGTCGTGGGCCCGCCTCCTCCTCCAGTGGTTATGAACATGAGGCGGGCTGCTCTTCATAGATTTTTAAATTAGTGTCAGCTTTGCCCCAAAGATGTGTTATTGACTGATGAAATAGAAACTGAGCTCCAAACACTCAGTCCTTCCCCAGAGTTTTCCCCAGCCTGGTAATTGAAAAAGTGTGAAGGGAGTGTGTTCAAAGGAGCGTGCAGTTGGGTGTGTGTGTGCGTGGTTGTGTGTGTGCGCGTGTGTTCTGCTGTGTTTGTGGGCTCTTTATCTCTGCTGGAGAAAAATGCACAGTGCTCGCTGGAGTCAAGATTCGATTGAAGTATTGCATAGGAGATCTTTATCTTTCTACACACCCACCCTAAAACATGAATGCTGCATGCAACTTTAATCCTATAAATACAGTATTTTTTTACGTGCACTTGTGAAAAAGTTTTTTGTTTTCCTGGGTTCTTTTCTTTTTCTTCATTAAAATTTGATGTGCTAAAGTTCTCGACATCATACCTGTGTTGTTATCCTGTATTTTAATCACTGTAAGGATACACAGCCGTGTGTGATTGGTTTGAGAAAAGCTGGCTTTGGCTGTCACTCTGGATCTACATTGAAGTGCTACTGAATAGCTCTGTAGTGACAGTGCTTTATTTTTCCTGAAATAACCACTGCACAACTTGGATCTAAGTTGTTGTTTTTTTAACACAAGCACCTATAAGGTCATATTCATCCCTTTAATTGCAAAACAATGGATACACAAAAAGACATGCGACAAGTCAAGAAACGGGAGGTCGGATGACTTTTAATAAATAATGTTTGCCTCGAATTAACTTGCGGCGTTTTTTGCTCCGCAGGCTCGGACATGGCCATCTTTTGCCTGCTTTGTGGGAAGCGCTTCCAGACCCAGACAGCATTGCAGCAGCACATGGAAGTCCACGCCGGAGTTCGCAGCTACATTTGCAGCGAATGCAACCGGACTTTCCCCAGCCATACTGCACTCAAGCGTCACCTACGCTCACACACAGGTCAGTGAAAGCCGCCTTCGCTGTGGTGATAAGGCGGCAATATCATTTCGCCGAGATGTTCCATGGGGCGTTATCTGTCTATTCATATCCAGCCTTTTCTTTTGAGCTCAAGACTTTGGTCCGGAATATGCGAATGCTGTAACAAATTAAGTGCAGTAGTCCATAATACATTCTCTGTTTGATCTTGGGCAATCCTCATGTACCCACACCAGGTCGGAAAGGTAATCCCTTTGCTCTTTTTTCCTGTATCCTAGAGTCTGCCCTGATTTTAATTCAAAATACCTCCAAAAGTAGGATTCATCATAATTAGATGTCTGAACCACCTCCTTCCTAATGCTAAGGAAGCACATCCAGAACTAGTCCCTGTAATTCCTAGCTGAGTAACAGTCACCTTCCAAAACTTTGAGTATATAGTAGATGAAACACGAAGACCTGAGAACTGCAGCCATTTGTTTTGGTAAATCAGTCCACTTATACAGCTTAGCCTTTTGATTCATTTCCTTAGCGTATTTAACAAAAACAACTCAAATCCTTCAAATAAAATGGATGGCATTGCGCACTAACAAGTAGTTGATATCTTTAACTTCTAAGTAGTTTCCATGAATGACATGCTATCATGTGCACAGAGTCTGTATTTTTACTTTTTAAGGTTTCTCCAAGTCCAAAAGCTGCTGTGTGTTTACTTTAGGATGAGAGTTTTAACTTTCACTGTCCAGGACAACTGGGTGTGATAAGAGAGAGTAAAAGAAGTGATGCCACCGCCTTTATTTCCTTTTCTTTAGGGCAACAAATACGATACATACATGAAACTTACACATATTTAAGCTCGTCATACAACAAAGGACCCACATCACATATAGGATCCCTGAATGGAAAGGTACATAGACCCATATGAATGGTAGTGACAGTATCACTCCCTATCAGATATCCAGTTCTCTTATCAGTTAGCTAGGAGCGGAGCACGTGTATGTAGATAAATGGACTTTAAGGTGGAAGCCCTAGTAATCACCAAAGTATTGACTATTGGAGAAATGATTAGTAGGAATTAATAATGGCAGAATACATTTTCCACCCAGCTCATACTGATGCCAGATTTCCGTTTTATTTACCGTGCATGCCCACACCTACTCGACCACAGACGTGCAGTCCCTGTGGTTCCATAAAATCTACATTTATTATTATTCCAGCTGATGCTCCACTTAAACGGTACATATTCTTAATTTTTGTGTGTGTTTAATGGAGGCTAGTATAATGTCCAGCAAAGTGTCCCGTAATTCAGGTCATCTGAGTTCATTTTTAGCATAAAATAAACTATAATTCATTCTCAAACAACACGTAGGGATAGGGTAGCTAGTACAGCACAGCCAGTGCAGGGTTGCCATCGACAACTATAGGTTTGCAAATAAAGAATTCATGTTTTGTTTTTAGCAAATTTGAGTGAATTATGTTACCACTTTCCTGTTACGCTGCTTTTGCTCATCTGAATAAACTGTATTAATTCAGGTCAACACAAAATGAATTCTGCAGCAGTCACAAAAACTGTATTTACAGCAACTATTTTTTTCTTGTTGTTGATGTTGTTGGGTTTTTTGTTTGTTTGTTTGTTTCCCCCCCCCCCCCCCCCCTTTTTGTCAACTTGTAATACTCACGGTGTTGGCTCTCTACTGAGATGAGGCCAGGATACTAATACATTTTTGCGAGGGAGCAGAGGTAGCCTGACGGATGCGGCTATTCAGAGTAAAGAGAAAAAAGCCGTAGCCATGACAGAATATGAACACATGGAAATGAATCCCATTTCACTGGCAAGGGGATGGACGCTTTTTTCCTTCCCCCTCTCTCTCTCTGTCTCTTAGCCAGCCGCCTGTCTGCGACCTTAAATAACAGTCTCACTGTCAGAGCCGATTTAGCTCACCGGCTCACGGATAAATATTTGAAACGAAAGGCAGTGAGATGAGAGCAGTCGGCCCTATTTACAAGTCAGGCGAATACACCATTAGTGTGTGATGGTGGCAGAAGCCGGGGGGGTTGAGGTGGCGGAGGAGGGAGGGGGGGGAGGCGGACGTGGCTGCTTGAGCCGCCTGTACAGTAGCAGTGCACGCATCTGTTCTATCTACCAGACATTGGAGGGGACACATGCAGCGTCTCTGATCCACCTGCCCACCCGGGCGACGCAAATGTCACCTCAGCTCGTCAGTGGAGCTGCAGATGAGACTTTGCAGCCTCCTGCCACTTTGAACCTCATCCCACTGTGGGCGTGTGTTAAATCACAATGAGCCAGCCGTGAAAGCAATCGTTTAAATATGATGCAGAGCCTTTTGTCAGGGGATTATAAAGTCAGCAACTCGCACAGCCATCATAGGCGCCAGAAATAGGTCTAATTTACCCTCCAAAAAAAAAAAAAAAAAGTAGAGGCATGGTGTTCCTCTGCATTTACACTTTGATGTTAATAATCTCATTCACACTTTGCTTGGTAACGAGGCAAAAATAGTGCTTAAAAACAGACAGCTAGACAGCGTATCCACCTTAGAGAATCAGCCTTATAACTTTACCTTCATGTGATGCAGAGACACGTGCACTCTCACCTAGCAAAGTTCAAGTTCGGATTTTTGTCTAATTCTTTTCTTTATGTTTTGTTATTTGTTCCTTAATGTATCAATGTTGTGTTTTCAAGTTTTATAGGATGCATCAAACATGCAGAACCCATAAAAGGGTTGGTTGGGTTAAGATGTGGAAACGATTCAATTAATAACGCCCTAATTAACTTATTTTCACTTGTATCAAACGTTAGATCTACACCTTAACTAAAGTGCCATCCTCGCTTGTTTTGTGCATGTGTTTTCTAGGAGAATATTCCAATCAAAAAGAAATATAGATTAAGTGAGCACGCACAGGGCTCTATCTGTAAAGATAAATTAGACGTTAAGCCTGTCTGAATGTAGCCCTAGAGGCTAAGCTGCAGTAATGTAAGTCTGTAAATGTAAATAAATTATGTCCATCTGTATGTTCTTATCAGCTAGGATCTTTTCTCATCTGGATTCTGTAAGACAGCTCAGCTCAAGACTTTTGAGTGATTAAAAGCAAATTGCATAAAGAAAGCTGCCATGTATTGGAAAGGAAATCTTTAAACCAACCAAAGTTTCTGCAGTAATGTGCATTTGCTTTATTTATTTACTTCAAGTTAGCTTTATGCAAGCGCCAAAAAGCAGATAAAATGGGAACCATCGGCTCTTCCTTCTATACTTTTAAATCTGGTCCTAAAAACATCAAAACCGTTGTCATATTAATGCTGATTAATGGCATACGCTATCAAAGACGGTTTATCCATATTGCAAAAGCTAACAGTGCTTAGTAATTGCTAACTAATTACTTTGATGAATGGAAGTAGTGACTAAGAGATGTTTCCATTTGGTGTCATATTTTGTCTGGATTAATAAAGACTCATCACTGAACACATTTAAATTTAAGATCTGAGATATGTGTAAATTACTTTTTGAATGAAGGTTCGGCTCTATAGGTTTTCTCTCGTTTTAAAAATGATTCCTTAAAAAAACTGCTTTAAAATAAAAAAAATTCCACCATGAATTTTGGTTCATGTAAACTCCAAAATTTAAATCTAAAAAAGCATATATTATAATAATTGTGACATCATTGTATATTTTCATATAAGTATTATATTATATTATATTACACTTGCATTATATATTAAAGCAGCACAACAGTGTCCCTGTTGACAAAACCTGCTTTGCAAAGGGAGGAGAAAAACCTTTCACATGCCGCCATTTTTTTTTTTCTTTGTTTTTCTAATTTTGGGAAAAGCAGTTAGTTATATGCCAAGTTAAATCACAAAATTAATTAATTCTTCTTGTCTCTTCTTATTCTGATTTAGTGATGGTTGATCTGTTTTTGTTGTTTTCGGAGGGGTGCTGTTCTTACAGATTTAGCCTTCCGCTTCATTCAGACCTGGAAAAATTGTATTTCCTCTCATCTGGACTTAAGGCAGACACTGAAACATGGAAAGTAATTGAAAACAAAACACTGCAGGAGAAACGCTGATCCATATTATATTACCGTAATAATGGCTTTTCAGTGGCAGACTTTGGCGTTTAGGTGTGACAGTTGTGTGCTAAATGAGGTTTGGATGAGGTCTCTTTGTTCCAGCGCGCACAGTTGTTTCCAGCACACAAATGTATCATGGACACAGTGGTTCCTGGCAGGTATTTTCCCAGAAGCACGGCTCAGTTTTGACAAAAAATCCCCAGTAAATACCAAAACCTCAATTCCCGGTATTCAACCTTAATTTTTATGGACAGACAATAGCAGCTCATCTTCCATACAAAGCATTCTAGATATTACTTGGTTATTTGTTGACTCACCATTTGGTTGTATCAGCTGACAGCAGAAAGCAGCAAAAGCACTTTTATGGACATTCATTACGCGTGCTTCGTTTTACCTGTCTGCAGCTTTATCTTTTGAACGCAGCCTTGCTGGTGCGGGCTTTGACACTGGATCACCGTTTAGGACGAGGAAGCAGGGAAAAAAAAAACAACCTGATTTAATGGTGTTTATTTCAGCATCTTAATCTTGCCATCTCTCTTTTCGCCTCCATCACTGTGTTTTCATTTTCCTCCTTCCACCTGCGGTTTCATTACCTCCCCTTAACATCCTATTGCACATTCTTACTGCGATGTTGCCTATCTGTTTAATTTATTTTTGTCTTTATTTCGCGCATGTAGTACAGTATAGGTTCGAGCACTCGCGCACAAACGCACAATGTTGGCTCATAAAAAGTGGCAGTCATAGCAGCTGTGTTATTTTTCTTCCCCGGCACCACATGCACACAGACATACACACTCTCTCTTTACAGACCAGACCTTCATTAATATTCTGTTGTTGTGCACTGTCTGTGTGTAAGTGTCTGTTTTTTTTTTCCTTTTTTTTTTTTTTTTTAACTCTGGGCCAATTTGCTGTCTGCTGTGGCGGGGTGTTTTGTGTTCGCAGCTGTATTTGATAGTGCTACAGCCAGAAAGAGAGAGAGAGCGAGAGAGGGCTGAATTGAATTTAGAGAGAGAGAGAATGAGGCAGTTCTGGTCCTGGCAGTGATGGAGCCTGGTGATTTACAGCCTCTTACCGTATATAATGAACACGCACCGTGTGCCCATGGGCACAGGAACCCTCAGCAGTCCTTTGGGGTGTCAAAGGAGGTGATGAGGAGGGGTCAGGAGACGCAGGTGGTGATGCTCGGGGGCACCCTTGGGTTCAGTCACCATGCTGTGGTTCCACCTCACTTTGCCGGGTCCTCATCTGTCGCGTCCCTGCCATGTGGTCACACCACAGAGGGATGGAGAAATGGAGAGAAAATAAAAAGGAAAGCAAGAATGGAAAGATGGAGAGATGGGGGAAGTAATAGTAGCAGATTTGGGATGGACGGAGGACGTGTTCCTATTATTCTCCGCCTCCCATGAGAATATATCCTGACAAAATGAAGCCTTGTCTGCTCCTTTACATTCTCACAATGTGATTACAGAATTGTGTCCGACTTATATAAAACTCTGCAGTGCAACTTTGCACTTTGGCGTCCCCGAGTGGCAATGGGAGATAACATGCGTGATGAGCTTCCAGCAACAGGGTGCTTGAGTGAGACCGAAACCCCTCTGTATGTTATACCACGGTTATTTTTTAGCTTCTGCTGATACCAGAAGCTCCTTAATTAGATTTACACTGGGTCTCTAAGCCTGAATATTATATATTTGTTGTCTATTCATTATATATAGCTAAAGCAGTTGTAGCCAGCACAGACTAACAGAGGCACCCTTACTTTAGCGCAGTAACTGTAGCATCGATTTGTGTGCTTGGGTATAGGAAAACAATTTTTTTTTGTTTTGCATTGTTGTCAAATATGATTTTGAGGTTGTTTTCTTCTTGCTTTTTGTTTATTGCTGTTATTTTTTGTACGATTTGCATAAATGTCTACAGTAACTTGAGATAAAGTCGGTGTAAATGGGTTAAATTGAAGTGATTTATAAACCAAATCTAGACTTCAGATCATTTACAAAGCTATAAGAGAGATCATGGACACTCTCCAAAACTCTTTATTGTGTTTTCAAATTTAATTTAAATAGCACTAACTCACCATCACAAACATACAGAATACATATTGTGTAGAAATCTGTATTGTGCAGAAATCCTTTATTATATTATCAAACGAATCAAGTTCTTTCCTACTAATGGAAGATTTTCGATGTTTGCCAACAGCATATGTTAGCACAGAAACACGCATCTAAACGTAAATAGCCCTCCACAGACATTCTTCGAGTATTAGCATCCCACTTGCTGGTTTGATCGGAGGCCTTAATTAAAGGCAGGTGAATCTGAGCTCAATTATTATTCTTGCAGCGTCGTGCAAGCCCACCGAGCTCTGTGATGGATTGTGATCTCTGCTGTGGTTGAAACGCTAGAAAGAGCACAATGTCTTACAGCGGGAGCCACTGATAACTTCATGCAGACAAATAAAGACTGTCACTTTTATTGATTTTTGCCCAGCCCCCACCACTGCCACCATATACACCCACATCCCCTGCTCCATCCCTGTCTCAGTTTTATCCCTCCCCCTTTACCCCCTCCAATCCCCAGCATTCCCTTTAATGGGAATGCATCCAGCATCAGAAGGCTTTGAAAACATTTCCCTCCCCAAAAGTATAACATACCCGACACGTGATCAACATTTAAAGAGTATCCAGTTTACATTCCTTTCCCATCCTTTCTTTGTCTCTCCTTCTAAATAAACCGGTTACATGTGTGCATACTCTATGTGCATACATAAAATCTCAAATAAAATATGCAGGGTGGAAGTGAAATAGTCTCTTAACAGCGGGGCAGTGGTAGCAGCACATAACGAGAAATGCAATTTATTCTCTGGCACGTTGCTACTTGGACAGGCAGATAATGAAAGGCATAGGTCACTGATGGTGACTTAAACCTGCAGCGGTAGAGTGAAATACATTAATAAATATCCACAACATTACTTGGATGGAGAGTGTAACACTGGGGGGAAGCAAATGACGCAAGAAGCAGCCCCTCATCAAACACGGAAATACAATTAGTCTTTGGACTGCTGGTGAGAGGCTCCTGCAAATCATAATATCCCTGATCACTGACATCTGAATATGCATTACAGCAGCCCTGTGGGGACCTGTGCAGTGGCAGCATGAGGGGGAGAATGTTATCATTTTCATTTCTGAAAGCATGCATGCTATACAACCGCCAGCAGTCTGATGCCTACAATAACTGCGATGTCTCAGGAAGGAAATATGATGCTATCTAAGGAAAAATTAAGGAAGGGTGGAGACGGGGCGTAAGGAGGCTAATATAAACCAGTCAACATGCTGCCAGTGAATGTCAAGACATGGTACATTTATCTTCATTTACATTTTTAGGCATTGTCATTTAACCGTGATGATGGCACACTGTCTAAAATACAAATATTGTGTTTTAGGACCGGCTACATGGCAGTGATCGAGGATGCAGAGTAATTTGGACTCTACGACTAGACCAGTTAAAGACAAATGCCTGAATTTGGGTCTGCTTAAACACATATATATCCAAGGATAATAGATTCCGTGATGACAAACTCACTTCTTTATCCTAGGTTTGCACATTAGTTAGGTGATCCATTAGTGCATTGTGACACTGGGTCTGCATGGTCAATAATACATCTCGAGGCTGGTGAGCAGCCATGACAGGCTACAATTATTTAAGGGTTTGGACAAAGCAAAACAACAGCGCAGGTGATTTGTAGACAAAGACAAAAGATGGGTTATATTTGTCTGCTGTTATTAAAGCCTTTATGTAGCTACGCATTGGAAGATACTGCATGCTGCTCTTGCATTGTGCACAACCCCGACAAAATAATCAGATAAAGTAAAACATTTTGCAATGCGGCTTCCTTCCCAGTAGCATACTAATTTTTTTTGAAGGTGGAAGCTATTTTCAGACATTTGACGTTCTTCTTTGTCACAGTTACTAGAGTAACACTTGAATTGTTTGAATTGTACATGTAAATAAAGACAAAACCTAAGCTTCTTGGTGCTGTCATTTGCACTCAGTTGTCATTAACCCTTCGAGCTATCTTTTCACGAGCTCAACCAGTGCAGTCTTTAGCCTTTTTATGATACGATGTCATCAGCAGTTTGTGTGAATGTGTCCTATTTTTTCTTTCCACATTTTAGCCGGGGACCACCCATTTGAGTGTGAGTTCTGCGGGAGCTGCTTCCGAGATGAGAGCACGCTGAAGGGCCACAAGCGCATCCACACCGGAGAGAAGCCCTATGAATGTAACGGGTGTGGGAAGAAGTTCAGCCTCAAGCACCAGCTGGAAACCCACTACCGTGTGCACACAGGTACTGTGACCAAAATAAGTAATTCGGAACTATTTCTTCTCACTTGATTCTGTTTTGTTTGCGGTAGAAAATGAAAATCTATAGTGTGCAACACAGTGTAGCATCACAACAACTTTAGCTTTTTGTTTCAGAGCAAGAAACTGTAGAACTTCCTGTTCAACATTTTCCATATATACTCAGTTAACAAATGTTTTGGTGTCTGTAGAGGCCCAGTGACCCCCAAACTTGGGCAGGACAACAATGGATGCCAGATCATTTCAGATACAATATGTTAACAAATTAATTTTGCAGGTGATAGCAGCTATGTGAAAAAAGCCAGACTAGTGTTTTACACTTGCTTTTGAGTCTTTTACTGTACTAAGTTCTGCTCACCTCTCTTGCAGAAAGAGCATAAACTGCAGTAATGAGATGTTCTAAAACATATGGTGCATGATGAGGGAGCCTGTTAAAGGACTCTCTTCTAGAAAATCCAAGTTGCAAGGCGCAGACCAAACCAGATGAATATCGTTGTTGCTGAGATACAGTAGATGAATGTCTCAGAAGACTTTGTATTGATCTTAGTATATTTAGAGCCCCATAAAGATGTTGACACAGTGATAAGCTAGGTGCCCTGGAGAATGAGTGCGTGCTACGTAGCAGAGTGAGCGAGGATACCACAAGTGCTCACCAGGATGGCACACAGCCAAAGGTTTATGCTTCCTCACCATCCCTTTTTCTCAAACACACACATAGCAGCACCCTCCCATCTCCCATTCAATAAACCAGCTGTTAAGCCACACTATCAAGGCAGCCTGTCCAATAATTGGCTTCCCCCCCATCCACCCTTTCGCCTTTTGTGTTGGGGAGGGGGGCTTTACGTTAAGCTGGAGAGCAACAGCAGATAACAAGAGCAAGTGACAAGCTCACAGTCAAAGGCCACCTCGCACAAAAGGGAGCTGCTTGATGAATCATCGACATTGGCAACCCAACCCCTCCCCGACCTGTCCTCTCCACACATTCCAAATGCCAATGGCGGATCAATACCTGAGCCCTATTTGCAATTCATTATTAGCTGGTTATTTGAAGCGACCCTGTTTACAGTCTGGTTATCAATATCAACATCATGCAGGTGTCCACACTGCTACAAAGAAGCGCGTGGCCTGCAACACTGTGTTTATGCTTATTGGCTCAATGGAAGCGTAACCCGGCCCCTGTGGAGGTCAAGGTTAACCGGGGATTCAAAGGAGCAGACGGGCTGGGCAGCAGAGGCACAAAGTCGGACGTTTCGCAGCACACATGCGCAAAGATCTAGCTGAAAGGTGACAGCGAGCGCTGGGCCAGATCACTTCCGACAGCTCATTTCAAATGCCATTGGTAAAGGTCAGCATTTACATGTCTAATTTGCGTCTGCCGGCTTGAGCGCTGGTGGATTATTCCGTGCCATCACTCAAATCATTAGCACATTTAGGCTGGCTGCTGTTGCTGAATTGAAATGTGCCTCTGGAATATAGCAGCCCCCACAGCAAGAAAGCAGTGTTGCACTATGATTTATGACACTTGCAGGAGTTCTCAGTGTCGTCAGCTGTATTTTCTTGTAATGTGCTGTAGATTAGTTGATTAGATCATATTCTATAAAAGTAAATACGCCTGGAATTTTTTTCTTCTTCTGATTGCACTGACTGGTTCTTATCACAGGTAAACAGGTGATATGATTTAGAGAGTCTCTTATAACTCTCGTATTCTCTAATTTGGGTCATTTTGAGCATATTTCTACCGGCTAAAAGAACATTATACTCACTCTAATAAGTACTAAGAGCTGAATTGTGGATTTCACAGTTTTTACACTAATAACAAATAAAGTATATGTTAAATTATCCTCTGCATGTACTTTAAAACTGCTGGCATAATATTCCATGTATATTCGTTTTAATAGCAGAACAACCTCTTTTCTTTTTCTTCTGTTGCACAGCCTGATGTAACTAAAACCTTGATCCTTCCAAAATCTCTTTACACAGGGGTATTTTAATAGAATAATGACATGCAAACAGTTCTATCCCTTTAAAGTAAGAATAATTAGTAAACAAATCATCATGTGCGCTGCTGCTGTGAGGGGATACTTTGACTGGACCTGACGGGTATTCTATTTATTTCTCAGAGGTGAGCAAACTGCACTAATGTACTTGGAGCTTTTTATTCTCCTCTCGCTTCTCTTTGGGTTTTGACTTGTCACTTTTTAGATGCATCGTTCAATTATCATAATAGCGTCAATGTTTCTCGTGAGCCACACAGAGAAAAAAATCTCTTAAGTGGTGATGGGATTTTTTTCTCTCCCACAACTTTTACTTCTTTAGGTGCAAAAGACACCATGTTTTAACTGTCGGTAGATTTGGGTTGATTACATCTTGGGTCCAAAGACATAAAGATGGCACACAAGGTCAAAACAGACCGCCATGTTGTGAAACCTAACTGACAGGGATGTCAAACCACTTTGCAACCCACCTTCACCTTAGCTCATTTTTGTTTAACTTGAAAATCTGTAAGATTTTTCTGACATCCAGATATTCAAAATAACCTAGTATACCTTTGACTGCTGCGGCCTTGGCGATTGAAGACACAGAACAGTAGCTGAATCTTCAGAAGCAGCTCAGACAGTTGCTAACCTGTTGGTCCATTTGCTGTTTGTGTGTTTATCTGACGTATGTTGTTTCTTGATAAATCAAGCATCAAAACTAGAAAAAATATAACTCAAATGTAATTTAAAATCGTTGGCTGTAGAAATACACACATTTTTTACTGCATTTTGAACAGCAAGGATTTTTGTCATTGCATTAAATAAAGTTAATACGTTTTAAGTCAAAGAAGCAGAAGCTCATGCACTTATCAGTAACATCTTACAGACTAGTACAGCTTTTCCATCCCTCTAATGGATTTCAGTACTGAATTCCTTTATTTGCTGTTTAACGTCACACTTAGGCTAACACTGTTGTCTTCCACCCCACCCTATCATCTTTAGGTGAGAAGCCATTCGAGTGCAAGCTGTGCCACCAGCGATCCAGGGACTACTCGGCCATGATCAAGCACCTGCGCACCCACAATGGCGCCTCGCCCTACCAATGCACCATCTGCCTGGAGTACTGCCCCAGCCTGTCAGCCATGCAGAAGCACATGAAAGGCCACAAGCCCGAAGACATCCCCCCAGACTGGCGTATAGAGAAGACCTACCTGTACCTCTGCTATGTCTGAGTCTAGGAAAGTGAATGAAGAGGGTAGGGGATGGGTTGAGAGGTAAGGGGAATGTAACAAAGCGGATAGGAGGCATGAGTGTTGACGATCGAGGAATGTCAACGAGAAGTGACTGGAAAGCAAGAGGGTTTGTTTTCTATTTTTTGTTTTCATGCAAAGGCAAGCGATGAGGGTGGGGTGGGGGGGGGGAAGGGTGGTGATGGTGGGGCAAACGTGCTAAGAAGAGGAAGTCTTGGACACGGAGATCAATTCTCCACCATTGTTCGGATTCACCGGGTCATTCACTACATCTGCAACTGTGTTATTGTTTCAGGTCATTTCATGCAGCGCCATAAAGTGAGCAAGCTGCAAGGAAGTGACTTCTTGAAAGCTGCTGAGTTGAGAAAGCAGATTCTCAAGGGCTATCTGAACCTCTACATCCATGCTGTCGGGAGCCTTCACTGCGTTTTGAGGTCTTGTTTTGGCCAAAAAAACTTTTTGGGGTTTTTTTGTTCTGCAGTGGTACTTTGTGCTTTCATGCTCAAAGTATCACCGCAAACATACATCTTTCTGGTTACGAACTACATAAAAAAATATCTCAGAAGAAGACTGAGACGTGTTTTTTTAACATGCATGCATCCTGAAGAAACTAATACTGTGGAGTAAATGAACAGCTTTGGGGGGGACACACACGCAACCTTCTCCTTTTCCAGTAGAGGATGTGTAGGTTTTGTCACCTTTTTTGTTTTATGCATGAGCAGTTTTCACAGAAATCTGCCCGTTATCCTGTCCATGTCTGAAAAACCTTCAGATCCCAATGGTGGCAGTGAGATAGCCCCTGAGAATCAGCAGCAGAGCCGGTAGGCTTATGCAGTAGATGAAAACAGTTGAACTGGACGAGTGGAAGCATTAATTTAATGCTGCAAACCAAGCACCCATTTGGTTGTGAGTGGGGAAAATGCTAGCGCTGCTCTTTGTCGGAAGTGTCGAAAGTGTTCTCAGTAGTCTTCCTCGTTCTGCATCTCTTTCAGATGAGGGCTGGAGAAGGTTGAGTCACAACTGGCCACTCACGGTTCTCCCCAGAGAGCCACAGGCTAACTTGTGTTACTTTTTCATCATATATATACATACATATATATATATTTTTATTTTTTATCTTTTTTGCTCTGCATCGTAGTTTATTACGGCTTGATTGCACAAGTAAAACAAACTACGACAACAGTCTCTGTTTGACGTCAGCAAGGTATATACTTTTTTTTTTTCATCCGCTCATAACTCGCTACAATATTTCACATTAAACCCTGCCTATTCACCTATTGAGCAATAGATAACTGGACTGCTTGTATCCATGTACGTTTAACCAGATGACTATAATTTTTCTCACACTAACAAGAAAGTACATAAACTGACTGACACGCAAACACTTCAACTGCAAGAGACCTGTCAGTTCACCGGAGCGATTTGAAATCCAAGCAGCGGAAAGTGACTTGGGAAAAGGTTGCTGTCTGTGAGAGTCCTGTGACTTTACCTGCTAGTTGTAAATGTTGAGGATGCCTTAGCTGCACACCTTAATGTTTGTCATAGGTGGTGTGGCAGTTTGAAGACTGTTATATGGCATAGTGACATGAATGTGAACGCTTGTAAGCCCGGCTTCTACTACCATGTGAGCATACATACTGTAGCAGGTTAATGCTGCCTTTCAGTCAGTAATTCCCAGGTTATGATTAGTTTCCAGTGGGTCACACTGGAAGACTTTCTCCATCCAACATTAACAGCGTGCATGCTTACGTTCCAGCAGGCAAGACTTGCTGGGCTGCGCACCTTTTCATCCACGAGCCCCAAGTCATTGTGTGGAAGTGAGGTTTATTTTGGAATCTGCGCCACTTGAGTACTGGCAGGTCCTGCGTTATGTTACAGATATTGTATTCAGATGATGCATATTCCCAAATGTAGTTGCACTGATTTGAATTACCACTGGGGCTTTTGGCTAAGATATAGCTAAAAGGATCTGTGTTGGATACCTGTTTGCAACACAGCATAGGGAAAAGGGTAACAGCTGTAAAGCAGGCGTGATATTTCATGCTATGCTGCAACGCTGACCTTGGTTCTCTTGGGAAGGGGGAAAACACATAACCTGAGAAACTCCTGCTGCAACATTTTCTCTGACTAAAAGTCGGCAAAGTCTTTTCTTACACCTTTGAAATGCAGCATTAGACCTTTACGGTATGCGCAGTCAGGTATTATGGTTGAACCTTGGGAGTTTTGATGAATATCACTGCACGTCACAGCGTTGTATCTGGTTGATCACATATCCAAGAAGGGGGAGATCACTGATTGGACGAGACACAGCCCAGCAGCTTAGGGGGCGACCAGTAAGATGACAGAATAAATCAACTCTTTCTCTGTGGTTTTTGTCCCTGCACTTCGTCTCTCTCTCTCTCTCGTCTTGTTTTGTTGTTGTGGGTTTTGTTTTGTTTTTCTTATGATTTACCTTGAGTTTGATCTCAACACATTGTACTTGAATTACCTCGTTTTTGTGACCTCATGTTCCTTTTGTGTATTTTAATTTTCCCTTTTGTTTCATTCGTTTTGTTTTGTTGTTTTTTGGGAAGTTTTTCTTTTGTTTTTATTTGTTAGTTAGCGTGTGTTGGAAAGGCGCATTGCGAACATGATTGAAGCAATGCGTACGCGGAAAAAAAAAAATAAGTGCCACGGCGAAGAGATTTGTTTGTTTTCTCTTATGTTGCGTATTTCTTTGTGCATTACTCGTTACCAAACTTGGTATTATTAACCCTGCTTGTTAAAGAGCTGGAAGGTTTGGTCATTTGTTATAAAAGCTACCTCTAAGTTGTCGTGTTGTTTTTTTTCTTTTTCTTGTTTTTTTTCTTGGTAAAAGCACATTTTTTGCATTTGTGTTTTGCATTGTTTCATCTCATGCTTTTTTTTTTTTTTAAGTTGATTTATGATTGTCTGTTTTTTTTTAAGCAAAATGTATATAAAAGGGTGAGAGAAAACAAAGTAGAGGCTGATAGGATGAGAAATGCCAAATGGATGTTTATTCTTCTCTTATAGTCCCCCCCAAACCTGCACCTCCAACCACAGAAGAGCAGAGAGAATGGAGGGGAAAAAAAGCAATTTTGAAGCCTTAAGTGATAAGGGATACAGCAGATAAGAGGAAGTACTATTGCTTTTAAGAGGGTTTAAAAACAAGAATCTAAACTTGAACATATGTGAATAGAATTGTAGTTTTGTAATGTGAAAAAAAAACAAAAAACAGAAAGTTCGTCTAAAAAACGCTGAACCACCCAGGACAGGTCATTTTTGCAGTGATGCAGAGTGCGTTGGACAATTGGAACTGGAAGTGGTAATCAAAAAAGGAGGGAGAAAAAACCACACATAAAACAAAAGGTTAAAAATAGAGATTCTCTCAGCAGACAAGCTCACTTGAGAAATGAGTGTATTCCTGAACAAGAGCCAATAGAGGCAATTTGATATATAAAAATTGTGATATTTTTGTATTCAGTGTCAGTCCTTTTTCCATTTGTGGAGGGTTATAGCAGGGCACAAATATTTGTATTTTTTTTTTTTTTTTTTAAACCTGTTTTTTTTTTTTTCTCTTTTTGGGTGTGAATCATTTTATTTGCCTTGCTCCTCTTTGATATTGTTGAACAAAAAAACATGTGTGTGAACATATTGTAATAATAAGTGTTGCTTTCTGGATGTCAATTGCATTGTAGGTGAAGGACTAAATCTATCCGCCACAAATTTTACGAGTGTGTGTGTGTGTGTGTATGTGACAAAGTTAAGAGAGAAAAAAAAAGAAGAAAAAAAAAAGATGATAATATGCGGGGCGGCAGGGGGACGCTGCCAAACCGACCAATTAGTACTTGTCATTCACGATTTTTCAATCAAACTTGACTGTCGACATGTTTTTTTGTTTTGTTTTTGTACTTGAAAAAAAAAGAAAAAAGAAGGGATGGCATGTCCCGTGGTGTCTTGCCATTTTATTCTCTAACACTGTGATTTGAGGGAGCTTTTTTTCACCCTCGCATAATATCCACCCACTATAATATACCCAGTCACGGTTCAGTCTGAACACCACAATGCAAGACCTGTTCAGTCACATTGTTCCTATCATCGTCCTCTGAATGTTTTCTACTTTCTTGTGCAGGTGAAAGAGTGCATGAAAGAGTGTGTAACTGTGTGTGTGCGTGTGGGTGTGTATTAGTGGAAAAATGCACTAAACAGATCAGATACAAAATAAATGATATTCTATGCCACTTTTTTTCTGTGGGAAAAATATATATATACATTGGCATTGATATAGTTCTTCCCTCAGTGTTTCTCCGATGTTTCTGTACTATCTTTGTGCCTAAAAATGGAAATTGTTCAACAAAAATATCCATCTATATCTGCTTAGTTTCTGTATTTTCAGAAGAAAATAAAAATGGTGTCTCCAGCGCCCTAGGGATGTCATGACGCTCTAAAATGACCTGATTTTCTTTCTTTTTTTTCCTTTTTAATCCTGAATAGAGCAGTGCCTCTTCTTTTCTTGTTTTTTTTCAAGGACTGCAATAAACCCTTAATGCTATTGAAATAGCAGCTAGGATTGTGCATTCGCTTCTGTTCTTTGGCTCTGCTCTATGATTGGCTCCCAGAAGCATTTATTTAGCAACACAAATTTACTGAAAATTGTGCTGCAGTCATGAAACTATTAGAGACTTTTGGGGACGAGATCTGCTTTGTGATTTATTTTTCTGTTTTCTTGCGAGCAAACGAGGCCCCGAGTCTGCTTCTCTGATTCTAATTTTCTCTTTTTGTCAGCAACAGGTTTGCTGAGCAGAACATTTTATTGTTCTGGAAAAAATGTAAAAAAAAAAAAAAGATAAAGAAACCTCCATTTGGGTAGGTTAGCACCGGGGTATTACCCTTCTGTTGCTTCAGTTGTTTGTTTTTTAAGTACTTTTTCTTTGCTACAAAAAAGCATTTAAGAGGGGATGTTCAATTCGTCAGAGAGGAATCATGGCATCCCTGGAGCTGGCACTCTGTGTTTGGGTGTGGTGTTTCTAGAACAAAGTAGCCATTTCATGCAGTGTTGCAATGCATGTGTCATCGAGGTCTAGACTAAACTTGTTTGAGTAACAAAGCACCAAGACATTGTATTTTTTTATATTAGCACTGAGGACCAATTGCCCTGTCGGACCAAGCATAACAAAGCTTTTTATGTAACAAAGCTTTTCTCTCTCTGTCTTTCCCTGGCTTGTCTGTGCTACTTCTTTCCTCCATTGTTGTGACAGCACAAGTGCCAGTCAAGTTGCTCTATATTAAGAAAATAGTGTTTTTATTATGATTTGAATGGTTATAGTTTTTGTCTACCTCAGCACCTAATCTTAGCCTAATCTTAGAAGGTGCCCAATTATTATTTTTTATTTTCTTTATTTTGTTCTCTTATTGTTGTCAGGTGTATAATTTTTTTTTTTTTTTTTTTTTGAAAATTGGCATTAGAGCTTTGCAAAGGTCCTTTGTCTTTTCCAGCGACAACGTGCTATTTCTTTCTGTGGCAGTACGTTTCCTGTTGAGCTGTGCCACCAATCTATAGCCACTGTCTGTTGATATAGAAGTTGTTCTTTTTCGTTTCTTTCCATGTAGAATCAGACACATCTCTTTGTAACATTTCAGTGTTCTCTGATGGAGTGTGAAAAAAATAAAAAGGAAAAATAAAAGAATTATGCTGCAGGTTTTCTTCTCCATGTTGTCGATAAAGTCAATGTTGTGCCTTTGATAGTGAAAATATAACGATTTTTTTGTTTTGTTTTGTTTTTTTACATCCTACTAACAGTAGATTGGTTTTTTGTAGTGAAATTTTTTTGTAATTTTATTTATGAGTCTCATAACAGAAATCAAATCATGATGTTCAGTTGTATACTTTCAAACTGCAGTTAGAAAAAAAAAATAAAAAATGGACTTCATGTTGTCTGTGTTAGCCCTCTTTCTGGCTCACTATTTTGTTTACAGTAGTGGAAACCCTGTTTCACAAGAGACAAAGACTCACGACTTTTGAATCGTTGTTAAAGTTACATACAAACTTTGGCAAAAGTAGGAAAAAGTCTGCGTGGAATAGCTGCAGACATCTATCAGGGTAGATGGACAGTACTTCCACATTCAGTATTATCCTGTGTGTGTGCGGGTGCACGGGTATGTTGGTATGGGTATATATATATTTGTAGGTTGTGTATCCTTTCAGGTGTTAATGGGGTTATTGAAAATGTGTATATGTGCGTATGTGTATATACGTATGTATGGATAGATAGAAACATATATGTGTATATATATATATATATATATATAAAAAAAAGAATAATAATTTAAAAAAAAAAAATACACATGACATATAATGTAATTGCAAGGAGGTATTTCTGTAGTCTATAGATTTCTTGATAGTGGAAAAGGGGTGGGATTAAATAAGCTTATGCTTCTTCCTGCTCCTTTTTGAACATGAAAGTTATTTGCAGTTGTGGTTGCTCGTTTTCTTTTTGTTTTGCTTTGTTTATTTGTCTCTTTTAATTCTATGTTGTTGTACTTTTTTAACATGTTCAAAATAAAGTTTCAATCAATCAATCAATCCTAAAAACTAAAGGCATTAAATAAAAGAGCAAGGTATTATATATCTCAAAGAAAATAACTATTATACTGCAGATATGAAAATACCAAATAAATAAAAGCCAAAGACGACCGGTTACATTTAAAGGACCAGTGAATATGAGAGATTTTATTTTATCTTTATCTCATTTTATCTCAACACAATTTTCAGAATGACTATATTTCAATAATATTATTGTATAACTAGTATTTAATCTGGTGAAAAGACATTATTTTAATTCATTTTTAAAACTAAGATGTAACGTGGGCAGGGTCATGTTTACGAGCAGCAAGACATCCTTAAAGCAAAAAATAAATATCCACATTAAGTAACCGGAATCAACGTTTTATAACCATTTCAAAGTATCTGACTGATGCCACCATCAGTTTTCTGTGAATCCGCTTTATTTTTCAACAAATGCTCAGAGCTGAAGTGCATTCAGTTGTCTGGCTTTGCACTCAGCATCTGGCTGTTTGCCACCAGTTCTCACTCATAATGTACTAACGGTAACTGTTGCACCACTTCAAGCCTGACTGCCTTTTGTCTGTTCAGTCGCTAATGCCATAGAGGTCATAAATGCTATCATTAGATATGCAGGGGCATGTTTTTCTGCGCACCTGTGCTCTCACACAGGCATGATTGTCATTAGAGAGGAAGCGAAGCAAGACAAAAAATGTTCCGATTTTGCACAAAGATAGACGACCCCAAACAGGGTTTTTTCTGTGGCAAGTTATAGCTGATGTTTATCACCTGTTATCATTTTGCATCGTTGCTCAAGCTCACATCAAAACATCAACTATTTTGATGTAGCATTTAAATTTATACAGCAGGTATTGAATAATTGTTCCACGGTTTTAGAGCAGTAGATCATTGTGAAGCTAAAGAAACAGCCAGTATTTAGAGAGGCTTAATCCCTGTCTTTAAAAGTAAAAAGAGAAGATCAGTCTATAAGTCCAATATCTGTTTCAGTGCAGCGAAGTCTTCTTTAATTAGGAGAATAGAGCGAGAACTTTTAACAAAAGGATCACAATGAAACTTTTCATCACTTAAGACAAGTTTAAGACAAATTTGGAAGTTCGATTCTGCACATGAGCCATATTTCAGTATTTCTAGTATTCATAAACTAGATTTAACTGTCCACTATTAAAGGTTTTTATTAAGAGATAACACCGTGAGATCTTCCTTTTTTTTAATTCCAAGTTTTCTGAAACTGTTCACCGTAATTAAACAAATGAGGTATCTCATTACTCATTTAGCAATTTGCAAATGAACACAGAAATCTGTGCTTTGGTTATTTTGCGAACCCTAGTTTGACCAAATATAACAAGCCAGAAATCACCTTTGCATTGCTCATTGGATTTGTAACCACTGCTATTGCAGGGACTCTCTGCCATTTGGTCTTAGAGCTGAAAAAGCTTGTCGGGTGAGAGGTGAAGCATCTTCAAGAAACTTAAAGAAGTCCCATCAGTTTTCCTTCGAAGCTCCTTAGATTATCATGAGCTGGATAACTGAGAACCTACACTGCTCTTGTTTCTACACATTTCACTAATAACATTTTGTCACTTCATCACTGATGCATATCTCATCTGAATTCGACAGCCAATTAAAACAGTTACTACTTTTGTCAGTCAGGCTTACAGATTCTCTACTTAATATTGTCCAGCATGACGTTTTTGGGTTTTTTTTAGTCAAATCAAATATGTATGAAAGAGTAAAGAAAGCACTTTCTATTTTACTGGAGCACTCAAAGTGCTTTATACAACATGCTTCATTCACCCCTTTATGCTTGTTTTCCAGTACAGCATTTTTCCAGTCTTCTGATATCCAGTTTGAAATGTAGCCTCGGTTTTCTGACCTTCGCTGACAGGAGTGGCACCCTGTATGGTGTTCTGGTGCTGCAGCTCATCTGCATCAAGTTCCAGTGTGTTGTGAGTGTTCTGCATACCTTCGTTGTAATGAATCATTATTTGAGTTGCTGTGACCTTCCTATCAGCTCAAAGTAGTCTTCTCCTTTAACCTCCGCTATCAACAAGGCTTTTTGTTTTCTCTTTTTCTGACCGTTCATTGTAAACGTAAGAGATAATTGTGTGGGAAAATTCCAGTAGATCAGCAGTTCTGACCAGCCCATCTGGCATCAACAACCATGCCACACTGAGTCACCTTTCTCCCTAATTCTGATACTTGGCTGGAATTTCAGCAGCTCATCTTGATCATGTCTGTGTGCCTAAGTGTTTTGAGTTGATGCCATGTGATTGGCTGTAACATTTGAGTTACAGTTTTTCCTCAACTGGTTTGATGCAGCTGAAAAGTCTCTCTTAATGCAGTTCTCACAACAGTTCAGGCATTTTTCATAACGCAGAATCAGAATCAAGACACTGAAAGATTCAAAATACCCTTTTCACATTTATCAAAACATGAATAGTGAGTCAATCACTTCAACTCTGTGATGAAAGAATCAAACCCTTTCACCACTCTTTAAAGAATTAGTCATTGAAATGTTTAGTTGGTTTTTTTTCTTAAACCCTTAGTGACCATGAGAGATTTCTGCAAAAATGTGAAGGATTTTTTGACACTTTACAAAATTGCTGAAATTGAGAAAAGCTAAATAATACCCATTAAATTTTATGCATCAGAAAACGGACAAGTAAAATATATATAATCTGAGACCTGAACACCAACTACTGTGTGGGCCAGTAAAGTCACGCTACATACATTTAGCAACCACTTTATTAGATATGCTTGTTCCAATGCTTGTTACAGTAATCCAAATATCTAATCAGCCTTTAACATCAGCAGCAACTCAAAGTATTTAGGCATGTAGACATGATTAACTTAAATAACCACTCATTAGAAACAGGCTAGGCAGAAGAGCATCCCTGAAAGTACAACATGTCTGGCCTTGAAGGAGATCTGTACTTCAGATGGGTACAGAAGACCACACTGGGGGCTACACCCATCAGCTAATAACAGAAATACCTAAGGCTACATTGGTGAGTCACACAGTCTCACCAAAATACAGAAGACTGAAAAAACTGTACTCCAATGGCCTCCAGTCAACAGATTTCAGTCCAGTAGAGCATCCTCGGGGCTGCTTAAAAGGGAAATTTGGATGAGCAGCTGAGACTAAACTGAAAGTATGCATTTCTATTTGTTGCAAGTAAACCTCTGAATAGGCGTTACTGTATTTGCTCTTTCATACAAGCTTGAAGTCACTGGACTGGAAACATTAATGCAATGCTGGACAGTATCAGTAGAAAAAGAGTGTTTTCATATTACATAATTCCCTTAGGGATTATTAAAGTATTCTGATTCTGAAGTTCATCAAGACAGTAACAAATATCTTTAGTAGTGTAACAATAGCAGTATCACTGGTTTAGATCCCAATAAGTGATTCTATTGTGTAAAATTTTTAATCCTTCACATTTCATTTTTGGGTCTGAACACTATTTTTTAGGGCCAGTAAAAAAATAGTTGGTATTTTTTGATAAAAAGTAGAAAAACATATATTTGATGTCAAAGTCCTAAAACAGCAGTGAGTCAAGGCTTTTACTCAGTGGTCACAGTGTTTAAGTGAAGTGCTTGACTGCATATTCTAACACATGTGAAACAAGCTTTGATTGTTGAATTGTATCAAAACAATTGAGAAAACTTAAAAAAACAAATATGGTAAATATTATTCATCATTTTACTTACTTATGCTTACATTAAATAGTATTATGAACGTAATCATGTTCATAATTTGGTGAGGGAGCAGGATTTACATGTTTTTTTGTATGAATGCTTTAACAAGATGATTCATGTGGCCTGACATTTTTTTCCCAGTGCCATCATCAGGCTAAATTCTCCACATGCTACCCTTTCCAAACAAAACACAGCACTGAATAGGTGGATTGTACAACATTTGCTGAGAAAATGTATGTTTCCTGAGAAGAAAATCCTTTGACTTCCCTGATTTGAGGGTCTTTTCTGTACCATGATACTTAGAGCAAGCTTTGAAATTTCATCCTCAGTGCTGGTGAGGCTTAAATGTTGCATTCACATCACACAGGCAGGATAGGAAAAAACAAAAGACATCCCTCTAACTGTCCTTTCATTGCTACAGTCAGCAATTAAATGTACTAACAATGAGGTGTTCTGACATCAGTATAATCATCCTGCCTGAGTGTGCATTACTGTGCAGCGCATAATATATATGGAGTATATTTTGTAAATGCTTGCAGTGTTGTGTGTTTGTAGTTAATGTCATCGCCGCTTATAGCTGGGGTAATAAACATCCATTGTCAGTTCTGTGTGGTTCCCAGAATTTTATGCCCAATAAAACTAGAGAAGACAAGCCCGGCTGTGTGTGTCCAACAAATAAATACAGTGTCACATCAAAAGTGTCTCCAATATTTCCCAATAATCCTCCTATATTTGCTCATTTCCTCTCTCTGGCATACGAGATCAGATCTTGACTTCAGCGTATTGGAAACTAATGAGGCAGCTCTCCAGTTTCCCTGTTCATTTATGCAGAACACTCCAAAGTATTACATCCAAAACACATTGCAGATTAGTGTAGTTTTCCCCGTTTGATTTTTTTCTTCTTTTCTTGTTTTTTTTGGGAGAAAACAAAAACAGGAAATGAGGCCAAAAACTAACTGTGAGCAGATTTGTTGGACTTTGATGTGACTTTCATGTTATTTTGGGGCACGGGGAAGGAAAGGGCAGTGGTAAGTGAATGGTTTGTCAGGATGGTAGAAGGAACAGTGTAGGGGCTTTGTTTTACAGAATCAGGTTTGAGTGCTGATCTTTGACCCACATATGTAAAGAGTGGATTATTAGAGTGATGACTCCAAGGTTCCCTGTTTGGTGGTGAAGGGAGGATTAATGATGGTTTAATTCCAACTATTAATCGCTTACTCAACCAGACTGTTTTTAAATCAACCACATGAACCATGCCATTGAAATCTGAATCTGAAATCTTGTCAGCAAAGACGTAAACAGTTCAGACTTAACCCCAGTCATCGGTCAATGATTTAAGAGGAAGCTAAGTTGATATATGTTAGAGCTTTTCCTGGCACTCCTACCACAAATGAGTGTGAGAATCCCCTGTTTCCCATTTCAATTAGATATGATGTTATCATTGCAGTACATTTTACATAGCACATACCTTAAGTTGCACAGTTTATTGCTCAGAGATAAAATAGAAGCTTAAGCAAGTCTTAGGACTTAAGAGATCCCTTATTCCTTTAAATTTTGCTTCCAAAGAGACACACTTCCTTTTCATTTTTAAAGTGCTCATGAGCAATAGTTCTTCAGACTTTCTGATTGTTTTTTCAGTCACTTTCAGTCCAGTCCTTGTACCTGACCAGAGCAATGCTTTGCTTGTTTTTTAAGCCACTTAACACTTACCTAAAAAGAAACAGTTCCTAAAACTGCCAGTGCAGAAAAAGCATACCCGGAGAGAAAAACACACAACAGAACACTGCCAGTCATAGATTGGCCTCCCCAGTAACTAGATGTCAACATTACTGAAGCAGTGTGGGATCATCTTGACAGAGAACATAACAAAAGACAGCCAACACCCGAAGCAGAGTTTTAAATGTCCTTCGAGAAGCCCAGGGAACTATTCCTGAGGACTACTTAAGGCATGTACTGAAGAATAAAAGTAGTCATTACCAATATTAACATTCAAGGTTATTGGAATTGTACAAACTCTTTTTGTGTACTTTATTTCCATGTATGTTTGTATGTTGCTGTACCTATTTCCCATTTTCCTGAGAGAAAAACAAAACTAAGGACGAGCTATACTTTAAAATGATTATTCTTCTTTTAGCATGCAATTGTGATGGGGCTAGGGAGGAGACCTTATATAGTGTCATTCATCTCATTTGCATTGTGTTTTTGCACAAAGAGCTACAAGTTGAACGGACTGATAGGTCGTGTAAACTGATTTAATTAACCTTTAACGTGACATTGTCCAAATTGTGGAACATGAAAGTGGAGGAAAAAATCCACAAAATGCATTTAGTCTAACTTACACAATCATTTAATCATACTAGAGAAAAAGATGGCAGTGAATATCACAAATGTATTCCCCCTCTGCTATTACTCTAAAAATTCTCTGGGTGCACTAAAACTGATAAGAAGCATCTATGCGGGCCACTGATAATATGCACATCAGACCTTCAGTGACTCACTGCTATTGAGAGAAACTGATGTTATTGTACATGGTGCCATCCTCTGGCAGCTGTGGTGGACTGCAGACAGAAAAAAGCTAAAAAGTCTATTTTGTTATAAACTGTACGTCACATGTGACACTTACTGTACTGTGTGTGAGTGTGTTTGTCTAATATCTGTGGGTTCATTTGCAAGGCACGTTACAGCTTCAGTTGCTTGATTATGATTCTTTTTGTGATCAATTCTATGAAAAGGTGTGTTTTTCTCTGTTACGGTTTTTTAAAACTCTGACCTTCAGCGTTATATTTTTAGTAGAGTGGAACAATACAGCTTCCGAAATCTAAACTATGGAAGTCATTTTTCATTTCATAGTGTCCAGGTGTACATATCTTTAAAAAAAACTTCATTTTACACACCATTACATAAATGGAAGCTCTTATAAATGTAGTTTTTATCATTTGCTTTGTTTGATTTTATGTTTTACATGACTATTTATTTTTAATGAAATACTGTGGCACACATGGACTTCTATAAAAAGCAACGACTGCTTTTTTTTTTTTTTTTACTTCTTTTATTTGATGACTAACCAGTGGTATTTTTAACTGGTTGTAAATGAACATTATGCATTTTACATTTTTTTTTTAACAGTCTACATTTTTTCAGTGTATAATTATACAGACACTGTATATAATTATATATCATCTCTTGATGGCACAAAAACACCAGAAAGTGTGTAATAAAAAGAATTCAATAGATTTCACATATTTCTCATGCTTTGAAGCATGAAAATAATCAACAGTCTTCTGTCCAAAAAAGAAACTAAATAAACAAACAACATCACTCGTATGCAAAGCAGTTAATAAAATGCAATTCTTGCCTCACTGATATAAATGAATGTACTGATAACACACATGCTGGATATTTGGACTTGCATTTACATAGCACTTTTCTTCTATGCATGTTAAGCACTTTAATTTCTCACATATATCTTCTGCTCCCAGAGCCTACCACTCACCACTTAACCCAACAACGTCTGTAGACTATTTGAGTTCAAATTTGACACAGCAACATCTGCGATAACAACCTTAATGTCACCACTTTGACCAATTTTACTTTTTTCATGTGTATCTCCTGGTTTGTCACAGCACTTTTGCTATATTCGTCTGGGTTTTATACGATATTTACCTGCATTTTATGCTGTATTTTCATGTTTGTCTTGCAGATCTCAGTCACGTGCTTCTGTTCTTGCTTCTCATTTTTTGTAATCCCTCATAATGATGGATAATAGTTGCATTTTCATGTGTGTGGGACTATTTGTATTGTTTCATATCCAGTTGCTATGTGAGTGCCTTAATGTATCCTATGAGCTACATGTGGCACAGACCGACTAACTCTGGCATTCTCGATTTCCTGCTTTCGAGCTTGTGCCCACAGCAGCACAGTGCTATAACTTAGGCGGCCTGCCAAACAGACCACAGTGTGCCCAGGGTGATGCTGTAGGCCACCACGGCCACCAAGTAGACTCTGAAGAGCAGCACGTCGAGCACATAGCCAACCTGGAGCCACTCCTTGGCAATTTCACGGCACTTGTCCCTCTTCTCTAGGAAGTGACGTATCGTTGTCACCTCTTGCAGAATGTTGTCCATGAGAGGTGGGACGTTGTCCTTAGCTGGAGTCAGGTGCAGTCCAAGCAGTCCGCCTTCTCTCTCATGCTGGCTGAGCTTTCGGCCGATTTCGCAGGTGTGGTGGAGTGAGCACGGGGCTGTAGGGTTTGATTGGAGTTGCAGGATTATTTACAGCGTAAAGCTTAAAAGCATTTAGGGATTTTTCCTTATTTTCTGCATTATTTAAGTGCGATTATGAATTATATTAGCCACTTTACTTGTTTTCTTCAGTACCTACCAGTTCCATAGTTGTTTTCCTTGTAGTTCTCCATGTCAGTGGACTGAGAGGAAAGTCTGGAACATAGCCGGTGCTTTTTGTGGATGCAGAAAAGGACTGGAGCTCTTTCCAACACCAGATACTTCAGCCACTGGGGCACAGGGGGCTGCAGGTCTTGTTTGTGGACCAGACGTACAATCAGTACAGTTTCTGTTAGGCTGATTACTAGGAGGGCCATGCAAACCACAAAGTACACACCTGTAGGACAGATAAGATTAAAAAAATAAATAAATTGTAGTATATAAATGATAAAGGGTAGTATGGTAAATGGTGAAAGGATGTGGCCTGACACCCAATCCATCCTGGGATAGTTTTCAGCTCAGGTGATGTTTTGCCCTCAGCCATCTGTCACTGCATGCTTTACTACAAACCAATAGCTGTTCATGGTGTTGATCTCCCCTGACATATTTTTCTCTGTTTTGTTTACCCATACATTTAAAGAAAAGTAAGACTGCCTTCAGGCAAAAATATTTTAAACTCATCTCTACATAGTCACAGAAAATGCTCATTTGAATACAAACTGCCAGTGAGCGTAATTGATTCTAGTCACCAATTAGCGGGGTTCCTATGGCAGTGGCAGGCAGAGTGTCAGACACAATGATGAGGAAGACAGAGTAGCCCAGCAGCAAAGTGATCTTGAATGAAACTCTCTCTCCACTGTCTGGTGGCAGATAGAAACCCACAATGTCCATCACCATTAAGAAGATGCTGGGCAGCAGCAGGTTCACGGTGTAGAATAATGGTCGCCGTCGGATCACCACCTGGGAGATTTAGTTTAGAGTCAAGTTAAAATGTGTGCTATCAAATGAGGGAGGACATGTTTAGCATTTCTTTTCATAGAAACTGGGAATCTGGGGAACAGATGGGGACATGTTTCTTGTTTCTTGTTGGTATAAGCAGTTTATCAACAGTGTTATTACCTGGGAATAGATTTTGAGCAATTGTACCACAGGCAATGAGGAAAAATACACACAAGGTAAAATGATTTTTAAAAACGACCTTTCAGCTTTCACTGTAAATCATAGTAAGAACATTAACTAGTGACCTATAAACAGGGGTGCACATAAGTGGTCCACAGGTGCGCATTCGCTGTCAAAATAAAAGACGCGCACCAGCGTTTTGCGAAGCCAGCTCAGCTCCTGCAAACACTTTTCCGGGAATACGCGCTTCTTTGCGGTTCAGACTCCTTCTGACATTTCTTTGGAGGTGGAGGAACACCAAAGTAATTGCTTAAAGGAGCTTGCATCTTCGACATCTTTAAGAGTTCTAAACAAATGTCTGTCCTCCTCCAGAAAATCTTATCTCAAACGCGCGTTGCAACTTCTTATCTGGTGCGCGTCTTTTATTTTGACAGCGAATGCGCACCTGTGGACCACTTATGTGCACCCCTGACTATAAAGCATGATGATTAATACATAGTCAGGTCCAAAGTTATTTGGAAGTATTTGAACAATTGTAACTTTACCTGTCAGGACCACTGCAGTGGATTTGAAATAAAACACTGATAATTTTATTAAAGTGAAGACTTTTTAAATTTAAGAGGTTTAGCAAAAGTGTTGCATTAGTTGTTTAGGAATTATACCAATTTTTATCCATAGTCCCCTATTTTCACAGGTTCAAAGAGAATTGGCTTGACAACATTTCACGATCAGGTGATGCCTGTCTTTTTTCAATTCCAAGTACTGAACTTGCATTTGGTGCCTGTTCAAGAAACATCCAAGAGATGTCTGTGCAAGTAAACAAGACCATCATCTGGTTGAAAAATGAAAATAAACCTATCAGAGAGATAGCAAAAGCCTTTTTAGTGGCTTTTGCGACAGTTTGATGTGTGCTTAAAAAGAATGAATTCACTGTAGTTCATCAACACCAAAAGGTCTGAAAGACCACAAAAGATAACTAAAGTAGATGATCACAGAATTATTTCCATGGTTAAGAAAAACACAACACCTTGCTAAGCCAAGAGCACTCTCAAGAAGGTATGTGTATCATGATCAAAGTCTCCAATTGAGAGATGGTTTCATCATCGTAAATGCAGTTTACGACAACGTGCAAACCACTTGTTCCACTCAAAAACAAGAAGGCCAGATTAGACTTTTCTAAAGATCTAAAGCAGCCTGCACAGCTCTAGAAAAAAAAATCCAAATCATGGAACCAGGATTCACTTGTAACAGACTGACTGGAAAAGAAACGAGAGGGAAAGGAATGGCCCACATCATCTGTCAAACATGGCTTTCAATAGAGACAGGTCACTGGTGTTTAGTAATGACTCAACTGCTGATAAAAGTATCAGGATGAATTCTGAAGTGCAAAGAGTTATACTTGGGGGCGATCGTGGCTCAAGAGTTAGGAGTTCGCCTTGTAATCGGAAGATTGCTAGTTCGAGCCCCGGCTTGGACAGTCTCGGTCGTTGTGTCCTTGGGCAAGACACTTCACCCGTTGCCTAGTGGTGGTCAGAGGGCCTGGTGGCGCCAGTGTCCGGCAGCCTCGCCTCTGTCAGTGCGCCCCAGGGTGGCTGTGGCTGCAATGTAGCTTGCCATCACCAGTGTGTGGATGGGTGGATGACTGTCCTTAGGGACTAGTAAAGCGCTATACAAATACAGGCCATTTACCATACTTTCCTAGATTCCACCAAATCCTGCCAGCCTGACAGCGTTTCACAGAGCAAATGGTTAGTGATGCAAAACAACCTGCAAAAGCACCTCACAAGTTTTTCAAAGCAGAAAAACGGGATAGTCCTTAATTGCTGGAGGAAAAAGATGATGGCCATGGACTTCAGGCAGTCAGTGAGTGCAAAGAATTTAATCATAAAAACAATTCTTTTGTTTAACATCGGGGTTGTCCGGTTACTTTTGAACTTCCAAAAATAAGGGACTTTGTATAAAATGCTTGAATTTCTAAAGAGTTAATTCAGTACTTCTAATAAACCCCTTAAATTGAAGCTGAAATTCTTATGTCTATTTTTTATTTTTGATCAGTCTATTTTTTTCACTGTTTCTCTATCTTGACATATTACATTGGTTTTGAGTTTTTGTATGCTCTACACAACTTAGTAAATCTTTACACTCACATGAAATTTCATTTCAGCGTAATACTCTTCTTTGTCCACACTGAAGTTCTTATATTTGGATAGTACATGAAGTAACTCCCACTCTCCTTGGTTCATGAAGACACTCTTGTCTTTACTGAGTTCCTCGGGCTCTCGCATCAGGGTGATGTTGATGTCATCAACTACAAATCGAACACAATATTGGGAGCAGCGTGAAACAGCCATGGCAACACGTCAGCCTTCACCTACCTCTGTGCTCTCTCACAGCGGGAGAGAGTTGATGGATTCATCAAACAGAGCAGTTGTTCTAGCCAAGACTTACAAGAAGTGGTGCTGCTTCAAAGACATTGATTGGATTTAGCTTTTTTTTCTGTTTAGTTCAATTTGCATGCAGGTAATTGATAAATATGAACTATTCATTGCATTTTTTTTAAAGCATTCACAAATACTTCTAATCTAAAATGTACGTTTGGCTTGTTAGAGGCTTATTAGCATTCTTATACATGAGAATACTTTTAGGAATAAAAATAATAAAATGTTCATTTAAATGTTATATAATAAAAATGTTTTTAGAAAAACAAAATTGCGAGAATGACTGTTATTTAATGATAAATTCATTAATAGCTCAGTGAAATATCTTACTGGTATGGAGCCAGCTTTGGAAGGTCAGGCTGCAATTCTGTACATCAAATGGGAAGTTATAGATATTGAGAGTGCAAGCTGTGACAACCTGGATGGGCTTGTAGTTGTGCACAACTCCATCATCTGTGACATAAACGTAAGGAATGTCTGGAGACTTCCCCACGTCTACACTGCAGGTCACAGACAGAAATAACAGTTTTAATCATTGTAACAGAAATGCAAGAGGGTCTGTCTGTTAGAACTAGTAATAGCATAATCTTACAACTCATTGATGAGGATGTCAGGAACCCAAACATTAGCCGTGGGTATGGAAATTTTTTTGACTCCATCAAAGTCCTGTGAATCCCACACCAGGAACTCATCTTTCCATGACTGAAATATTCAGGAGTGCAGAAAGAACCAAACAGAATGTAAAGATTTTTTTAAATTGCATTATGTCAGAAAATATGGACTGAGTGTGGTGTCATTATTAAGTGAACACAAAGGAATACAAAGAAAAGCAAATACAGATGTAAGTTAAAGCAAACATATTTCATGTAGCACTTTATAAGTTGACTAATGTCTAAATTTTAGAGATAATACTTTGTCTTTTAATGGCATATTTATTGATTTAGTAATTTGTCCAAACAAAGACAAGCAAACATTTGGTTTGTTTGTCTGTGTTTATGGCACTTACACAGCCCCATGAGAAAATGTAATGGTTTCAAAGAGGGAAAAAAAATCAATCACAACTGAAAGTCTATTTGTTTTAAATGGCATGAATGTGAATACTAAAACTTATTGTTGAGTAACCACATATTTGCCATGTCAAATAGATAAAATATGTGATAAATTAATAATACCACAATTACAGATAAAGTAAGCAAACAATATACATCAAGATTTTTTATTTTTCTTACCTGTCTGTACCAGACGTATGTTGTTAACACCTGATTCTTCTCATCCTTTAACACAAAACAAAACAGAGAAATCAGGGGGGAAACAAAAAATGGTATATGGTCCACGTTACATTGGTGCTTCCATGTTTTTTTTTAAAAAAATCCTAACATGTGAAAGCAATAATTTAGATTCAGTTTTACAAAATGACTATGTATTTGTGCATGCTCATGTATGCATAATTATGACACATTGTGTACTTAATGATGATTTCTTTAAAAAAAATATAACGCACAGAAAATAGTAATTGCTTTGTAGACAGCACAACTCACCACATTAAGGATAGAGTATACCATGAGGTCAATTTCCACATTAGTAGGGGTGTTCCAGTCTTTCACTGGTCTCACTCCTTTCTTATAACCGACACTCAAAAATTCTGCCAGTCGCACTAAGGTGGCATTGGCAAATCTTCCAGTGCTGCTGCCCAGTTTCTTTGCTGAAAAAAGTTACAGTGAAAATTTGAAAAACCCATAAAAAATCTAATAGACACACTAATATAATATATATATAATAATATATGCACATATAAATATATGCCGTTAAAGAAATAGTTAAAATCACAAATAACAAACAAACGTGTAATAAGATCGGTTGCATATGTGGTCAACTTCAATAAAAATAAAAATGGAATTCGTCAAAAATAATTAGAAGGAAATCATTATGAATATTAAATGCACTGAATATTTTTAAACTAAATGTATTTCATAAGGAATATGCATTTCTTGTTTCAGATGACAGATAACAGCTACATGTCACGTATATTTAATCAAAAAGCTACATTTCCAAGCATTCAGAGCATAAATGTTTTGAAGTTCCATACCGTATGTCACCACAAATATAACAGTACTTTAAGTGTTCATTGCTTTTTTTATTTCTCAACATATATCCTTTATCTTTTATATGTACAATTAATGCCAGCTGTTTCAGCGATATTTCTTTCTTTGTTTGAGACACTTTAATTTTATTTAATTTAAATGATAGATATATATAATTATTAGTTACTAAGATTCATTATTAAGATTCTTTTTGCAAAAACACTTAATTTGTTACCAGACAGATGTGACTAAAATAAAACAGCTAAGATTGGACTAGAAAGTCAAATGAAGACTAGCAAAAATATTACACAGGAAAGCTAATACCATTTTAAACTATCATTAATATTTTCCCTGATATTTGGTGAACCCAAGGCCCAAAACTGGCTTAAGTTAACAATAAAATTAAATACTTTGGTGTACCTGTGCATTCTTTTGAGGCTTCATTAATCAGAAGGAAGCAGAGTGCTGTCCAGGCTGATGAGAATCTCATGCTGCTAGTTCACCTGTGTTTTCTCTTGTTGCTGCTGAAGTCTGCCTGTCGCTCTGATGAAAGGCCTCAGGATGCCTGGCACCTATATCCTCCACATCCATCCACTATATGCATGGCTTCGCTCACATCCACTATCAAAACCTTGTTAGTGTCACTCCACTCATGAGGGTGTATCTGTCTGCTCTGACACCACTCCTTGTTCAATAAAGCAGCAGCTCGCTCAGATAAATGGAGCCAGAGTTCTGCGACTGGATCATATGTCATGTCTGAGAAGTTATTTAATTCAATAATGTGATCCCAGGCCAGTATGTTACAATGTTTACCAATTAAGAAACCATTAGGCAAGATTGTCATCTCATTTTAGTCTCAAAGTGTCAGCAAATAATGCCTTAAAAACAATTAAAAAGGAGCGTGGCGGTGTGAATTTTTATTAGCCAGTTTTCAGCTGTCCTCAGTTTTACATCAGGGTACATTTTGTTTGGTAAATATGCCCATTAACTTTTAAGGAAAGGGCATAATATTTTGTTTATGAAATTCACACCTCAGAGCATACTATACTGCAAATGTTCGTGGCCAGGATTGCTCTATCTACAGTACTTACTATGAGTAAACTGATTATGTGCCGCATACAGCCCAGTTATCTTTACAACACTGAAATAATCTTTGCTGGATCTGCCTTCAAAATGCTCCATCATCCCTATTACTACTGAGTCTACTGTCATTACACTTGCTGTACAATTTCCAGACAACAGTGAAGTCCACAAATGCACGTAAGCTTCACATGTTCGGTGCTTTTGGATTTAAACAACAGTAGTATGTCGCAATTTATCAGGATCTAGAAATACTATTTACTTTCAATACATACAAGGAATAGTGGTATGCCTTATTAAAAAATTTAAATGATTAATGAATCATTTGCAACTGTTAGCCTTTGCAAAGTAGCAAGGTGAACTGGGCTCTTTGGCAGGCCAGTTCTATTCAGTTCAATTCAATTTTATTTATATAGCGCCAAATCACAACAACAGTTGCCTCAAGGTGCTTTATATTGTAAGGTAGACCCCACAATAATACATACAGAGAAAAACCCAACAATCATGTGACCCCCTATGACCAAGCACTTTGGCAACAGTGGGGAGGAAAAACTCCCTTTTAACAGGAAGATACCTCCGGCAGAACCAGGCTCAGGGAGGGGCGGGGCCATCTGCTGCAACCAGTTGGGGTGAGAGAAGGAAGACAGGATAAAGACATGCTGTGGAAGAGAGACAGAGATTAATAACAAGTGTGCAGCCTAAACCTATTGCAGCATAACTAAAGGAGATTTCAGGGTCACCTGATCCAGCCCTAACTATATGCTTTAGCAAAAAGGAAAGTTTTAAGCCTAATCCTAAAATCTTAAAATTCTGGCCTCTGTGCCACATGTTTAGCCCCTGATCTTAACTGCACCTTGAAAGAGGACGATATTGTAGTTCACTTTCACACTGACCATATCTAAAATACTGAAAGTTTTGGTTTTTGACTCATATAATGTAAGTCGTTTTCAAATTCAGATTGCAATTCAAACAAAAAAACCAAGGTTTGATTTGGATTGAACCTTTAGCTCTAAGCCATGGAGGGTTGTAACAACTCTTTAGTTTCATTCATGTGAAATTTCCTAAAGAAAGGTTTTGTGGCCTACTTTTTCACTCGCCTGCTCTCCGGGTTTCAGAAATAATGAATATGAGCAGCAAAGCCTTTGAGGGCTTGTAGCTGTCTCTCTAAATGGATGCATACTAAGTCTGTAATCATGTGTATTTCAAAAAGGCAGGATCCATCGTTCCTTTGCCTCACAAAAGCTTTTGTTGCTTCTTCTGTCATGTTTTATCTTTGCAAAATAATCACATTCTTTTTGTGGTTATTATTTTTATTTAAAAAAAAAAAAACAGGCACAAACATCTACAGATTACATTTATATCCAAAACAAAGCGAATGCAGACATCTTAAACAGCCACTGGAAGCCTCATAGAGACACTAACAAAGCAATGATGAAAGATTTATTTTCAGATGTGTTGCATAACATCGTGTAACCAGATATACTGGAAAAAAGAGGTTGCTGATACCGTCGAAACTACATTAATATTGATCGTTACACTGGCAAGTTTTCTGTGCACATTTGATATTCTTATTAGGACTATTAGGAAACCACCAGGGAGTAGAGACACAGCAGCTGAGCTCTGAAAGGTTTTCACTGATCCATGTTGTGGCAGTAGGATGGAGATTAAAGTATGAATACAATATCATAGCATCACACTGGAAGTGAGAATTTTCTCCTGAGAGCTACTTTATTGTACAGTATCTCTGAGTAAATCTTCACTGCCGGGAAACATAATAAGAGAGCCGATACAATAATGTCTTTGTCAGAATGATGATACAGTGCTACGATGGCTAGAGCGGTGGCGGTTACGCGAGCAGCATATTTAAAGAGTAGCTATTGCTCCAGAAGACTTCAAGTGTACTTTTTGCAGTTTTGCCAAATATTTGTACTGGTTATTTAAAAGGCATTACTCAATCTGTCAGTAATAAACATCGTTTTTTTTAATAATTTATATAATCTGAATAAACTGTTGTTTTGACCACATCCTGTTCTTAGACCCCAAAGGTCCAAAACTGTGATTAAAACTAAAAACAGTCAAAAAACAGCCACGTTGCAACATATAATCATCATTTTAAAGCTCTGTGTCAACAACAGCGATATACAAATAAAGTGTATTGTAACCAGTGTTTCTTAGGTTAAATATATATACAGTGTTGGGAAGGTTACTTTTAAAATGTATTCCATTACAGATTACAAAATACATGCCCCAAAATGTATTCTGTAACGTATTCCGTTACGTTACTCGATGAGAGTAACGTATTCTGAATACTTTGGATTACTTAATATATTATCATGCTGTTTACAACTACATGAATGTACTATTGCTGTGATTTATTACTGTTATGAAGGTGAAGGTCCGCGGCTCCGAACCGTAGTAAAGGGACCTCTGGCTAATACGGTGGCTTCATGCTCGTAGCCGAAAACTAGCTTTACTTTGTTGTCTGGGTCAACTTTGCTTGTGAGAAACAGAGAGAGGCGTTGAAAGGCTGCTCCAACGGAACTTATTATTTCGGAGGAAAACACGAACACAGCGTACAGTCGAGTCTTAGAGCTATACCTGCAGCATTCTGCCTATTAGCTTAGCACGACAACAACAAAAAGGCCTCTCTAACCCAGGAAACTCGCAGCGAGAGAGCGTCACCCTGTAACCATGGCAACCGTAACGCTGCCACCTGGAACAACAGAACGTAGCTGTCAAACAAAACCCAAACAGTCCTGATCCGCCACAATATGAAACAGGAAAGTACCGCCGTGTAATCCATTTATTTCAACAAAGTAACTGTATTCTAAATACCACCTTTTTAAACGGTAACTGTAACGGAATACAGTTACTCATATTTTGTATTTTAAATACGTAACGGCGGTACATGTATTCCGTTCCTCCCCAACACTGTATATATATGAGCACTTCTTGAAGTAGCCTATATTTTTATTTAAATCAGGTTTGTTCTATACACAGCAACAGTGCAGTATTTATCTCTGCAAGTACAGTGGACATAGGCAAGAACTGTTTTTAAATGTGCAGTTAAGTCAAGCAAAGCTCCAGTTGACCCAGAGCAGCAGCAGCGTTCCAGCATACAAGCCCAGAACCAGCAGATAAAGGCGAAACAGGAAGCAGTCGAGCTTAGAGCAGAGGGCCAGCCATTCGCTCTGAGCTGAAGACTCGCTGTCCTCCTGGGAAAAAGCTAGACGGAGGGAAACCAGCTCTCGGAGGAGCCACTCCAGCCCAGTGGGAGTATCCTGGATCTCATTCAGGGACAGCAGATCCTCATCTAGTGAGTTTTCAAGCTCGTAGTCTAAGAAAAAAAAAACATTACACTGTAAGTAATGAATATATATTTATGGAGTCGGAGACAGTTTATATCCTTTACCAGCTTTATATCCTGTACAATAGCCCCATTGACTTGGCCCACTGTGCCACCCTGCTGCTATTCCTCCCTCAACTATTCCGCTAATGCATTTTTGTCCTAATTTCAAAAAGAGTTTCCATACGCTTTGGCACAGTGTGTATTTCTATTCCTATTTTTAGAGCTTAAATTTTCCCACAGATAAGATGTGCCTTGGCTCCCGTTTAAGTGTTTTTCCTCCCATGACTCATGATGTTGTTTTCAATTTTGCTGAAGCAAAGTAAAAAAATAAAAAAAAATGTACTCTTATATCCGCTGCCAATAGCACATTTGGGAAAACGAGTCTTAAAGTTTACCTCCAGATGGGTTTATGTGGTCGAGGGTTTTGATGGAAGTTAAAGCACTCTCAGTAAAGACATGACCAGCTGAGCCGTACTTGTCCAACAGGCAGGCAGACACTGACATTTCCTTGACCTCCTTCTCACTGTAGTGAAGCAGCTTCACAACCAGTATAGACTTGATCAGACTGAGCATCAGCAGGGCCATGCACACCACAAAGAATACCCCTAAATGGAGATTGCATAGTTCAGAAACTTGGTGGAGAATATAGAAACACTTACAAAATGTCTAGTTACATAAAATCCAAACTATAACCGATATTTACAATAAAGCTTTACTGATTGCTCAGACACCTATTTCCATGCTCACAGTCTGATTCTACCTCAAACTGCCTTCATATTGTGACACACTGCCAGTCTTGGGGTATTTAGTCTAAGAGTGATCTTTTCTATGGTTTAACATTACCCTTACTCTTTATAGGTTTTTCATGGAGCACTCTATTTAAGGCAGAGCAGGTTTGCAGCCTCCCCAGATAAATTACTGTGTGTAAAATTAAATGTGGGGAGCACTCAGAGCTTCATAATTTAATTAAGGTATTTCAGATTCTGCTTCTTCAATTAGGCTCCACTTGTTTTTCCTCTTGTATTCCCCCAGTACTACTAGACATACTATTGTCATTCTACAAATTAATGTTTTGCAGACAGTGCACATTGGAATTTATTTGACATTAACCTTTCTGGCTTCAGTTACAGAATAAAAAACAGGATATAGGTTGTTTGCTTTACATATGTGTGTCTTTAAAATCCCACCAATGAGTGAAGTTCTGACAGCAGTAACAGGCAGTTCATCTGTCATGTTGACTCTGAAGACGGTGTAGCCGAGCAGTATGCTGATCTTAAAGGTGATGCGTGTACCGCTGTTCAGAGGCAGGTAGAAGCTCATCACATCTACCAACATGAGGAAGATGCTCGGGATGAGGAGTCCTACCACGTACAGCAGGGGGCGCCGGCGAATCAACACCTGAATAAAAGATGAGGCCAGTGAGCTGAGGTATGAAGGACGGAAGACAGACAGAAATAATATTCACAAGTCTTGACAGTTCACACACCTAATTTTGGAGTCACTTTTAAATATAACCAAGGAATATTTGTTTATCTCTCCAGACAAACAGCTGTGTGCATGAAACACTTATCTCTGACATTTCTGCCCCCAAACCCACCTGAATGGAACTGAGGGACATTTTACTTAGGACACAAAAAAGCAGCAGCACTGTCTTGTTTCACAAAATAAATGTCCTTATTAGTCTGTATAATCCACAAAACACATTATCAGCTGTAACATAGAGGACAACCAGACTAAAAAAAAACAGTTTCTAGCCACAGGCCATCAGGCTACTGAATCACTAACTAATTGTTGAACTGTAATGATCTCTCACCTGTAAATCTGCAAATTTTGTACATTTATATATGTATATATTTATAACACAACTTCATACAATATAAACATTGCATACTCTGCATATATTACACTGTGACAGTGTTGCAACTACTTGCACTTTAAATTCTGACTACACCTACACATAAGCTGCACTTGTTTTACTTTATTATTATTTTCAGTGCTATTTTCTATGTTCAGGGTGAAGTTCACTCTTTATTTTAGTTAGTTGTTATTTAAATGTGTGAAGGGAACCTGCAAAGTAAGGATTTCATTGCTCTGCATAACTACTTGTATTTTGTGGTGTATATGACAATAAACTTCACAAATCTTGAACATATTTTCACTGCCACTCCATCCATTTTCTTTCATTTATTCTGTGTTGGACCGTATCCCAGCTGCCATAGGGCAAGAGGCAGGGCACACACTGGACAGGTCACCAGTTTGTTGCACAGTTAACGCAGACAGGCAACCATTCATTTAGAATCACCTAAATTGTCTAACCCCACTGACTGCATGTCTTTGGACTGTGGGAGGAAGCCAGGGTACCCGGTACGAACCCACACAGACATGGTGAGAACATGCAAACTCCACACAGAAAGACCCCAGCCAGATGGTTGATTTTAACCCAGGGACTTCTTGCTGTGTGGTAACAGTCCTAACCACCGCTGCCTGTTGGCTCCTGTGTGATAACACAAGTGAACTTGTGTGTTGAGTACAAGCAATAATCTAAAATTCAATTATGTCAGATTTTGATAACCACAAACCCTGAAAAACCACCATTAAATCCCTCTCTAGTGTGTTCATGTGTCTGAGCTGCCGTGATGGTGATTAATGAAAAGCTAAACATAATTCTGTTAGAAAGTTTCCCGTCATAACAAGTTGAAACTATCCCTGATAATAATTACCAGCTAACTGATGTTTCACTAGCTGCTGCTGTGAGGGAGCCTTTCATTACTCTCTCTGAGAGAATGAGTCCCCGAAGTAACTTCTGTTTACACTGCACTCGTTAAACTTTGTTAGCATTCACAGCACATATGATATGTAATCACAGGAGTGTCTTATTCATCACATCTAGGACACTCTCTCTCAAAGTCATTTTCCATCGTTCTCTGCAGAATATCAGCTGTCTACAAACACGTCTATCACTCAGCTCGTCTCGATTTGTCAAGCTACAGCCTGCTTCACAAAGTGATTTATGAGCACTACTCTGGTACAGATTGCAAAAATTGCTGGCATCCCAAGTTATCATCACTCGCAAATTAAATATAAATTTGCAAGTCTGACAGTCCTTTCCCATGTTCGGGCATAGGATTCAAGGTTTTCATTTCTTCAGATCAGTTAAAAGTGAGAAAACTAGTGTGAAAGTAGTTGACCCCAATTGCCAAATTCATGAAATGGGCCCCAGTCATCAACGAGAGATAAAAAGAGCCAAACCATTATTATTTATGTAACAACAATATAGCAGTGTGCAGTGACATCAAGTGGCCCACTGTTAAATAAGTTTGTGTTCCAAGGCATGAATAGGCGTCACTATGAATGCTTTAGTGCATTTTTTTACTTCCAAACTGGAATGAATATGTTTGGATTCAGTGTTGGGAAGGTTACTTTTAAAATGTATTCCATTACAGAATACAGAATACATGCCCCAAAATGTATTCTGTAACGTATTCCGTTACGTTACTCAATGAGAGTAACGTATTCTGAATACTTTGGATTACTTAATATATTATCATGCTGTTTACAACTACATGAATGTACTATTGCTGTGATTTATTACTGTTACTGAAAGTCCGCGGCTCCGAACCGTAGTAAAGGGACCTCTGGGTAATACGGTGGGTTCGTGTCGGGCTCGTAGCCGAAAACTAGCTTTACTTTGTTGTCTGGGTCAACCTTGCTAGCGAGAGACAGAGAGAGGCGTTGAAAGGCTGCTGCAACGGGACTTATTGTTTCAGAGGAAAACACGAACACGGTGTACAGTCGAGTCTTAATAGCTTACTTACAACTGGGCTCGTCAGGCACTCTTCTTGGCTGCAGTGGTTATTATTATATTTACATGCTTCCAGCTCCCGTTTTTGCTCGATGACAGCTCGTACTTTTCCTTTCTCTCCCTCCCTCGCTCACAGACACATAACGTGTAAGGCAGTCCATTCTCCCTGCAGCACGGACTACACTGCCTATGATGCTACATTCTTTAGAGCTATACCTGTAGCATTCTGCCTATTAGCTTAGCACAACAACAACAGGCGCTCTCTCACCCAGGAAACACGCAGAGCGAGAGCGTCACCCTGTAACCATGGCAACCGTAACGCTGCCACCTGGAACAACAGAACGTAGCTGTCAAACAAAACCCAAACAGTCCTGACCTGCCACAATATGAAACAGGGAAGTACCGCCGTGTAATCCATTTATTTCAACAAAGTAACTGTATTCTAAATACCACCTTTTTAAACGGTAACTGTAACGGAATACAGTTACTCATATTTTGTATTTTAAATACGTAACGGCGGTACATGTATTCCGTTACTCCCCAACACTGTTTGGATTTCACTTTGACTTTTCATTTCGATGAATAGAGAATCAGGTCTTCTCGGGCTATAGATTTCAATACTGAATGTGTGTAGATTTGTTTGTTCATGTTCAAGTATTTGGGTTATTAATAGCAGCTGAATGTTGCTCTGTTACTTTCTCCAGCTTGTGAAAAGCAACATTTTCTCAGAAGTCAGACGTTTTTATATAAAATATCTATTGCACGCAACAACTCTGTCACAGTGTAACAATATCCCAGTGAGCCATGAAATGCTCCATTACAAAAAAACCCTTGGCTCTTTGAGCTGGATAACTAGCAGCTCCCTGCTCTCCACCTGCAATGGGCTATGGGGCCATTTTGCTCCCCGCTAACAAGAAGTCCATTGATCAGGCAGCCACTGAGACAGTCTCATTATGGTTGCTCACCCTCCCCTGTCTATCAGCTTCTCTCTCTCTATCTGTCTCTTTACTTGCCAGAAACAGCCTCAGCCTCATCATTTGGCATTAGCTCTCTAGCTCAATCCATGAAGGTCGCAGCCAATTGCTTTACACTTTACAATTCCACCGCAACGCTTCAGGGTGTAACCCGCAGAGAACTACAGTTTAAAGCTCACCATCGACTAGCAATCAGAGCCATCACGGCACAGTTACTCTCTCACTTGTTACAGAGCGTTTACGCCTCTGAAGTAATAATCTATCAAACACCAGAAATATTAGTATTTGATTGCTGTTAGATTTATAAGATAACCAGTTTCATTTAAATTACTCACAATAACAGTAAACGTGATGAATGTACGCTAAGTACGATAAGTCACGTACGTTAAACTGGATGTAGGCATATTCAGTTTCGTTTTGTTGACTCAGACGGTAGCGTGAAGGAATGGACAGCAGTTCCCATTCTCCATCATTCATGAACTGCTTTCTATCATTAGCAGTGGTGTTTTCATTCCTCAACAGGGCCAAGTTTATTTCTTGCACTGCAGAGGGAGAGATAATGAAGAATAAAAGATGGCAGAAGAAACAACAGTGAGCGTAGTGTGTATCTGCTATCTCCTTGTACTGTGTTGTCACCTTTGTCTCACAGTGGCAGACAAATCAGTTTCAGATTATTCAGTTTTCCTTCTACTATCCACAGATTTTTAAGCAAGGTGCACTGTCATATTTACATGTCATCTGTCAGCTGTGGCAAACTTTACAGCTGAATGGCATGATAAACACTGCAAATACGGAATAAAATAAGCTCAGCATTTCACTCACTGTCTTTATTGGTTGTCCTAGAGATGGTTCAGATTTTATCAAAGGGCTGAAGCTATGTCGTTTACAAGGCAATGAAAACTGATGGTTGCAAAGGCATATGAAAGAACACTAGCTGAAAATACAAAACATTAACTGTACAGCTTCTACAGTTCGACTGTTTACTGCTTTAGTGGATCACCATAGTCTTTCATCCCATCTTCCTTCTCTCACCCCAACTGGCCACAGCAGATGGCTCCGCCCCTCCCTGAGCCTGGTTCTGCTGGAGCTTTCTTCCTGTTAAAAGGGAGTTTTTCCTTCCCACTGTTGCCAGAGTGTTTGCTCATAGGGGGTCATATGATTGTTGGGTTTTTTTCTCTGTATGTATTATTGTAGGGTCTACTCTACAATATAAAGTGCCTTGAGGAGACTGTTGTTGTGATTTGACGCTATATAAATAAAATTGAATTGAACTGAATTTAATTGAATTGAATTAGAAGAATAAGACAATTTAAGTGTGTTTTGTTGAACTTTATGGAGCAATAGATATCTATGATTCTAGTAACAGATGTAAACTGGGATGAATTCATTAGAGCTTTTGGTTAGATTTTTTAACTTTGTAATATATTGTAACATTTAATTTATTTTACTTAGTTACTGTTCTTACTTTCTTCGAGCAACTGTGACAACATAATTAAGGTTTTCTGATTCTGAAATTATAAAAAACAAAAGTTCAATTAATGTGATACTAAATAAAAATACTGTTGATCTAATCAGCCTCAACCTATTGAATCACCATAGGTGCTCCTATTTTTTCTAATTTCTTTATTTTTATTATTATTTTATTTCTTTGTCTCCCTCCCTCACTAACATAGGCTTTTGGACTGAATAGAGCCCCATACTTCCACACAGCAGCCCGTATAACACACAACACACACACACACACACTCATATATCTCGTCACATTCTGCCTTCTCTTGCACAATAAAAAACAATAAAAACGCTCTTGTTTTTGAGATTAGGCAGATACACCAAGTGAAGTCATTCTGACTGAATTTCTCTACTTAAAGCTGTTGAAATTCTCCACCACAGGTATAAAAACTGTACTCTTCTGCTGTAAACGTAGGCTGATTTTACAGACCTGAGTGCAACAAACTTCGGAAGGTGAGGCTGCAATTCTGCTTGTCAAATGGGAAGGCATACATCTCGAGAGTGCAAGCTAGCACTGCCTGTATGGGCCGTTTGTTCTTTACTGAGCCAGAAGAGTTGACGTAAACGTAGGGGATCGGAGGGGACTTCCCTTCGTCCACACTGGAATGGATAAGAGGAGAAAGAGGGGAGAACAGGTGAGATATGAACATCAAGACAGGCTCACCTTTTGTTGAGCTGATCCATAACTAAAGTGGCTGTTTCGTGCACCATGTCCCATGAATGGGGCCATGCTAAACCAGCACCTATAAATGCTCGTGTTTAACATGAATTCTAACCTAATTTTGATTAGACTTACTGAGATTGAGACGTACATCATTTCCTCTGCCATTAATAAAGTATTGTGATTCTGATTATTTCATGATTACCTCTGGGATGCCAAAATCTAATTTCAAATACAGAAACATGACATCAGCAGTTACCAGAAAGATGTAATTTCCTAACAGTTTACAACTAAATTAAAAAAAAAACGTTGCCATGTTAAAGGATATGTGAATATTTTAATGTACTGCAAATGTAAACCATGTTATCAATTGATGTATTATTGCTTTAATACAATACAAAACAATCAGATCAGTAGGAATCTGCGGTACGTTTCTAAAATCTAAGAAACTTAATGTTTGAGACTTGGGCAAAATTGAAGGACACTGCACTGAACACAAGAAAAAAAGTTTGTGCAGACACTTTCTTACAATTCACTAATGATAACATCAGGTATCCAGATAGCTTCAGATGACAGTGAGATCGCTTTGATACCCTCAAACTCGTCTGGATCCCAAACCAGGAACTCATCTGTCCAGACCTGAAAAGAGCAAAGGATTTTTAAGCTAAACTAAAAAGCTCTTTTATCCATAAAGATATATATTTTATTACACTGAAAAATGCCTTTTTTTTCTTAACTTGTGTAGCAAGAAACAAAAAGGAAGCACAAAAAGGCTATTTACCTGTCTGTACCAAATACTTGTAGTGATGCTCTGAGTCTTTCCATCCTGAAGAAAAGAAAATGAGTTTCAACACAATTTCTAAAACTTTTCTTATATATTAACTCTTCCAAGGTTACTGTTTGAGTTGCTTTGTAAACAACATAGAAATGCATGAAAAGTGATACTGAATAAAATGCAATATCATAAATGTTAGGAGCAATACAAACACAGCAGAAAGCATTCAAAGCTAACATACCACATCAAGGACAGACCGTAGTGTCAGGTCTATGTAGACAGTAGTAGGAGTGGTCCAATTGTGAACAGGTCGAACGCCGCAGTCGTAGTTCTTCAGCAGGGTCCTGGTCAGCTGGTTCAGAGCTGACCTCTTTGGCTTCTCTGGCACACATTCAGCCAGATGGGCTGAAAATTAAAGAAAGATTACCACTTGGACAAACAACTCACATTCACAGGACACAAAGGACAAAACGGTGTTCTGCTACACAGTGGTGCAGAGGAAAATCTGAGGCTTAAACTATTACATCAGTGGATTACTAAAAAAGATATCATACCATATCATGCCTAGACTCAATATCTGTTGATATACAAAAAGAATCGGGTAATTAAGTTTTGGGGTAAGCTGGGGGTATCAAGAAGTCCCCTTTGAATTTCCTGGATCACTTATTAAGTCTTGCAAAAAGGTAGAGAGCTGCATGAGCCATTCATTGTTCCGCATTCCCTTCATTTTGCCACTTTAATGTAAAGCGATGAGAATAATGTAAGGAAATCCACATTTTTAAAATAAATTTGTATGGATTTAAACACATTGTTGAGAGGATGTTTTATAATAACCATCGGCCAAGGTGACCTTTTCTTTATCTCTGCATTTATCGTAACATCTGAATGTGTCTGGTATTGCTGACCAAATACAATAAGCAAAGCAATGGCTCAAACAATTAAAACAAAACAAAAAATCAGGACATGTGACAGCTGCTTCATTCTGATGTGAAATGCCTCAAAGACGAAGCATCTAAATGAATTCATGTGGACATCTCAATCACTTACAAAAAGAGCATCTTACCTGAGATCAGCAGCGTCAGCCAAATGAGAGACATCAAGCTAAAAACCAAGATTACAGGTGTTATCCAAGAGTCATACCCAAAATGATTGCCCTGTTAATGTAGAAATATCCACAGTTTCATCAAATAAGTTCAACAGCAGCAATCCTGACAGGAGGGGAGGAGCAATGAACAGGGTAGAGCAGACATTTTTTTTGGTTGTCATTGATTTTCCACTACCCGGGTAAGGTGATACATATGATAGAAACACCCCAGAGAGAAAGCTCCCTGGAGGTGTTTTTAGTCCAGTTTACAGCTTCGGATGATTCTAAACACTTAAGTATGTGTTGTAAAAGTGCTGGAAGCATCTAACAGAAGAACTAAAGTATGGACTGATGGGTAATTGTACATGTCTGCGAACCAGAGAGTGGAAAATAAAGCCATAAAATGCAAGGCATAAAAATATTTCACATTACAGATTGCCGTGACTGTAATACCATGGATATAAATGCATATCATTTATATTGCAATCACATTTAGTGTCTAGTAAGAAAAGCAGTAATTCAATTACAAAAACAACAATAAGGCTCTTAGAGACGAGGAAATTGTTTTGTTTTTTGTTTTGTTTTTTCTGTAAGAGAGGCGGAAGTCACCGTTTTGTAAACTAGCTACATAATTGCTGTAAAGCCATTAACGTTGGATAATAAATCTGCCATAGACACTAGAAGTATTTCATTACCTGAGGAAACGTCCCGACAATCACGTAACGGGTGCGCGCGGGTTTTAAGTTAGCGATCATTGACTGTAGTTAGCGATCGCTCCAAGGCACGCGCGTGTCTGGATAGGTGAGCGCGCGCAGCTGGCCTGTCGCTCTCGTGCCTGACAGATGGAGCTGGTTTGAGTCGGAGGCAGTGCTGGAAGCGTTTGGGGGAAAAAATCAGAAGGAATTCATGTTTTCGTCTGCAATGAGAGGCGATCAGTCTGAAAATGGAGAAAACTCAACCAACTCGGTGAGAGCTCAGGATGATGGAGCTGCTATTAACACAATAAGTGGCATGTTTGTGACGCCTGAAGAGCTAACCTTAACACTAACCCGTCTGTTGTGTGGGCACAACCCCCGGAGGCCAGTGTGTGTTCAAAAATCTGCGATTTTAAAGTTTCCTCTGATATTCTTTAATGTAACCCAAAATAAAAATACATTTTAAAACGTTTTCAAATTTAAAAAAATAACGTTTTTGAAATCGGCAGGCATAAAATACACTTTTTATTTTTAAATCAAACTTCTGACATGGCTTTTTAACCCGATGTGACTACTTAACTGAGCCTTGTTTGATTGAACTTCTATTTTTTTTTTTTTTTGCTCGTTTAGTGACCAACAGATAAAATAATAACACTTTATTTATGCAGAGTTTTTTGTATAAGAATACATCTTTTATTAATAATTCCCACTAGTTAAACGTAAACTACGTAACATTTACACTTAAACCGTTATTTGGCTCAGTAACTATTAATCCAACCGATTGCTCTTTCAATAGGCTTTTGTAATTATTCTAAGACAGTGTGTGGAGCTTAGTGATGTTATACTTCAGGGAGGACTTTCCTCTAATTATATATGATGTGGTGTTAATGAAAATGCAATGCAATCTAAACGTTTATTACACTTTTTTAGTTTGGTATTGACACAGGAGGTGTGTTTGAAAGACAGAAAGAGACAGACCCACTACTGCCCTCTCACCATGCCTGGTGGCATGCCTGGTGGCATGGTGAGTGGAATGATAAACAGAAGCCTGTGCTATCCATGTCAGCAGCTGAAAATAGAGGCTAACCAAGAGGGTCTCAGATAGCCCTTGGACTCCATATAAGTCTGGTCAGCCTGCTCCTGGCTTCCTTTGTGTGTAAGAGAAAGATACCATGACATGTGCACCTGGTGTCAGGGTTGCAGGCTTTATATAGAGCCTCTAACTCAGTAAACGCGTGTTATTTCTTTTTTAAAACTTCATGGGTCTGTGAGGTCAAAGTACATGACTGCCTGGGAACACTTGTGTTTGCCTGTCCTTGTGTGGAACAAATAATGTGGTGGTGGGAGACTGACCATGCAAAGCCCGCTGGCTAAGAGAGGGAGATCTAATTGGAGGAAGGGTACCTGAAAGTGCCCCCAATTGGCCAGTGTCCCTGATTCATTGGTCTGCTTGAAACTAAACAGAGAAGGCAGATACACATACTGACATCCCAGCAAATCGCTAAGGTTTATTCAGTTGCTCCCTTTAGGAATCTCAGCGGATCATTTCCCTCCATCTCATTATCTCCCTTGCATCCTGTTCTGTCACACCAGCCAGTCTGCATGTCCTCTTTCAGTTCATTAATCTTCTCTGTGGTCTTCCTCTTTTCCACCTGCCTGGCAGCTCCAGCATCCTTTGCCCAATATGTGCATTATTCTTCCTCTGCACATGTCCAAGCCATCCCAGCCTTGGCTTTCTCACGTTGTCTCCAAACTGCTCAACCTGAACTCTCCCTCTAATGTACTTATTTCTAAAGCTGTCCATCTTTAACATCTTCATCTACATCTCCTGGCTTTTTGTCAGTGTCTGATCTGACATTTTGATCAATTGATCAATTTTGTTGTTGTGGAACTCACCGATAAATTACTGCCTCTCAATATCTCTAGCTATTCCAAAGCTTCTTCCAACTATGTTTCAGTTCTACTCATTGGAAATGTAATTTCATTTTTGTTTAACTGTTCCTACTGCCTATGTAAGTCACAGAATAGAGATGAGCCACACATGAGCCATGCACTTATGTGGTCCTCAGTTTTTTCCACTCCATGTACAGGAGGACTAAGGAGGACTATAAGTGGGATGACACACTAACCTTGACATCTTTTGGTTACCACAAGTGACTTTCTTAGACTGGTCTTGTGTACCCTCAGTACTGGTGATATATAGACCAGACATCACTTTCTGGCAGGAGTAATGCCAGCTGAATGATTGTGAGATCCCCTCTGAAATCCTGGTGTTTTCTCTGCTGAGGGAATGCTCATAAGGAAGTTGACTGGTGTTTTACTTTTGAATTCCTTTGGATAAATCATCTTTTTTGCCTCTTCTGACAACAGGGCTCTTTTTTTCTCTTTTGAAAGTCAATTTTTCACATTTTTCTTTCTTTGAGTGCCATTTCAGCTATCAGAGAAAAACTACCAATAGCTTTTGGTGAGAACAAAAGCACTATTCACTTATTTTGTTGGTGGCGTATTCTTTACAACATATTTCATTCTTGATGGAGGACAGACTTGGATAGTGAAAGCAAGGATTATTGAGCCAATCTAAATGGAGGACTTATTGTTGCCATCGTTACAGTAGTGATATTTATTTCGTAACAGTTGTAACTTCAAAGCCAATACTTGTGATCGCCTACTTGTGCTACAGTTATGTCCACTTTGTCTACCCAAATGGAAATGAAATGCCAGCCCATCACTGCCTCTAATGCATGGATCCAATACAGGAAGTTGTGTGTAATGGTGATAGAAAGATCTAAAGTCTGCCTGGTGTTTTCGTTCTCTCAGCAGAGTGAAATGCTGATCAGCCAGCTGAGGGAGATCACTGGCATCCAGGACCAACAGATCCTCTACAGAGCCCTGAATGTAAGGCCCAACAACTTAGCATCAGCTTTTAGAATCTGCAGCATCACATGTTTTGGGTACTACAGTTGTTTGACACTATGACTTTCAGACAGTAGAACAACATTCACGGGATCCCCATGGCTGAGAGATTTGTAGTTTTAATGTGATTAAAAAGCTTGTAGGCCACTTAAAACACCATGAACCACAAACTGATAGAGCTAACACCATTTCTTATTTAGCCTGCTCAGCAGACCAGCCTCAACAAGAATCTGCTGTTTCACTACATTTTAATATGATTGTCTATATAGTCGACTAATGAAGGGGTTTAGGTCATGCTAACCTGAACGTACATTTCATGGAAGAAAAGGTTTACACTTTTTCTTCCACTCATCAAGCTTCTCTCTCCCTGTTGCCACAACATTTGAAACGTGTTATGGGCTATTATAAAATGATGACATTATTAAAGGTACTAAATGGACACGATTTATTCCAGACATTCAGGAAATTGTTTATATTTAAAATGATTTTTGAGAAAGAAATGAAATACATAGAGTAAAGACTAATCTGAGACTAGTGTATGTATTTTTTAATTGATTATTTGCTCACATCTCATAATGGTAAAGTATCCTTACAAACATTCCTAGATTAATATCCAGATTCCCTAAAAATGTGAAACATTTCTAAGTTATGCTACGTCTGGTAAATGCATCTCCATTTAAATGCAACTTTATGAGTAATGCTGCTAACAGATAAGCTAGCAAACATCCTGAAGCCATGCTAAAGAAATCCAAATGGTAATGTAAGTAATGGTGAGAATTCTGCTTTTAGCTGGAGAAATATATTAGACAGTTTAAAAGGTAGGAGATGTTTTATAGCAAGATTTAATACCATGAAGAACATGAATCTAAAACTGTTAAACTGTAGCAATCCATTCCCGCACTATTAGCCGGCTAAAGTCTTTGAAGTGTAAATTATGTTAAAGACCCCATAGGGTCCCATTTTTTCACTCCAGCACTCTACCTCAAGCTTACAATGTTTAAATACAGCTGCATATGAAAACCCCGTTAAAAGATTGAATGAATTGGAACATCATAAAAGTAACAGTACATTAAACACACTGGTTAACTTTCACAGGCATCGTGTAACCAGTTGCAGACAGCAGTAGGGTTATGTATTCGTTGAGTCATACAAGTTGTTTAAAGCACAATCGACTGGATAAGGCCATGTGTTTATATTTTGATTTGTGTGTCTTTAAAATGTGTTGATTTATTCTTGTGATGTATCATTAGATGTTGCAGTCACAGATAAAATCCTCAATATTTGTTCTTTTATATATTCCTTCTTCTCTCTCCTCAAGGTCAGTCAGGGGGACATTGGACATGCTGTTGGACTGCTGACAACCCAGACTGCAGAGGTTCAGGACCCTGGAGAACCACAGGAGTCAGGGACATCTGGAGAGGCTTGGGAGGGCCAGAAAGGTACTCTGGGGATGCAAATTGACACAAAGCTGATAGCAGAAGTGACACTTCCAGCACAAATGAAAACTGAACTTAATGGATGAATATAAAGAAAGCTTTACTATGAGACACTAAAAGAGAAGAGAAGACAGCAGTAAATGCATTCAGTTGGCCAGCAAAAGGCTGTTGGTTTGAGTCCAGCCGGAGACACAAATCTCCTTTGGGGTGGCGTCAAGAAGGGCATCCAGAGTAAAACTCTGCCAAATCAAACATGTGGTGACCCCTTGTGGCAAGGGGGCAGCCAAAAGTGGCTACTACAGATTTGCCAAAATTGACTGACTTATGTGTGGCGTTAGGGAAATTAGGTATGAAACAGATAAGGAACACACTGCTCTTCAAACACAAGCAAAATGTAAAAAGAATGTGTCAAGCATTTCTTTTTCGAGGTGAACTTACACATATTTTAATATACATTTAAAGTATTGCCATTCATAGCCGTCTGTTTGGGGATTTTAATGGTAAGTAAGCTAACAGGAGAATATCTGAGCAATGTTATGGGTCATCCATTTACTTTAGTTGGAAAACAATGTTTGAGTAAAGGCAGAGTCACATAGAAGAAACAGAATTTTATTATGAATTATAGGATCTCTGTTGTAACGCTGTTTTTTTTTTTTTTTGTTCAGGGCTTCCTAAAGATGAACTGCAGACCGCCATAGAACTCAGCCTGCAGGAGTCCCACAAAGCCCAGGAAGAGGAGCGAGAATTTCATAGGTAAAGGACAACTTTTCATTTGATACAACACTTGTTTTTGGTTTAATTCACTTTTTAATTTCAATAGAGAGAACTATGAAAGTTAAAATGTTAGCGGCATGAGTGTTTTTCCTCTCAGGCTACTAAATGGCCATGGATGCCACAACTATTATCTCGGCTGTGTAAGTGTTACACAGCCAAAACTCTCAGCAAAGGTCACTGCTGACACCTGACAGTTCACACAGAGCAAAAACACACAAAACAGTGTGGTCTAGCAGTTAATCTGAGATCAAACGTAGATAAAATAGCAAAGAACTTTAAGTGTCTGCCTACACTTTCTCTCTAGCCATGCTGGATGGATTGAAATGAAATTTCTTTCAGATGATAACCATCTATCAAAGACCTTGATTCATTGACCTTTGATGAAAAGGAGATTTCATTTATTTAATCATAGATGGCTCTAAGATGATTTAGCTCCATGTCTTTGGGGAACCTCAGATTTCTTAACATTTCATCCCACACAGTGTTTCAGTTTACACTGAAAATGGGTAGTTATGGCGGTTTTGGTCCAGCTGTACCCCACACAGTTTACCCAAGGACACTTGGGTAAACTGTGTGAAGCTTGGGAGCTGCAGTTTTAACACTGAACCTGGAGTTGCTTCCAGTAACAGGCCAGCGTTTTGCATTGCAGCTCTTTTGCCACTGAGATGTGAACAGATGAATAGGGCAGTCGCTTCAGTATAGTTCATTCACCATGAGCTGTTCTTCATTTCAAATGCTGGATTTAATGTATAAGCATGTTGATGCTCATAATCCCCACAATACTGATTACCTGTTAGACTCATTTGCTCCTCTTGGTGTACATTTAATGTTTTTCTACTAATCTTTTTGGGGTGATTTTCCTTATAAAGATTACATTATACTAACCCTAACCCATAACACTGGGAATGAGTTAACCTGTGTTCAGTAGCGTTGTCAGATAAACCATTTTAAAGTGGTGAACTGATGTTGTGCAGGGCTCTGGAAGCCAGTGCAGAGGAGAATGCTGCGAGAATAAAGAGGAAGAGATGTGAAGCCCAGAGTGAAATGTGTAGCCCTGCAGAGTGGATCCGTCAGGAAGACTGGCCTGTGGGCATTCGTAATGTAGGAAACACCTGCTGGTTCAGTGCTGTCATCCAGGTGAGGACAAGGAGCTTTTTTCACCTAACAAATAATAAGATGAAAAAGGAGCATTTTGGTTACAGAGGTCAGATTAATAACAACAAATGTCCATAAATATAACCGCCATCATGCTTCACAGAGAGATACTAAACAGTCAAAATGTTGCTAAAATCTATTATTGCTTGTAAAATAGTGTAATTTATTTAGAATGAAAAAAAAACTCAATCATCAATATGATCAAATAGGAACACATGATATTGTAATGCCATAAACGTCCTGAATATGTTGATATAGAATGAGATCGATGTGAATTTAAGCAAATGGATGTAATACTTTAATTGACTTGTCTGTAACAGACTTACTTATAAGTCCATATAAAATAACTATCTTACAATTTAAGTATTTAAGACAAGTTTAAAACATATGGAAGAACAAATATGCAAAACATAATAGAGAATCTGTTGACTTATAACAGATATTTACCACCAATTCGAGGAGGAATTAGGAGGTTGAGGGTTAGCATTAGCAGTCACAAGTGTTTTAATTTTTTTTTCTTTTCTTTTTTTTACTTTTTGTTTTAAGTTGTTTCATTTAGTTTTCTAAATTGATTTTCTTGATTCATTTTTGGTTGAAAGCATTTTGAGTTTCAGTCTTTTTAATTATCATTGTATAGGGCATATGTCAGAGGCAAGATTTAGGAAAATCAGTTCAGGTATTACAATAAAAACACTACTTTTTTTGAAAGCAGCTGACTCACAATCTTGTGGACATCTATCGTCTCAAAAACAAGTCCACCAAAGCCTCATCAGCCAAGCTGTAATAGCTTAAGCAGTAAACAGTTTTAAGTTTAATTTTAGTTGACTGTAGTAACCCTGATACCCACTAACATAAATTAGTGTTGTATTTTTAATGTAGTGTATATATATCACATGTCGATGTTAGACCCATATGACACTTGACCACAAAAGTATTCAAATTCATATTCAGAAAACATAGCGATACCTAGCATGTATTCTGTTGCATGAAACTCATCACCGATCTCCACCTGTTCTAACAGTCTCGCCTCTGTTGCTCCCAAGACCTAAATAGCTCTTGCACTTAGTTCAACAAACATTTATAGACTTGGAGTTTCCTTTCAAAGATTTCTAACTTCTCTTGATCCAGTGTCAATCATTACATGTCTGTTTTGCTTTCAGCAATATCTGTCACCTAGTTTTTCCATGGTAAAATTTGACCACACTGGGTTAAAATGTACAGTACAGACATCTTTTTAAAGCGAAAGCAGAACCTGTTCAGCTACACAAGAATCTCCCTTCTATCTCACCTTTTCATCAACCCTCTATCATGCTAATAAAGTTAAACATCTTCCCGGTGAGCTTGAGCATACAGTATTAATCTGAGCTCTTAATTCTATTATAAGTCCATTCCAGCTAACTTAACTTTTCCAGGCCTATCAGGTAGCTCGGCAGAAACCAGAACCCTAACTGAGATACACCGGCTATATTGATAATTAAATAGCGAGCGAGGACGGAGTGACCGGTGGCAGCCTGAGTATAAAGTAAACAGAAGTGTGGCTGTGATTGTTTCTCTCTGTTAAACTCAGATATGCTGCCATATCCGTTAAGAAGTCCCACCCGCATATGACGGGGTTTTATCTGGAAATTGAAATGGGGGAAATAAGGCCGTATTGTTAGAATACAAATGGTGTTCAGATCATACCTTTTTTTTGTCTGTTTATTTGACCAGAGTCACTTCCTTGTTTTACAACTGAGCTGTTGTAGATTCAACAGAGCTTGACTCATCGTCTCCCCTAGAAAATCTTTATGCTATCAGATTGAGGCTGAGTGACCACGTGACTCAGTTGTCAGCTCATATTTCCTCAATTATCCTTTGTGGACTAAATTGCAGTAAAACTGAGATAAACCGTAATTGAATTTCCCTCTGAAATGTAAATGCATATCTTGATACTCAGAAGTGCTTATAAGCTCCCATCAGCCCTGCACATGACACATAAGATTAGTATTAATGCATTTAGTTTATCCTGAGAAACACAGGTATCTTATGACAAATTGATATGGGGTTTGTTCCTGGCTGTAAAAATATTAAGCTATTGACATATACCGTTATAAAACCTTATTTTCCAACTTGCTGACTTCTTAGTCTTTTGCATATTTGTCACACTTACAATGAGCTAGTAATTTGATCCAGGTGTGTTGACCCAGGGTAATATCTAAAACCTGCAGGACAGCAGCCCTTGTGGCCTGGAGTTTTCCCCACCCCTGTTTTATATCATCAATGTAACGTTTTGTCCCCCCGAAAAAACCTAAATAAATAGCTCAATACATTTTTAAGTAATAAATTGCACCCATAAAATACAGAATGTAGCCAATTTATGTGTCTTTTATTATTATTTTTTGGCAATAATTTCAGGGTTCAGGCTTTAAAGGGTTAAACAGGCTGTTCATCCTCAAAAACCCTCCAATGTAGCTGAATTAAAGCAATTCTGGAGAGAAGAGTGGGCCAAAATTCCTCCACAGTGATATGAAAGACTCATTGCCAGTTATCACAAACACTTGACTACAGTTCTTGTTGCCAAGGGTGGCACAAGCAGTTATTAGCTGTAGGGGGCAGTTACTTTTTCACATAGGGTTGGATAGCTTTTTTCCCCTTAATAAATATACTCATCATGTAAAACTTTATTTTGTGTTTGCTCAGGTTATCTTTGTCTAGTTTTTTTCATGATCTGAAACATGTAAGTGTGAAAAATGTCCACAAATAAGAGATTAGGAAGGGAGCAGGTACTCTTTCGCAACACTGTATGTGAAGAAAAAAGAATAACAAAAAAACAGAGGATGTTGGCCTATTTTAGCCTATAGTTTTGAATCCAGGTGAAACTACACCACAGTATTCATGTGCAGATCAGCCACAACATCAAAACCTTCCACCAATTATTTAACCGCCAAAATATCTCTGACCCGTTGTGGCATGGATACAGAACTTTGGTTGCTCTTTGTGGTTTTCGCAGTTGATGCTTTGGAAGTTTGGATGCTTGGTCGTTGCCTGTGCCTCATGTCTTCATCAAGCCATTCCCGAGCAACTATTTTTTCCCTGCAGAGCATTGCATTAAAAAAATAGAACTGATGTCATTATCCTCACCTTTCAGTTATTGTGATGGTTGTTTGATGTGTGAATACTTAATCTACTTAACACTCGCATGCAAATTTCCAAACAGCAAGCTAAATGTCAGTGGCAGAACATTAGCAGTGTTCTTTGTTAATCAAGCAACATATTTGTAAACATATGTCCACATTTTCTCCTCAACCAAGTTACAATAAATGTCCTGCTGTAGCGATGATCTGCCATCTGGTAATCTCCCATATCCAACCTTCAGTGGACGGCTGGATTTATGTGCCTTGTTATGCTGTCTTGTTACAGTCACTCTTCCACCTGCCTGTGTTCAGGAGGCTGGTTCTCAACTACCATCTGTCTGAGAAAATACTGGAGAAGTGTAAAAGCCATTCAGTAAGTAAGCTACTGTCACGAGTATATACAGAACAGGATAACACATAACTCTTCTTACTTTGCCGCTGTGATATAAGGGTGATGAAGTTGATGAGTTTACGTTAACAGGACAAGAGGAACATAGCCTTCATGCAGGAGCTGCGCTGCCTGTTTGCCCTCATGGTGGGCTCTACCCGCAGGTTTGTGGATCCTTCTGCTGCAGTGGAGTTATTGCGTGACGCCTTCAGGACCAATGAGGCCCAACAGGTACAAGATATGTGCAGTATTTGTCTTTTTAAGGAACAACCTAACTCTGCACCTGCTTTTAATACTCTCTGACTTGCTGATAAGGCTGAGGTGTTCCTCTCTCAGATACAATAACCAGAGCACATCTGTCAGCACCTTTTCTGCAGGGCACTTCAGACTTCTGGTTTCTCTGAAATTTGTAGCCACTGCCTCATTGTTTCTCATTAACTACAGGGACATGTAGGCTTTAATGGTCTGTAGTCTTTTTCTGCCGCTGTCCTTCTCAGACTCATTTTCTTTATTTTTTCTATTTTCCAGCTGAATATTTTATTTGTGTCTTTGAAGGATTTATAATGTTTTAACTCTTCTAAACCACCATGACAGAAACCAGCCATAATTTTCCAGAGCAAGTCTGCCCACAAACTTTCTTTTTTTAGTGTCCATTGTAACAGGATCAGCAGACGGCAGGCATCATTATCTGGGTTTTGCACTGAATCCATTAAATTTACATGCAGTCCGTGTTTGCCCTGTCCTGCTCTTAGCCAGGTTCTGTCAGGACCACTTTAGTTAAAAGAGGTTTGTTACTTCATCTGTAATAATTATGATTTTTTTGGCTGGGACCTTCCAGTCCTTCTACCTGCATATTTTCAAAGTCTACAGGGAGAGCAGCAACAAGACTGCTTAAGTGAAAAGAGCAGGCGTTAAAGAAAGGGGCTGATCTCTGGGTGAATTCAGGAGGACTGTTTCAAGCTGATAGGAAGGCAAAACTCAAATAACGTCATACCGAGTTAGAACCAATATATGCAGAAGAGCATCTCTGAATGCACAATATGCTAACACCAGGTGTGACCTCTGTCAGCTAAGAACAGGAAACTGAGGCCACAGTTTTTATACACTCACCAAAATTGGACAATAGAAGATGTTGCCTGGTCTGCTGACTCTTGATTTCTGCTGCAACATTTGGATAATGTGGTCAAAATGTGGTGTAAACAACATGAAAGCACAGATCCACCCTGCCTCGACTCAATGGTTCTGGTCAGTGGTGGTGTTGTAATGGTGTGGTGGATATTTTCTTGGCACATTTGGGCCCATAGTACCAACTGAGCATTGTTTAAATGCCTCAGCCTATCACATGTTGCCAACCATGCCGATCCGTTTAGACCACAGTGTACCCATCGTCTGAAAGCTATTTCCAGCAGAATAACGCACCATGCCACAAAGCTCAGATCATCTCAGACTCGTTTTGTGACACGACAATGTCACAATGTCACTGTACTCATTTGGGCTCCACATTCACCAGATATCAATCCAATAGAGCACCTTTGTGATGCGACTAAGCAGGAGATGCTCGTCACGGTTGTGCAGTCTACAAATGTGCAGCAACTTTGTGATGCTATCATGTCATTTCCAGCACCTTGTTGAATCTATGCCATAATAATTAAGGCAGTTATGAGGGCACTATAAGGTTCACTCCAGCACTGGCAAGGTGTACCTAATGAAGCGGACGGTGAGATTATAAGCAGGCTGAAACTGTTTAAATAGGATGCCAATTTGAGACTCTTTTATTCCCCAGTAAAATTCACAGAAGGTAATCAGCTGAAGATTTAGCTAATGTGGCTGACTGACTTCAAGTGTTCAGCATGCCAGAGGTAGTGCTATGCACACCTGGTCATCATTTAGTCTTGGTTTAAGACCTCCCAGTGGTCATACAACAGGTGGTCATACACTTAGACAAGCTCCATTCACTGTGGAAGACCATGAGATGATACTGAAACAAGTTGATCTTTTATTAAGATTTTAATTAAGAGCTAAAAGACTTTTTCTTTATCTAACTTTCAGTGAAGATTGTCATGTAAATGTAATAATATTTAACCTTCCCATTTGTTGTTTATATGTTTATGTAGATTCAGCACATACTAATGCTCAGCAGTCCCTTTAGTTCTTAGACAGCCCTTCATTAGGTCTTTATACATCAGAGACAGAGTACAGAAAAAGCACATAACACAAAGACAATTAAATAAATGACTCAGACAAGTAAATTGCCCTTTTTGAAATGTGTCCCTTTTAGGATGTCAGTGAGTTTTCCCACAAACTGCTTGACTGGCTCGAAGATGCATTTCAGCTGGCTGCCAGTGGAAAGTAAGTTTTAAGCTGATGGCACCCAGCGTGTTTTGTCATTGTCATCTTTAGTGCACTACTGCTTGCTAAATTAATTTAAAATAATGCCATGTTTTACTTTTAGAAATGCAGAAGATAAACAACATAACCCCATGGTCCAGCTCTTCTATGGTACCTTTGTGACAGAAAGAAGACACGAGGGTATGAGTTAGTTTTTTTTTATTGGTGTTGTCTATGATTTTCAGTCATCCCCTGGTATCTATGTGATTTTCTTTCTCAGGTAAGATGGTATATAATATTGAGCAGTTTGGCCAGTACCCCCTGCAAGTCAATGGCTTCAACAATCTTGATGAATGCTTAGAAGGTGCTATGGTAGAGAAGGAGATTGAGTCGGTTCATTCAGAGCATCATGTCACATCTGGACGTGAGGTGAAGAATTTGATAAACTTAAATTTGAATCTCTCGTTGTGCAGCACGCTCAGCTAGAGTTTGTGAAATTTAATGATCTGCTAAGAAACTCTTTATTTATTCATGTTTTCAGAGATGGTTTAAAAAGCTACCACCAGTCTTGACATTTGAACTTTCGAGATTTGAATTCAACACCCAGCTCGGGCGCCCTGAGAAGATACATAAGAAACTGGAGTTTCCTCAAATCATTTATATGGACAGGTGAGTTTAAAACAGAGGGGGATGGTTCCAGACTAGGCTTGTTGATAACTTAGGCCGCGGTAATTTCCACCAAAATGGTCATCCAACTTTATTCCATTGGTATTTTATGATGTGTATGGTGTAAATATTTAAATAGAACTTTGCCACATTTTTAATTGTAGGAATCTCCTTGTTTTTGTGGTTACAGATATCTTCACAAAAACATTGAGCAGACCCATGAGAGGAGAGGAGAAGTAAAGAAACTAAAGGAGCAACTGGCAGTCCTTCAACAGAAACTTGAGTGGTAAGTTTTATCCTTTCTTTTTTTTTAAGGTCAAATCTCCATCTAATTATCTGCTTTCTTTACTCACAGTTATAAAAACTATGGCTCTGGACCTACAAAGTACCCTCTAGCTGACATGCTCCAGTTTGTGCTGGAGTTTGCTACCACCAAGCCGACTAGCGTTTCCCCAGCTGAAGACTCGAGACAGGCCGCATCGTCACCGACTCCTCCAAGTGCCCCCCTCAGTGAAGCCATTGCCAAAGAAAGCAGGTGTTTACCATTTTCAACTCTACTCTTCTTGTATAGAGCAACAGCATTATACTCACCGAGGCCACAAGTGGGATCTCGAAAATGAAATAATCTTTTCATAGATTTAATTTATTCTCAGTTAGTGTGGTTCCACACAGTCCTCTCTTTAAATGGGACATCCTGACATGCTTGCAACTGCTGTGTCGTTGTTCTTGCCTTCTTTAGTGATCCCGGAGAAACAGTTTCATCAGAGAGCCTGGGTTCCAGTGTTTCCAGTTGCCAGAGGACCCCCATATACAAGCCCTTCACTCAGTGCAGACAACCTATTGACTGCCCACCACACCCAGCCCCCCACAGCATCACAGAAGAAGAGCTGCACTTTGCTAAAACCTGTCTTCAGCGTTGGAGGACTGAAGTTGAGAATGACATAAATGGTATGCTAATGATAATTCTCTTTTTATACTCACATTGATATTACCTTAAAGATTTACTCATATTGCTTTGTAAGCATCATATGAAATCATAAGATCCTTCAGCTCTCTTTGCGTTGTGTTTTCAGTTGTTAAGCTGCAAACGATTTGTCTTTTGGTGCCTTGCTTGAGGGTTGATAAGTTCAGAGTGAGTAAACCAAAACAATCAAGCTGCATAGTATAAAACCCAAACATGCATAGAGTAGAGTGGGGTCATAAATCTCCTTGGGTTTTTTACCTTGTCTGGCATATTCCACATTATATAAACTCACTTGAACACCCAGTAATAAAAACACTGTGCTTAAAGATATGCTTCAATAAAACTGCTGCCAAACTGGATACAGCAGATGATGATGATGCATTAATGTGGGTAGCCTTGACAGTGAAATTGCAATGAGCCCCACGCTTTCCAATGACACTTGGTCTGCTACACTTATTCGCCATCTTCAGTGGAATAAAATACATTTCATTAAATATAAGTGCTGCAGGTGAGTAAAGAACAAAAAGTGTACTGGCACAGAGCTGTGCACCTGCACAAAAATAGAGCCAATGTTCTTCTGCTGACTGTGACTCATTCAGGCGCAGACAATGCATCAGAATATGTTAAATGTCAAGATGAGTCATATTTCTTTGAGTACGGGTGATAGACATTTGCCTGGCTCTCTCAACTTTCCCATTATGGCACATATCATATAAAATGTAGGACAGCTATGCAAGCATGCAAATTAGTATTGTTCAGATTGACTTATTTTTGTTCCAACAGTTGTGAAAATCATTTCCTTTCAGGGTCTGTGTTTATTTTTTGCTTGTTTGCCAGAACTAAAGGCCAGCATTGACAGGCTCACTCAGACGCTCGAGGGCATGTACTCAGACAACAGTCTCTGCCAGGTAAGGCCTGCACACTCACCTAATTTAGCAATTCAATTACATATTTTACACATACAGCTGTAGAAAGTGAATGAACTGAGATTAGATTAAACTTTACTGATATCTACAGAGAAACAGAAAATAGTGTAATGTAAACAGGACAACAGGACACAAATAAGAACAGGTCAACTGAAAGCAATGTTGCAGTTCATGGAGAACAGCTGATATTAAGTTGGGAAGCTGGATTCCAGTGTTATTTCTCTATGTCTTTCGCGTTACTCTTAGGCCCCCTACAGACTCCATGCAGTGCTTGTCCATGAAGGCCAGGCATCAGCTGGTCATTACTGGGCTTACATCTATGACCATGCTAACCAGCGCTGGCTGAAGTACAATGACATAAGTGTCACTGAGTCATCGTGGGATGAGCTGGAGCGAGACTCCTTTGGAGGCATGACCAACGCAAGTGCCTACTGCCTAATGTACATTGACGACAGGCTACCTCAGCTCATCACAGGTACACCTACCTTTCAGTTATTTTATTTGTAAGAGGAAATGAGAGGAATGAAAGCAATTTTTGCAGAGCGTTCTCCGTTTACTTGATGCAAAGAGGCAGTTCAGAGGTTTCAGCTGCTCTCTCCAGTTGTCCAACCTTAATATTCAAGAGAGGAAGGCTATCAAACACCTGAGCAGAAACCAAAGCATCAACATACTATAGCTGACAAGCAGAGGTGTACCATTCAAGTCAATTCAACTGAAATATATATATTTTTTAAAACAAAGATTTATCACTTTGTTTATTAGCCAAGATTTATTTGAGATTTTATAGATTTATAAATGTATACCAAACAAGTACATTTCATTTACCAAATTCAAGTAAATTTAAAATTCACATTGTATTTATGAAACAAAATGCTCAGGATATCATAATAAAAATGGTTTGACAAGAATTCCTCATTCCAGTATTCAATTCAGTTCAATTTTAAATAGCTCCAAATCACGACAATAGTGGCCCCAAGGCACTTTATATTGTAAGATGATGGATACAAGCACTTAGCGACAGTGGGAAGGAAAAACTCCCTTTTAACAGTAAGAAACCTCAGGCAGAACCAGGCTTAGAGAGGGGCTAAAGGTGAGAGGAGGGGGAGACAGGATAAAAGAGATGCTGTGAGTGTGCATAAATACATGTAGAGTGAAAGAAGAGTGAAAGAACGGTTATTAAAGAAGAAAGAAGACTCTGTGCTTCATTGCAAGTCCCCCAGCAGCAAAGGTCTGTTGTAGTATAACTAAAACATGTTTTTTTAAAGTCACCTGATCCAGCCCTAACTATAAGCTTAGGAAAGTTTTGAGCCTAATCTCAAAAGTAGAGAGGGTGTCTGTCTCCTGAAACTAAACTGGAAGCTGGTTCCGCAGAAGAGTGACTATTCTACCTATAAATACTGTAGTAACCACAAGCCAGCAGTCTGTGAACTGCTGAGTGGGTCTGTCGGGGTGATAGGGTACTCTGAGGTCTTTAAAATATTCAAGACCTTTTATATGAGGGGACACATCACTAGATAGACAGCATCACTTATGTATGTACTTATGTAAGTGCTAAGCAACGTTAAGGATCAAAAAATATGTTTTTTCCTGTAACTTGGACTTATGTAGTGAGATTCAGGAAAGATAAAGGAAACTGAAATGAAAACAATTTATGTATAAATTATATGGAGTTCACCCAGTTTAAGTAGTGGATAGATACTAGATACTAGAAACTAGAAACGCATAAACATTTTTCTATGCAAACATTTTAAGTATAATAGCATATTGAAATACCTATTTGTACAATGGATAGTAATATACATGAATTCAAATGGCATTACTTGAAAGGCATTAAAATGATAATAAATGACAGCTAATTTCCTAACTAAAAATGTCTTACATCCCACCCAGAAGACACAGATGATGAGACGGGCCAGGTGCTCCATGGCATGGACTCTCTGCCACCCATCCTCAGGCGCTATGTCCACGAAGATAACCGCTGGTTCCAGCAGGAGCTCAGCGAATGGGAGGAGCAGTTCTGCCAGACGGCAACCCCGCAGGAAGAGTCCACCGCCTCTGCAGAGCCCACAAGTCCCAGTCTGGATAACATACAGCAGTCACCTGTTGAGCCAGCACCACAGTCAGGATCTTCTACTGAAGAGGTGGATGAAGGAGTTGCTCCAGAGCCACAGCCAGACCAAGAAGCAGAGAAAGAGCCAGAACCTGATCTCAGAAAAGAGCCAGAAGGTCTGTAGTGATGCCTGAAGTGAGAATGACATAAAATATTTCATCACCACTCTAGATAATGTGGAGATGTATATGAAACATGTAGTCACTGTAATTATGTTCACACCAGGGCAACTAAGCCAGTTCAATCAAATCTTGAACCTCTTTCAGGAGCACAATATATACAGGATGAGACTTAAGAAGCAGATTAAAACACAAAGTATTGTATATCTGTTCAAGCTTTAGCCTAAGGAGCCCAAAAACAGCAGTAGGCATTGTATTTAAAAACTGTATGGACCCAAAATATAATTAGCAAAGATAAGCAATTCTCAATAGAAGAAAATCTAATTCTACATGAAATATTGAACTAGTTGATTGCACTTCTTTGTCCAATTAAGCAGGTGTCAGTTATCACTTTCTCTCCAACAAAATCACCTCCCTCCAATGTAGTTTTATTGGCTGTGTAACAAGAGCCCATCAAAAATGTAATGAACACTTGTTACTGCAGAGCTTTCTTAACTCTAGACAGAAGTCTGCCCTCAGGCTGGACGAATAGACTGTATCATTGCTCAGACCTTCTAGGTGGGGTCTCTAATACCAGATGAGATTAGAATATATCCAGTAATCTAATTATATATTTAGCACTTCTTCTTTTCAAAAGACACATGTAGACTCAAAGCCTGTCTTTCTTTTTTTGACCTTAGCGCAAACAGATTTATCTCCCCCACCACCAGAGGGCCCTGGCTGCCAGCCAGGTGATACCAGCACCCCAACAGTCACTGACACCACGGGGGTCAGCCAGAGCTCTGATTCAAATGAGAAGGAGCTGCAGAATCAGGTGAACAAGTACACGACACCTCGCTCTATCATTCCCTACCCTGCCATGTTGAATATGGGTCAGAAATTCTAGGCCACAAAAATAAAGTGCGTCCATCTGGGTCAGCGATCAGATTTCCCCAGTTAGCATGGTGATGACCCTTCAGGACTTATGTAGAGCTTGTTTAGAGACCTATTTAGATTATGTACAGATAACAAGTAGTTATTTGAAGTCATTTTTGCACTTTTTGTTGTGATCATAATATAAACGTAACTGTTTTTGTGGACCTAGATAACCCGCTTTTGTTGAATGCAGATAACTATTCTGAATCACAATATTTCTCACCATGTTTCTCATTGAATACATTTGTTGTTAGAATTGCAAAGTACTGTAAATTAGACACACTGTTCAAGCCCGGTACTAGACTTCCAGAGCTTACTGGTATGCTGACAAGACCCCCAAAAGCTGTGAAAGCATACGCTGATAGAAGAGAGTATATACTAACGTGTTCTATCTGAAAACTTTCTCTGTCAGATCCCTGGCCCTGATGTAGAGCTTTGTGATCAGACACCATCTGACATCCACGTACAGAAGGACGACCCGGAGGTGGCCGGCCTCGTCTCTGAAGCTGAAGAAGAGCCCCAGGCTTCTGGAGAGGCTCCTGAACCTATCGCAGAGCAAAGCAATGAGGAGCAGCAGCAGCAGGAGGTTCCAGCCAGACCACGACAGACTGAGAATGAGGTCTCAGAAGTGGAGATCCCCAATGTGGGCCGGATTATGGTGAGGGCGGATGCTGACGGATACAATGAAGAGGTAAGGCCTAATGTCTTAATGGAGTGTGATTTAAGCAGTTATAAATACATACCTGCGGCTGATAGATTTCCTAGTCCGTGGACACAAATATAAGCTAAATGATCAAATGTAGGGTTAGTGTAAACGTTGATGGTATGTATGAGATTTAAAGAGATACAATAGGTTTTGAGTCATATATCATATATGTCATATGTTTTTTCTTTGTTTACCCTTTGGACTAATTATCTGTCATTTCATGGTATAATCATTCTCTTTTTTCTCTACATTGTCATGTCATTTCCCAGATGATGCTAACTCCAGCTATGCAGGGTGTCATTCTAGCCATAGCCAAGGCCAGACAAATATTTGATAAGGAGGGTCCTGAGGCTGGCCTCATCAAGGTATTTTTTGTTAGGGATATTGATGTTCTTTTCATCCCACATCAACTCTAAATTGCAAAAAAATCTGTAAAAGCTGTATGATCGATTTAGTTCTTTAGACCCAGATACTCATAAACTGTCCTTGGATCAACCCGTGCTCTAAATGCAGTTTTTATCTCTCTGCGAGACAGTTTTATTAAAAATCCACACAAAAACAAAAATGCACATTTTATGGGACTTTTTAGCTAGAAGTTAATCCCTGAAGGAATTCCTTTTATCCTAAACTGGAGGTTCTCTTGCAATAAGCTCGGGAAGCAAGATTCACTTTGCAGGGTGAGAAGCCTCTTGAAGTATTCTTTCTGTATTTGATAAAGAACTTCTATGAAGCACAGAGTTTCATATTTAAAAAGATTAACATCAATAGCAAGATCTGTATTTTAACTTTGTCGCTAAAGTCATGAAATCCCCATACTTCCTAGATTTTAAACAACAAAGAAAATACTTTAACTTGTGAAATGTGCGGTCCTTGTATAAGTCACACTGAGGCCTTAAAGTGTACAATTAATTAAATAAAGCATTAAAAACATTAAAAATTTCCCGTGGTTCTTTCAGGCTTTCCATGAAGAGTATTCGCGCTTGTATGAGCTCTCCGAAGAGGAGACCACACCACAGGAGGATGCACGTCTGCAGCACGCTCTGGTCTACTTCTTCCAGAACAAGGCACCCAAGCGTGTCATTGAGAGGACGCTGCTTGAGCAGTTTACTGACCGCAACCTCAGTTTTGATGAGAGGTGCACACAGTCCTTGAGTGGCCAAAAAATTTGGAACATAGATGAATTTTATCCATCCATATAAAACAGAGGCATTTCAAGGTTGTAGCGTGTGTGTATATACAGGAATAGGAGTGTAATACTGTGGCTGGGAAGCAGAATGGTAACTAAAAATACAGTAGAATATATAGCATGCATATTGTGCCATCTAGTGTCCAGAATTCAGAGCTGTAACTTTACAGTATTTTCTCTTTTCCATGCATTTGCTGTTAAACTTCATTTATCTTTTTTGGTACTTACAGAGCCATCAGTATCATGAGGGAAGCCCGGGCCAAACTTCGTCTCATTAAGCCAGAAGACATGGACATGGAAGAATACACGGTACCGTCTCTAGGCTGACCGGATAAAATGTTTGATTTTTTTTATGCAGGGAAAACATCATAAATATGCAAATAAAGAAATTAGTATAATTTTCAAACAGATATTTGATGAAAAAAATGTCATTAGGTCCATGATGCAATATGGCAGTGATCTGTAACAGCAGCTGAGACTTGCCCCCAAAACAGAACAGGGGCAGACATCTGTTAAGTAGCTTCACTGGGTTGAATTTTGGTTCCACTGCAGAGCATCTGTGGAAAATTAGTGGCTCTGTTAACAGATTTGTGGCCAAATCACCTCATTCTTGCCTTTAATAGCAATAAAAGGCTAAAAATCCAAAAGTAAAAATAGACACCCTGCACTGCTCTCAAATGTCAGTTTTATTAAGTATTTTGCGTTTATAAAAATATTATTACATGGTTATCTCAGCTTTATGAAGGAAGCTTGTTTGTGTTCAGTATATTAAATCCCTAATCTGTGTTTATTTGGGTCTGCGTGGTTGACATTCCAGTAGGGAGCATGTAAACCCAGTGACATTTGTTCACACTGGAATGAGAACTATGTATGTTCCAGCGTGGAAAGACAGCTGGGATGGTGAAGACACCAGTCACAGACTGCAGTAATAAACTGTTTCTTATATCAAGAATATAGCATAAACCTAACACCAAACTTGTCTTTGATTAAATGATAGGTCTGGTGATATTCTCTATGTCTTTATATCTGTGCAGCCTCTAACAATCTGATTTTACTTCTTTTTTTTCTTTTCTTTTCTTTTTACAAAATAGAAGTTTTTATTCAAATACTGTCAAGTGGAAAAAATAGGAGGAGTGTAAAAGATGGAATTACGTCATGGTGATATTTCTGTTTGCTCTCTCACAGCAGTGGCATGACGATTACAGGCTGTTCAGGACGGTCTTTGTCTATCTGTTGACTGGGCTGGAGCATTACCAGCACGGGAAGTAGGTGTCGAATATTCAGCACAACTCTACCCGATCAGCATGTGTCTGACCACATTTTTCCAGATTAATATATGGTTGTTTGTGCTCATTCGTGCGTTACACATAAAAAACAATCTCACACGTCACTGATCCTTTTGACACTGCCTATTAAGTTGTGAATTCTTTACACAGAGTAAAGATGCACTCATTTAAAGCCAGGATATACATACCAAAGAATAGTTAATGATAGTACAGTTCAGATATCTATATCCTTGAATACTATAACTTTAGTGTAACATAACACGAAACAATTTCTAAAAGCATTTTAAATACTTTTCATATGTTTTCAGATCTTAAAACTAAATCTTTTTGCTTACATTTTGATTACATTGTGTGGGAAATAACCATTTCTTTTCTTACAAAAAGTGTATTTTTTGTGTAATATGATAGCAGTTGTTGCCTTTCTGTACTGCAGGATGCAGGAGGCACTGAATTACTTGGCCCACGCCTACGAGACCAACAGCACCCTGCTGCGAAACGGAGAGAAACGTGGTGTGGACAAGTCTCTCATTGCTGTTTACAGGAGGAAGTGTCTCACTGTGAGTAGGACTATTTTCCACTCTGTCAAATTGCAGATAGATCGCTGAGCTCGATCCTTCTCTATAAAGTCTGAAATATCAATAAAGAAAAATGATCTAAAAATAAGAGGTTTTGGTTTGCTTAAAATAAGATGTTTGTGGATCATTAGAATCCATCCTCTGGGAGTGATCCATGTCCCCCTGACATTTTCTAAAATATATTTCTCTGTACCAAAAATGTGGATAGAAGGACTGACTGGCCAAGAGGGCATATTTAGGAGAGGAAATGTTTTGATAAGCTGCGCTTGGTTTAGTTTCCCATTACAGCCCGTATAAAATCTAGTCGGACAGTATTAGAGCAATACCAGTGTATTGAATTTTATAAAGTATATTGACTTGTGACTATTAAACCCAGGTTCATTTATTCTTTTTTATTGGAAACGACGGTTCTTTAATTGCTGTTTTGCAGCTCTTGAACCTTTACTTTTAAAATGCCCTACATTTAAAATAGTTTAGTATCAACCTCATTTTGAATTTGATGGCAGCAACACGTCTCAAAAAAGTTGGGACCAAGGCAACAAAACGATGGAAGTGTGAGTGGTGCTAAAAAGAAACCGCTGAAGGAACAATTTTCACTACTTAGATTAACTGGCAACAGGTCAGTTACATGATTGGGTAACTAGTCAGGCAGGGTTTCTCATAAGTAAAGCAGACAGAGGTTCACAAATCTGTAAAAAGAAAATGTGTCTACCAATTGTGGAAAAAATTCAGAATAATGTTCCTCCATGTAAAATTGCAAAGACTCGTGAAATATGACTCATGAAATATCATGAAAAGGTTCTAAAATTTGGAAAAATCTGAATGCCTGTGATTTTCAGGCCCTCAGGCAGCACTATAAGAAAATCAGGCCTGATTCTGTTATGGAAATCACTGCATGAGCTCAGGAAGACTTCCTGAAACCGGTGAACACAGTTCCCCATATTATCTGCAAATGCAGGTTAAAGCTCTGTCACGCAAAGAGGAAGCCATATATGAACATGATTCAGAAAGGCTGATGTTTTCTCTGGGTCACAGCTCATTTAAATGGACTGAGCAAAAGTGGAAAACTGTTCCGTGGTCATGGACGCCGCATCCTCTGGACTATCCGACTTATCATCAGCACTCAGTTTAAAAAGCCTGCATTAGTGCCTATGGGATTGGCAGCTTACATATATGGAAAGACTCCATTAGTGCTTAAAGAATTATACAGGTTCTAGAACAACTTGTGCTCCCATCTAGATGACAGTTTTTTCAGGAAAGACCTTGAATATTTCGGCAAGACAATGCTAAACCGCATGCTGAATCTATTACAACAGCATGCTTCATGTCCTGCAGTCCAGACCTTAAAAAAGCTGAAAACATTTCATAAGCATAATCAAATGAATAAGATAAAACAAGGAAGCTCAGGACTGTTGAGCAGCTAGAATCCTCTATTAGACAAAAATGAGACAACATTCCCAAAAGTTCAGCAGCTGTTTTCCTGAGATCCCAGATGTTTACAGACTGCTGTTAAAAGGAGAGGAGAGGGCTACACAGTGGTTCCGGTGCTTGTGATTAAAATATAGGGTGATAACATGTGCAAATCATTGTATTCTGTTTTTTTTAACACTTTACACAGCATCCTAGCATTTTCAGAACGGGGTTTGTACATATGTCCTGTCATCCACCACACAGGCACTGAATGAGAGCGCATCGCAGCTATTTTGCAGCGGTGAGGAGGCCAAAGTAGAAGAGGGTATTGCCATCATGGATGAAGCCGTCATCCCCTGCCTTCACCTGATGAACCGGGACTCGACTTTACCCCAGGAAGACCGAGATGCAATGGAGGCCATCCGTAGCCACTGGTGCTGCTGCCTGGGCCAAGATATGGATCGTAAGTTTAGATTGTACATAAGTCTGTACTGTCCAGCTCTATTATTCTTATAGCTATATACATGCTGTCTCATATGATGAGCTAGAAGTTTTAATTACAGCGGCTCAAAAAGAAATAAATATATAAGGTGGCTTGCTGCCATGCTTTTTGTGCATTTTCTGCAATACCGACTTTTAGGATGCTTTTAGGTTGCTGTAGGGTTTGCATGAAAAATGTCAAAATACACTCAATTATTTTTTAACTTTCAATAAACACAAATCATTAATTTTCAGTTAAATGCAACTGAAATATATGAAAGCAAAGGTTTATTTTTTCAAATAATTCATCATTGAGGAAAATGTGCTTGATATAAACTGGATGTATACCAGTAAAGTAAATTTCATTTGACCAGATTCCATTAAAGTTTACATTATGACTTATGTAACAAAATTATATGGAAAATTCACATGTAATCAAATTACTTTAAGTCAGCATGTTGGTGCATCTTGAATAAATATTTTATGTGTATACAGTAGGTGAGGATCCCTTATTCTGAGAGTTTGAAATACATTTAAATTAAAAGGAATGTGGGACAGGGGCATAAAGGCTTATATTGAGTCAATACAGTATAAAGTTTGCGTACTCAAAAGTGCTTTCTTGGTACAGTAGGTGCACCCTTAGACGACATTTTGCTGTAATTACACACACACATTTAATTCTATACCAGTAATGCTGCTAGCTAATTAAAATTTAAACCTTAAATTGAAACAAAACTGCAATAAAGAAAATCAACGATAAACTAAGTCGCCCACTTCTGCTGCTCTTCCTTTGTGTTCAGACTCATTGCAGGTGAAGCTCGGCGAGTTGCTTCCCAGAGTTCTGGACGGTTCAGCTGACACAGTAGTGCTTAAAGACCCACCCAAAGTCCACGTCACCCAGGCCTACGACCTGTGCAGTCGTCTGGCTGCTGTTATGGAATCCATCCACAACACGTCAGTGGTCATTGTGAAGTGAAATCCCAACAACTCTTTTTAAACTGTGTATCTTAACTGAAAGTGTCCCGGCTGATGGTTTCTTGTCCACTGACAGACTGTAGGGCTGAGACATCATGTAGTTTTAGCACAGATTGTTTATTTTAGTATATCTGCTGTTTTGCATTGCACACTTGCCTTGTTCACATAGCAAACCCTGTGGGTAAATGATGGACCATGCAGGGCTGTCACCACACGAATACATAATTATTACAAGAACACATATCGTGACATTTTACCCCAAAAGCCTCAAAAAGAAGTCAACGTTCTTCTCAAGAATATTAAGGTATGCACTTTGACTGCTCACCATACGCAAACAGCTATAATGTGTAAAAGAGGTACAAACTGTACTTAAAATTTTAAGGACTACATCACAAGTTTATGCAAAAAGAAGCCCAAAAGGTTGCAGTATTGCTATGTTTTGCCTGGTATAAGATGGAGAACCAGCAACTCTAAAGCGGGGATTAGGTAACACCTAAATGTTTGAAACTTGTCTGAAGCTGTCTTTATGTTACCCGCTACAAAGAGACCGATAAAGATTTAAGTAGCTCTGACCATCTCAATTTACAAAACCAGCTCGCTGGAGAACAGTGAGGCATTGAAATTCTGATTGGTGCAAATGTTCATATATGGAAATGTTTAGCTGGGCTACCCCGTTAACTTGAAAAAGTGTTAACAGTTGTCGCTCAGCTCTGCAGTAAGTGACTGGATTGATATTTGGATTGTGAATATACGATGGGGCCTTTTTACAAGACTAAAAAAACCCACAAAATTTATACTGCACAGAAAATAATAGTGTTTAATAGATTTTTTAAAAATATATGTTTTATATTACTTTATTATCTTTGAAGGTCTATCTGTAAACGCTGTAAGCCTTTTGAAAGGAGACTTGATATTGGAAATCCCGTTTTGTGTCGCAGATGCAACACGTTATCGTGAATGAATGAGGATTTCTAGATGAGCTACTGTAACAGCCATTTTTGCCCACTGATTTCAGTCTTTCACTTGTGCTCTGTGATGATACAAATAAATGTTTTAAATACTCTCTGCGTGCTTATTATTGAGACTATTATTGTGACTTGTGTGGGCAGGCTTTGAAGCTGTTCCAGCTGTTGTTCCTTCCCAAAACCAAAGCAGCATCACAAACACCCAAACAGAATTAATCCGCCTCCGTCTTAAGGAGTTTGGCTGTTCCCCAATACGTATTAAAGAAAAATAAATCAATGAGAAGCAATGTTTTTTTTTTTGCATTATAGTAAACATCTTATTTTGGATGGATAGCACATATACCATGTGTTTTAATCCACAGAAGATAATTGATAATACCCATTTCCGGGCTGGCTGCTTCTTCCAAGGAGTCATACTTTATTGTATTTTTTTTAAAGTTGCCTTGTGCACTAGTTGTCTTTATGCATATAAGACAAGGCTCTGTCATGGTTTGGTATTTCAGCCAGTGGTGTTGGAGATTGATGGAATTATGAACACAGAAAAGGACCATCACATTTTGATCTGCCATGCAAAATTATCTAGAAAGTATCTGACTAGCAACAGCTTCAACGTGGCAGTAATCGCAAACACACTGCGCAGATGCAGTAAATGCTTACCTGGTTAAAAAAGACACAATTGAACACTATCAGCCATGGATTGGCCTCCTCAGAGTCCAGAAGCAGTGTGGGATCATCTTGACAGAAAGCAGAACAAATGCAGGCAGCATCCAAAGAAGAGCTTTGAATCTCCTTCAAAACCCCTGGAGAACAATTCCTGAAGTTACTTTAAAAAAAAGTACAGGACAGCTTGCCTAAGACAGCCAGTTGCTGAAGAGTAAAGGTGGTCACACCAAATATTGATTTTCAAGCTCGTTAGAATTGTATAAACGATGTTTGTCCTCAAATATTGTATTTTCACTGATGTTTGCTTGCTTTTTTAACTACAGCGCGTATTTTTCCTGGAAAAATAGAATGAAATAAGAAGGGCTCCAGACTTTTGCACAGTACTGTAAATCTACAATAAGAACCAGTTATGTTACAGAAGTCAGACACACTTACCTCTCATTGGCCTATTAACAGATTTCTTTACATTAGGATAATACCAGATTTAGTTGGATTTTTTCTTTTTCTTTTACTCCCAATGAGTTAATTTCATCTGCTGATTAGACCACGTGTAAATCTGTTGCTATTTATGATCTCTCTGCAGTTATACTGAGATTAAGACAATAATACTTGAGAGTCAGAGTTGGCACGAGGTGGATTAAGATCTGATTTTCGCTAGTCAGCCTTGTTGAAGGATGTCAAGGGGGGCTGTTGATATGTCTACAGCTGTTTGAAGTTTTCAGGACATGTAGTGTTATTGTTCCATCTGAAGTTCATCATTTGAGGAATGCAGCAACATTTTTAAAGGAGCATAGAAATCCAGTGTTTCCTGGGTTATATCTGGGACCACTTCAGCACACACACTGCTCTTTACAAACAGCAATGACTGTTCTGTTTGTAAAGAGTTTTGCAATTCTCACAGCAGGTGCAAAGGCATGACCAACTACTTTCAGCAACTACATAGGTATTCAACAACAAAAGCATGTATGCAAATTAAATAGACAATTTGTCAAGAGTTACTCTTAAAATATAATTTCAAAAACAACCAAAAAAAGATCTCTACAGGTAAGTAGTTTTGTGCATAAGGCAAGATTTCTCATAATATACAATACAATATTTCAGCCACAGGAAACTGACATGAGTGGCAAGCATGAGCCTGGCTCCTGGGTGAAAAATCTTTAAATAGATGCATCTAAAAAAAAAAAAGTTTTGACAGCAGTAAATGCACTTCCAAATACTGGCATTTTGCTAGTGCCAGTGGTGTGAGGGATATAACCACTCTGTCAGCTTTACAGAGGATATTACCTCCAAAATAGCCCTGGATGATCTTACCCACCAGTTACAGTTAGTTGCACTTTTGAGTTTGATCTAAAATTAACATTACAGGTCTTATTACATACTTTAAGAGGTATAATAACATTATTTAATTTATGTATCTTATTAACCCAGTGAGAGGCCTACTTCAGAGATTGTGACAAAGCATTGCTGGGTCTAGAAACAATCAAAACATGGTGCAAGTCATTATTTTTCTAAACCCAGTCTAGACAACTATTTATGCTTATAACGCTGTGTTGCTGGGAACAGGATTCACTGTTAAACTTTCTTTAATTGTTTTTAAGTGTTTTATGTGGAATTATTTTATGCATTAACAATGAAAGGGGCTTTTTGAACAGTCTTCCTTGTATTGTAGGAGACACCGGGAGGCTTCAATCCGCTTTTATTTTGAAAGTTACACGCCCAAGCGGAAACCTTTTATTTTAAGGACTTTAGTTTTCCTCAGCTTCCGTTCTGCACTCTGTTGGGACCGCACCATCCGAACCAGGAAACCAGGCGGCAGGTGAACTTACTTGGAATTGAAGCGCAAGTGTCACGCAGGTTGTCGGGGTATGGAGGAGAGCAATGCAGTTGGAGGACCTGGTTCAGATGCAGGAGTGAAACGGGGGTACTTTTATTGATCAACTACAAGCCAAGAGCGGAAGTTGTTTGACTAAAACACCCGGAGCGGACCGGAGAGCGTTCATTTGTCGGGTGGCAACGTGGAGAGAGGACTGTGTCGGAGTTTGCACCCGTAATTCAAAGGCACTTTGGCGGATAGGTAAGACGGAAAGTTAAGGAACAGGCGAACTTGCTGAGAATGGCTAGCTAAATAAGCTAGCTGGTAGAGACCTGCTTTTTCTGAATTTTGTTATGGTGCTCATATCAGGTGAAGATGGACTCAGGCTAAAATGCGCACCAGATTCTTTGCATAAGTATTAGCATTATGTCTTCCGGCTTTTACTGTTTAACGCTGACTGAAATAACAGCGGTATTTTAGCTTTCTGTTAGCGAAACTCTGTAAACGGATCCTGCCAACTTACCAGAGTTCTAAATATACATAGAGACGTAAAGGTGCACCCATCTGCTGAAACGTGTTACCCCTGCAAAATCATGGGGCCACCGTTTTGCACTTGTCTGTGTGTGTATATATAGATAGATGAAGAGAAAGAGAGTGGGCGAGATAGTGCGCACCACTATCTATATATCTAACTATCATAAGTACTGACGCATTAATGGTTAAAGTGCAAACTGTAAAATTCAGTGGTTTGTGTTTGCACAGCCTGTGCTTGCACATCGTGAAGGGAGATAGACGTACTGCTGCTGTGCAGTTTGTTGAATATTGTTGTTGAGTGCATCACTTTAGAATATGCCAGTGGATATGTGCTTATATATATACATGCTTAAGTCTTTGCTTTTTTCATGTGTTTTTACTCATGGCATGGCTGTTTGTATTCATGCGTTAACTTTGTCTTTTTTTCCACAATAGTGATTTCCTGTTCCCTCCCTTTAGCTCCCCGGGCTCTTTGCCAATAGGTTGTTGGTGCAAAACATTGTTGAGACAGCCCCCCTCTTCTTTCTCACACTCACACACACACAGAGTTTTGGGAGTATTTGGATAGTGTTCTCCTGTGATTGATGGTCAGGAGAAAACACAGCAAAGATAAACATTCACAACCGAGCATTTCTTTATATATAAACTTTATTGGGTTACTATGATAACATCGCAGTTAATAAACTGAAGGACCCATGATGTATCTTTTTTTTTTTTTTTTTGTAATATGTAAACAGACCTAGATATGGGCAGGAGCTGGTAAACCATCTTGGCTATAAATGCTGCAGAATATTGTATGGTCAAAAATATGAATGTCACAGATTGATGATTTATGAGCTACAATTGTCCACAGCAGCATCACCAAATGTAAATTTTTGTATCTGATGCGTATCTCCTGTGACCACTAGGGAAGTTTTCTGTTTTCAAAATGAGTCACTTAAAAAAAATGTTGGTTTTGTTCAATGTCCCACAGTACGCTGATCAGAAGGTTAACACTGTCTCCTGCTTCTCAATCAATCATAATTTGGTGATTAATTTGAGGAAGTGCTTTCAAAATAAAGTTCATGGTAATGTGATAGAATAGCAGTTAAGAGCTGTGACTATATTTAGAGCTAAGAATCACGCTAAAGTGGCTTCATTTTTTGCATAAAAGTGGTACGTGTCAAAGGGTTCTTGCAGGAGATTTAAAAAAAAAACAAAACTTTTATGTTATTATCGTTTAAACATGCCACGTGTATTAATCTCATATCTCTAATCTTAATCTGTAATGGGATCTGAGACACCAGGTCATTGATGTGATCCTGTCTCTGCTTCATATCCACCAGGTGAAATGAGCAGTGAGCTGAATGTGCCTATGGGTTCTCCAGCCCTAGGGGTCGCAGAGCATGCCCCAGACAACAGCGGGATGGACTACAGGGACTGGGTGCGACGTAGTTACCTGGAGTTGGTCAGCTCCAACCACCACTCAGTGCAGGCACTGTCGTGGAGGAAACTCTATCTGAGCCGTGCCAAGCTGAAGGCCTCCAGCAGGACCTCTGCACTGTTGTCTGGCTTTGCAATGGTTAGTCAGTGTAGTCTAATATGAAAAATCTCCACTAACCTGCAGGAAGGAAGTGGTTTTAAATGTCATGTTTGTGCTGTCCATTTGCATTCTTAATGGGATGAGTGGTTTTTCTGACAATATAAATTAAATATATCGTTAAAGTTGATGAATTAAGTTTTTGACAGAGAAGCACATCTTTTGTTCTGTTGTGATCAAATTTGGACAGCAATTTTTCCACAAAGTAACAGCTATATAGTTAACTTAGTTGCTTTTTTATTATCTCCATTGTAATTTTTTTTTTTTTTGCTCATCAAGAAGCATTTGTAGCTGTTGCTATGGAGAATAAGGCAGACAGAGCAAAACACATTGCCTTCGAAACAGAATCTGACACTGACCCAGAAACTGAAATTTCATAAACCGCTTCATTTCCTGTGTGTGTGTATATACATATATACACACACACACACACACACACACACACACACACACACACACACACACACACACACACACACACAGACAGGGTCTTTGCTGGGCCAATTCTGGCCCTCTTGCCTTATGCTTGACACCCCTGATCATTGGAGTTAGATATTTATTCATGCTGAAGCCAACTCAAGCCTCCATTTGAGGGACTGCAGTTTGTTGGCTTTATTTTTCAGCCCTGGAAGCATGGTGGTTGTTATCTGACTTGAGAGTTAACATTCCAGAAAGTTTCTGAAGGCTTAGATTTGCGAAAAAACTGCTCTTTCTTAGTGGCTTAAATACTTCTGACCACAGTTAATGGGACCTCATACAGAAGGGTTAGAAAATGCCTGAAATTCTTTGCGTAGTATAGTTTGCATTGTGTTGGTGTGCTTTGATGTACTCATGGATGTAGAGTAATTTGGATACGTCTCTGTTTAAATGTCTCAGGTGGCCATGGTTGAGGTGCAGCTGGAAGTTCAATACAGTTACCCTCGTCTGCTTCTCATCGCCTTCAGTGTGTGCACCACCATCCTGGTGGCAGTGCACCTCTTTGCTCTGCTGATCAGCACCTGCATTCTTCCTAATGTGGAAGCTGTCAGCAACATCCACAACCTCAACTCCGTCAGTGAGTCGCCTCACGAACGCATGCACTACTACATCGAGCTGGCCTGGGGCTTCTCCACGGCCTTGGGGATCCTGTTGTTTTTAGCAGAAGTGGTGCTCCTCTGCTGGATCAAGTTCTTGCCTGTAGAATCTGGCAAGATCAAAAAGACAACTACCACATCAGCCACCCCTCTGGAAACCACCACCCCCTCACAGCAGAACCCCGGCTGGCAGGCTGCTCTGGCCTCCACCATCATCATGGTCCCGGTGGGGGTGATTTTTGTGGTGTTCACCATTCACTTCTATCGCTCTCTGGTTCGCCACAAGACAGAGCGCCACCACCAGGAGATTGAAGAACTGCACAAGATTAAGGTGCAGCTGGACGGCCACGAGAGAGGACTCCAGAACGTCTGAAGACATGACGGCAGCTTTAATGACTTCACTTTGTCTCATATATTTATCAAACCCTCTCTCCCTTTTCTAAAATGTATTCTGGTCACCTTTAATACCTTGGACATGTCAGCAGCGAGCTTTAAAGTGTTGCAGTGCCGACAACCAATGTGTCCCAGACTGCTAATTTATTCTTATGGTGAACTTGTATTGTAGGATTTGTGCAGTGACTTTTTTCTGTGCTTTCAATCTTTAATCTGTGCTGATGAAAGGTCAAGTTAAAAGGTTTACAGAAAAAAAGGGCTATTAAGTTCTGTGTGCCATTCTTACTATATCTCTGTTTTCATGTTAGGGTTGGGAGCTGGTGATGATTCCATTGTTGCAATGTTTGTTCAGTCTGAGAATGACTCGTTTTTTTGGAATCTCTTATAAGTCCTCACTTAATGGCATAAAAGTAACCAATAATTCTCAAAAAAATTGTTCTGATTAAGCTTTGTTTATCATCTTGCCTTAAGTAATTTGCCATAATGTAATGTGGCTTTTGTTTGATTATTGTCTTCTCTGAAAACTGGTCTCTATGCTCAGCTTTATTTAGGCATAACTGTGACAGAGAGAGCCATAGCGTGCAGTATTTGTCATGCAAAGCGTAACGATACTTTTGAATGTTCAGCTTTTCCTACCGTTGTTACTAAAAACATGTTTCTTTATGCATCTGTACCATCCCTCCCACGCAGATGCCATTTTGTGGGAGGGATCATTATATTAATCGTCGTATACGTGACGTTATTATAATGAGCCGAGCTACTCACAAAGATGGAAGAGATGCTCATAATCCTGTGACGCGGTTATCATATTGACCAAGGTTTTACTTCACTAGAAAATGACACATTTAGGTGCCATCAGACTCAAGTTAAAGAGTGTGTGTCTGAAAGGGGTAGGAGTCTCAATCCAGAGTGGAGAAATTCTACTATAGAGAGAGGTTTGTAGAAGGTCTTTAATGTCAATCATGGAATTGGTCAGTTTACCTTTTTTTAATTAGTTGTACCAAGTTAAGGTTTAATATTTTTACAGCACTTATATCTGAACACTCAAACAAGCCACATTCACCCACAAAGCACTTTCTGAATAACATGTATGCACTGGAAGCTATTTCTTACCCTGTGCTACTTGGACACAATCTGTATGAGCTGGGAATCAAGCCACCAACTTTCTAATCATTAGAGAACCTGCTCTACCTTCTGAGCCACAGCCATCCTGATATAGAAAGATGCAGTTTTTTGCACCTACATGCTTAACTCTATAATGACAGGCAAAGTGTAACTGCCAACAAAAACGCGAGTTGTGTGTAATTGTCAGATGGATTCTGTGAGAGACCCAAAGATTTGGATTTGTATAGCAAAGTCAATACTTGATTTAGGTTTGATGAAATGCTACTGAACCCCAGACCTCATGCATTATGTGGTGGCCTTATTGCTCACCCTCAACCTGCCCCTGTAGTGGGGTATACAACAAACTGCAAGCAGCTGTGTGGTGTCTCTGTTCTGACTGGAGGGGAATTGTTAAACTAAGTATCTATTGTTGGTATGTCTTAAAAAAGCTGCATTCTAGTGTTTTTTTCAGCCAAAATCTCACAAATGCCTCAAACCTTTTTTTCCCCCCTTTTTATTCAAATAGCTTTTACTGTCTGTTAAGACCTTGGATCCTTTGTAAAAGATGTCAAATGTGTCTATTCTGTATATACTGATGATGCACAAATTGCTTAAATATGAATGTGTTACTGTCCAAATATAGTTCTGCCTTACAGAATTATTGCCTTTTATGAAACGCTGTTTTGCTAAAGGTCATGACACAAGCACATATTTTGTTGGAAATGTAGTGAAGCTAAAATGTGAGTTGGGTGTCATCCAAATATTTGGAGGACGAGTCACGTATGAACAGTCACAAAGTGCATGTAACGAGCATGATATATGGTGTTTACAGTTTACAGTTTTTTTAAATGTTTTAAGGTAAGTGCGGGTCCATGAACGGAAATCCGCACGGCAAATGACGATGTTTGAAAAAAGAAAAATGTTCAAAACAACATTCCAAATATGACTGACCAAAGCGTTGCTCAGTTATGTGTCGTTTCTTTCTCTTCAGAACAGAAAAAAAGTGCACTTGTAGTTTAATTGTACAGTAAGTAAGTGTCGGTTTCTTATCAAAGAACGTCCTCCATTGTGTTTGTTGCTTCTTAAATGGATACTGCAGAGGACATGGAGACCTGTGCTGTAAGATGTAATTAACACCCTGAAGGCTACCAAAAATAAAAATAAAAAGTTCTCTGTGTCTTTTATGTCCACGTCCATTTTTAGGCACTGTGAAAAATAATGATTTATCTTCACTCTAATGAAATGAACTGACCTCGTGTGACTTGACTAATGGCCACAGGAGGAAATGGTACTTGAGAAAAAGATAAATAAAATCAAACTTTTCCTCTCCTGTTGCTCCTGTCCCAACCAGGTAAACTAGTTCTGATAATCTCAGGATGAGACTGAGGCCTGAAATGTCCAAACCTCCTTCAAAAAAAAAAAACAGTCTTGTAATGTGAGGAGGTGTTATTGAGCTAACAGGTCACACTGTGTTGTTTTGTGAAGCATTCCTGCTGTGCTACATGCTAATAGTAAAAACATCTTCAGACTACTGCTGTCAAAAACATAATGTCTTAGACAAACCTTTGTAAGGAACTTTATTTTACGTCCTTCAGATATTCTTTGAACATTTCTTGAGAAGGCCGTGAGAACGTCTTCAGCGCTGTGGGAGGATTTCCTGCTAGCTGGGAACTTGCAGTTGCCAGTATTATGAAATAACTGTGATTGACTGTGACTGATTAGCAAGCCAAAGAGACATCCTGAACAGCACGAGACAGCAAAAAAAGTAAAATATCTCCAACGTGCAATATCAATATGATAGTGCACTTTTTTAGCATTTTGCATGGCTTGAACGATCCACGGTATTTAAGGCCAGAGAGATTTTTGTGTGTAAATCATCACTCTTAACAGTTTGATAAAAATGCTAAACAGTGACGATGAATATGGTGAGCAAACAGGAATTCTTGGACTCCTGAAATGTAAATTCTGCTTGAAATCATTTGTTTAGATGAGTGTCACCAAGTGAAGTTTAGCCCATATCTAAGACTAGTGCAATGCTCTCTATGAAGCAGCGAGCATGCCTCTGCTCAGCAGTGGAGGACATTGTGCATATTTTGAAGCACTTAACCTTTGAAAGACTCAAGTCTTGTAGGAGAAACAGAACTCTGTCCAGGATTCAGAGAACCATTAAGCCGGCTGCGCAAAGACTACTGAAGGACGCTGGCTTTGATTTAAAAACAGATTTCAAAAAGAGAAACGTGAAACATTTTTGTGTCATTTTAGAATTCGGTCCAACATTTAGAGCAAAGAGAGAATTTGAGATTCAGTAAAAAGAGACCCATGCTCATACATAGAGCTTTAAACATGGGTTGTCATCAAGGACTCTATATTTGCTTAGTTATAGAACACCCTTTCAGAAAGGACCTTCAGGTAAGGCAATCATTCATAGTTTGCAGTACATATTACCTGTGGTGTAGCACAGAGTTCAATTTTTAGGTCATTTTTTATTTTCTGTTTACCGGTACCGGTATCTCTTTTTCCACTAGGAAAAATCACTGACTTCCATCAGGTGTTTTTCTTTACTGCCCCACAGACAACTGTGGAGCAATGCAGCAATGCACAGTTCAAACCACATCAAGTTCGCCGATGACACGACTGTGTCAGCATACAGAGGAGGTGCAGCAGCTAACGGACTGGTGTAGAATCAACAACCTGTCTCTGAATGTTGACAAAACAAAGGAGATGATTGAGAGCACAGAGAGATCACTGTCCACTTAACATCGGTGGATCCTCTGTGGAGGTCGTCAAGACCACCAAATTCCTTGGTGCCCACCTGGCCGAGAACCACTCCTGGTCCCTCAACACCAGCTCCATAACTAAGAAGGCCCAACAGCGTCTCTACTTCCTGCGGAAGCTGAGAAAAGCCCATCTCCCTCCATCCATGCTCACCACGTTCTAGAGAGGGACTATCGAGAGCGTCCTAAGCAGCTGCATCACTGTCTGGTATGGTAACTGCACCATATCCGATTGCAATACCCTACAACGAGCATTTGAGAAGATCATTGGAGCCTCTCTTCCCTTCATCACAGACACTTTTAGCACCCGCTCCATCTGCAAAGCCACCAGCATTGTGGAGGACCCCCACACACCCCTCAAACACACTCTTCACCCCGGTGCCTTCTGGAAAGTGCCTTCCAGGCCCTCGCTGCCAGACTGCGGAACAGTTTATTCCCCCAAGACATCACACTCCTGAACACACAGTGACTGGAATGACACCACACACTTCATACACATCACTACCAAGCACTTATCTGCAGAATCTCTCTCTCTCTCTCTCTCTCACACACACACACACACACACACACACACACACAGTTCTTTTTTGCACATTTCCATTGGTCTTCCATATACCAGGATTGCAGTGACTGGTTTCACTAAGGTATACTTAAGAGCATCTCAAATAACCATTTTGAGTTTGCAGTTTAGACTTTACTCAAGATTTTACTTGCGTTTATACATAACCTGTTTATAGCACTAATGTTAAGCGCATATGTGCCAGTTCACAGCTTTAATTTGTCAGGTTGAGGTCATTTTAGCTTCTATGAGGTCAATACTTACTATTTAAAAACAAAAATCCCCATGTCTAATGTACGCCCTTTAAATTCTTTACTATTCTTTTCACCCTTAGAGTTTGTGTTCCTCTGGCATTAACCATCTGAACACATTCTCTTCTCTGGTCTTGGTACTGCACCATGTACTCCAATGCGGCACCAGCGATGTGGAAAAAAGAAACCAAAACCCAGAGTGACTCTGAGTGGTATCAGACTAAGCACACAAAGGTATGTTAACAATCCACATATTTGGCTAGTACACAAGAATGTTGTGTGACATTCCTTACTTGGTTGTCAATCTAGGGCTAAACATAGGCCTATAAACCCTATACATGTATACATAATTCTGTGTATGTAAATATGTTACCTTTGAGACTTTGTGTATTCTGCCTTGACTTATATATTGCAAATGTCTAGCTAACAAAAAAATAATAAATAATAAAATAATTTTTCTTTATGACTCCACTCTTTAACCATTTATACACAGGGAACACTGACTCACCTATAGTTTGTGATTTAGCATTGATAAACTAAAGGAGCACTGATGGTGGCTTTAAACAGTCACATACTTCCATTAGTTGTGTCAGCTATAAAAAAACAAACAAACAAAAAAAAAAACACCCATACATTCATGCTGTGCCACTTGTCCAGGTTTGCGGGGGCAGTAGACCCTCTCCTCGGCCACCTCCTCCCGCTCTTCCAGGGTGACCCCATGTGTTCCCAAGCCAGCCAAAAGATACAGTCTCTCCAGCGCTGCCTCAATATGACATCCCCTAAATACCTCACCTAGGAGCCCTTACAACAGCACCTTTTAATGCACAGGAATGTCGTCTCTATGCCAAACTCCTCGTCAAGCTTCTCACCCTACCTAACACGATAAGGTGAGACCATTTGTAAAATAACAAACGAGTAAAAATCAAGCTCACTCTCAGTTCCAACAAAGTGAAATTTAATATCTACAGAAAATGTGGGAGAAACTAATTTCAGTCAGAGAAAAAAAAAAAGCACACTTTCTCAGTAACATGACTTGAATATTTTGGTATTGTACTGGAGATCATTTTCTAAATTAACTTTTTTCTGATCCTCATTTTAAAATGCAAAATTAATCTGAATTCTAGACAATTAAATTAACTTGTATTTACCATGTCCTCTTCTTCCTTGGGGAAAAAAAAATCACTTGATATTCTCTCCATGAACAGTATTTTTCAGTCTGCCCTTCTCTTTTGTGGCCTACAGGGGGCATACAATGCACATTTTATGTTTATGAAAAGCTCCAGCCTGGCAGTGAAATTCAAAATGTGCAAAACCACTCTCAGCATTTTTTTTTAATAGGAGGAATCCTCAAAATGCTCTTTACAGTAATATTTCCAAAAGGAGACACAAACCTCAAATGTTCACCTGTATTTTTTTGTAGCTATGATTGTTTATGCTCCCTCGCCTTAACATGTATACGCTAAAGTATATACAAGAACTTCAAGACTGTCAAATCAGTAATAAAAACATGTAGAAGGCTTCATCAAGAATACAGGTACAGACAGTATACCCTCTCTGACCTTTAAACAGTTAATCATAGGGGGCTGTTTTTGCTTCACAAAATGTCAAAATAAATACCAGCTTTTACAAAATTAAATAGATTCTGAAGGCAAAAGAACATGTTCACAATGTCTCACAGGTTTAAAATGGCATTTGAACTAATTTGTATGTAAACTCAGGGAAAGAAGAAATGAAGCTTTCTGTGGTATTCGGTGAAAACGTTAATCAACTTTTTAAAGATCTTCGTCATTTTGTTTCTAACCAGTTCATAGTCTATAAAAGTAACATGCATTCAGCTGTAGAATAATATGTCACACAACTTCAGGCTAATGATAAAGACCGTGCCACTGAAATCTAAAAAAACAAAATAAAAAAAACCCAAACAAAAAGCTGACTGATTTTAAAAATTTAGAGATGTTACATCTTGCAGATAACATCCTAAGATTTCTAATGCCCTTTCAAATGAAACAAAAAAAAGTTAATGCAATAACAAGCCCACAGATCAAACAGAAGAGCTGTAGCATTCTGATTGATCTGTTGGAGCTGGGACCCACTTGGGAATGTTCAACAAACTGCAAGGAGTGTTTGTGTTGACTCATATATCGCAACTTTTTCAACGCCTTCTGACTCTGCTCGATTTTTTCTCTCGGCTCCCAACAGTGTCCGTACAGATGCTGCTGTGATTTTCTTGTACAAATATTGAGATCACAACATGATTATCTCATTATTTTCTCAGACACATTCTGTTTTTCATCGGTCCATCTATGCATCTATTTTCCGGAGCCCCAGCCTATCGCAGGGCAAACACAGAGAGACAGACAATTTTGTGTCACCAATCACCCTAACATGTACGCCTTTAGACTGTGGGAGGAAGCCGGAAGCTTTGAACCCACCTGTAGGGTACTGGTGCTACTTTTTCATCCACCAAATTGACAATCACACTGACTATACACACATAAAGTGTGTATATACTTCACTGAACTCTACAAACAGATGGAATTCCTGAATAGAAGGAGACAGGATAGGACGCAGTAGGATGCTTTGAGGGCATCCTACTTACAAGTTTGGCCATTCACAATAATGACATAATCAAGCAGTGATCTATACCTAATAGAAGACCAGCAAACTTGGCTAACGGTGGAGAAACTCCTTTGTCTACTGATGCTGTGAAATTAAACGTGACCTTCTGCAAAGCCCTGTTTTAAAAAGAAAATATACACCTTCCTAAAGAAAAACTGTGAGAAAACAGTCAAATAACACAGAAAAAAAGAAGCGTATATCAGACAATACTTCTCTGGTATATTGTTACTTTGAAAGTTGTTACAATGTTAAAGCCTGCTATGATCTGCGCTGAGCATTACAACAAGAAACCTATTCATTATGCAAAAACTAGTGAAACGTTCTGACATGGTGTGCGTCTGTGTGACCCAATAAAGGTAAGTACCACAGAGAAAAAACAAAAGAACTCAGCATGCAGTTAAAGGACTAGTGTCACGCGTAAGGCAGCTGAACATCTCGGTCGACTTCCCCGTTCAAAAGCTCTGCAAAGACGCTGCTCGACAAAGACGCTCATCAGAACAGACGACAGAAATGTGTTAATGAGCATTTGGTGTTTTTGGCAGTTTCTTCTGTTTTTAAGAGCCACAGCTGCACAGCAGAAGAAGAAAGCGGTTTTTGAGGAGAGCACATGAGCTTTAAGATGAGGATGCTTAAGCGAAGCATGTATACTGCTTCCACCAACGTTTCCCCTTGCAGTCAATGACACGCTGGGAGGATTTGGTAATTTAACACATGAGCAGCATTAATAACTTTGAGGAGATTTTGACAGGGCTGCTGGAGTGTCTCAATAGTTCCACTTGAAACATTTATCATCGAAATTTCTACTTTGAGGCTATGAGATATGTAACTTCATCGTGAACTTCTTTAAAACTGAAGCTCTTCTTTCTCGCTTTCCTCTCTCTCTCATAATCATCGTCATCAATAATATCAATTATCATGCACAGTTTGTCCCGATAACCTACACATTCAAAGTTCATTACCCGCCCCGCCCCTCAAACTTCAATACAACATGCCACAGGGTACAAAACAAAAAGAACACAAAAGGAAAAACAACAGAAATCATCACCTTGACAGGTAACATAGCTTATAATCAGTCTAAGGCAAAAAGACAAACTAAAGAACAAGTAGTGGGTTAGTGAATTTAGCTTTCTGAAAAACACTTTTCGTCCTCGTCCTCACCAGCCTTCGTCGTGGGAAACCCTCTGCACTCCTGCACGGCCTGATTTCCTGGCTGGCGTCTACATGGATTACTGACGTGGGGAACGTTACACCCTGAAGCTCTCTCCTTTGCCATCAATATGGCGCAGACGCAGATAAACATCAGTACCAATGCCCTGCATAGACTGAATAGACAGAGAGCCACCGAGGTACTCCGCATAGGCCCTAGACGTGGGTAGGCCGAAGCCAAACCTGTACAACACACACGCAACAGGTTTAAGGTGATTACGTGAATTGACAGAATCACACCAGGCTGAAAGTGATTTACTGTAGGTGAAACATTAAGGTGCAGGTAAATACAGGCAGCCATCAGAGCTTTTACTGGCTGATAAAGAAGCCTACTGGAATCATCAAGACTGGATAAAATCAATACTCCTCTCTTATCTCTGACACAAACAGAAGCGCATCTGTAATGAGCTTACCCATGCATAGGGTTAGACTGATTCCCACTGTTGGTGATGTTGTTGAAGAGGTTGCTCATGCGGGGATCCTGTGCACTCTCCTCAGCTGTGCTGAAGTGGTAGTCCATCACCTTGTCTATGATATTGTGAGGGATGCCGCCGCCGCGATCCGAGATCCTGAATTAGAAAGAAATGGCAACAAAAACTTGTAACGATACCTTCCGTTTTAGGAAGTCTCCCCTGCAGCAGTGAGGAGCGCACAGATTTGCAAAGGAAGTACAAATTATTGGTCCTACACGTTAAAAGAAATCAACTGGGCTGGTTTGGGTATTTGGTCATCATGCCTGGACAGGTAAACCTGCTCAGAGGCTCAGGACACACCTGGATTACAATTCTGGCACTCACCTGATGACAAAATCTATGTCGTTATTAGCGATGGTGACAACCACATCGGGGAGATTGTATGGGGTGTCCAGATGGCTCTCCATGGTGGCCCTGAAGATACAAATTGAAGCTCGATGTGACAACTGTACTCCCATTTAATAACAATCCACTATGCAAAAAAATATATCTTTTTAATAATACTTTTATTTTTCTACAGTCTGTCAATCAGAGGAGGCAAGAGCGAGTATTCAGCTCATTTAATTGATTAAGTGATGCAATCCACTTTTAAATTTAAGTTGTGCTAAAAAGCAGATGTGTAGTCTAAACTACATACTTTTTCAGGCTTTTGAGCGAACAGTGAAGATTCTGTTGCAAACCTGTTCTTCTTGTGCATAATACTAAATTAAATTGTGCCAGAGCCACTGTTGTGACACATGAAAATCTCAATTTTTCCAGGTGGATGACACACAATAATCTTTCTAAATGCTGGTCTAATAGCCCAGTTAAAAAAATTTAAAAAGGACCTGTGTGCACACCGACTTGGACTTGGCTTCTATGTCCAAGCTGAAATCAACAACATTCTCTACACTCGTTAAAAGCTACATCAAAAGAGCCAGTCATTTTCCAAATTGCACCCCTTCTCTCCCGCTGTTGCCCTGGAAACCATTAGCAACAGCTACACTGGTGCCAACATTAAGCCAGCTCCAGGGCTCACTCACACCAGTCAAACAGCACCAACTGAAATCTTCACTGCTCTCCCTCAATGATCCTTTATTGCCATCACATCATTGCTCATCTATTATTTTACTGATTCACATAATTTTTCGCTGTCATACAAAAAAACAAAAAAACAAAAAAAAAAACCAGCCAAATCATTCAATATAACTTTATTTAACACAAGCTGATTTGAGGTCAGTGGACATCTCCGTGGGTGAGTGAGTGGTTAGTTTACCTCATGGCGTTCTTGAGGAGCTCTGGCAGGATGTAATCCAGAGGCAGAAGGATGAACGGGAAGCGAGCTGCTACGTGTCCGTTGATCCTCACCCTGGGCGAGTTACCGTACTGGTGCTCGCAGAGACGTCTATCAAACACCAAGAACATTTCTTATAATATTGAAGACTACAAGGTCAAAAATATATACAAATTTTCTGCCTCCACACTATGAGTGAAATGAAACTGTTTCATGACACTTTTTTAAAAATTATTAATGACTTTTTTTACCTGATTAAAAAAAGGAGGAGGAGCCACACGTAGTGTAGGGTGTTACCATGGACAAAGCACTAAGTAAACCTCACAGTTATAGAAAAGGTGTTAGTTTTGTCTGCGTGGGATCAGAAACCAAAGCAGTGGACCTACTAATGCTGCTGGATGACAATTACAGTTCATACAGTTCATTAAATGGAAGTCCAATCTCATTCATACAAATGTTAAAGTGTAACAACAGAGAACACGCTGCATCTCTGATTGTTTCTTTGCAAACTTCCTTTGAACTTGGTTAAAACAAGTCTATAAAAGGTCATTAGATTAGATTAGCAAAGACAAACAAGAATAAGAGCCCATTCACAGCTCCACACACCGTTTCTGAAAGGTTATCTGATGAACTCGGTCAGCACAGGCACAAAGTCACCGAAAGGTGAGATAAACTAAGCCGTACCAAACACTCACCTGGAAAAGTCCACCCACTTCTCGATGATCTTTTTGGGTGAGAGACGTCTGCATATGATCCCAACAAAATCAGGCTGAAATGAACAAAAACAAACAAACATTCTTTTTAGTCAAGTCTAAAAAGTATTTCACAAAATAACTAAATCCCCTCTGATTAATCAATACTGTTGGTTTAATTACACAATAGCGTTTACTTAAATAGCCAGCTGCCAAAACAAACATGACGTATTTTATGCTTCCTTGTAGCTGAAGGTAAACATCATGAAACCAGCAACTTCTATTTGACAGGATCCTGTTGTCCCAACCCAACATTAATCACATGTTTGCAGAAAAGCTGGACAACTATCACCTTTCCCCTTAACAGTTACCGCATGATTTACTCTGGTTAACCGTTCAGAGGTTTTCAAATCCTTCGAATAACAGTTGCACGTACATTATCTTCATGAATGGCGAGATGGTGCGTGGCCAGCATTCGGATTCCCAAACGAGAGCACAGCGTTGTATCCAGGAAGTTGCGGATGACCATCTCATCCTGTGACAGCAAATAAAAAAAGCAACTGAAACTTCACAGTTGAAACTAACTTATCAACTCTAACAGCTTTTGGTGAATCACAGCAAACGTGAGGCAGTCTAAACTGCCAAGATTGCTGCAAAGCAAACATGAGGAGTATCTTTTATTTTAGCTCTACCTCCCATAAAGGTTCTGACATAAAGATGTGATTTAATGACCATTAGAAAAGTTTCCAGGTTTTTCCTGTGTAGCTGCAAATGCAAACACCGCCCTCACTAACTTCTAATGCAGACCCAGTAATTTAGTTCTGTAAGCAGGCCTGACATATGACATAAAGAGCATCAAGGGTGACTCCCTGAAAGCTTTAAGGGGTAAAGAGTTAAAGGCAGATCAGCAGCTTTCTTAAGAAAACGCATCATTGTTAGCTGAGAAAGCCTTAAATAGTCTTTCCAAATAATAAAATAGTGTTTAACTACACTGAATAACAAACAAACTGACATTAATAACCTGACCTATGCAGACCGAGAGTAAGTTGTTTGAGTAAGGAGTCATTTCCAGCAAATGGTGAATCAGGTCAGTCTTAGTATCTCTGTACCTGGATGTGTCTGCGACACTCCCTGAAGCCCTGTGCCAGCATTGTGACCACATCCTTGTGGTCGTCCAGCAGCTGCCGCACTAGTTTGCAGAAACGAGCCTCCACGTCCTGATCCTTGATCTGCAAAAAGAGATGCTTCACACTAAACCCGAGAAACCCGACGTTTAAAGAAACAGCCTGCTCTAAGAAGAGCCTTTTAATTATTTTGGATTTTATATTTATTCTGGCTTGAATGACTCAACGCTTCATGTTTACCTGCTGCACTGATAGAGTCAGCTTCAGTGCAGCAACGGCCTCATACTCAACACTTCTACTGCTGCTTCCATTTATGAAATTGTCTGTTTCTTTCACGACAAGGGCTTCACATTAACAATTGTTTAAATCCATAAATGATGTATTGAGAAATAAATAAAGAATGCACGGGACCAGTGACTGAGAATCAGTCGAGCAATTCTGTGCAAACCGCTGTCCTTTTAAAGCCACCAATGAGAGAATTCAAATGTAAAAGCAAAGCAAGTTTCAGGCATACAGATAAAAGCCGGGTGAGCGTGACCTGCCTCTGTAGTATAGAGATGTTTTTAGACACTATAATTTCCCCTGAGAGCTATTGTAGTATAGGTGACTCCAACCCAGAGTCACATTATCTGATCCTTTGTCTCTGTAGTTTCCTCTTAAATCTAGGCACCTTTTATTTTTAGCTAACCTCGCGTCGGCCTCATCTCTTTAGAAATGTGTTTGTACAAGAGAACAAGAGGAGTCTGAAAGTCTCAGCACAGTGCAGTGTTTCAACGCTCCATAAAGAAGGCACACACCTTTATAGGCACTGAAATAGGTGTTGTTTTTTTCTTAACCTGACAATGTTAGGGTTACATTAACAGAGGAAAACATGTTCAGCCAGTTTGAAATCTCCAATTATACATGTGCGAGCACACAGAGCAACTGGGTGTACTGGTCTGCTTTGTCCAGACCTAAAAAGAACAGAACACAATGATCACTTTGCTACTGCATGCCGCAGTCAGTGAGACAGTTTGGCACTGATAACCACGTCTGCCCAGGAAATGCATTACAGCTAGCAAGCAAGGGTGACTGTGATGGAACACGTGTTATAGCCCTGACAGTACACAAATAAATACAAACAATAATCAGTGTAGTAGAAAAGCTACAAATCCTAAACTCGATAGCAGAGAAGAGTTATCCACTAACCTTCCCTCTACGACCTTTCAATGCCAAACAGAATGATTGGCGAGAAACAGATTTTCATTGACTCGAACAATGCATACGGCTAATGTTTCATTAGTTTTAATAACAGAGTCGCGGCTTGTTTACTGCATTAGATGAGCCAATCCTAAAGCTGCTGCGGGCAGATTCATCACGTCTCGTCTCGTCTCGACAGCAAAAAGGTTCACACTTCCTGTTTTTGCTCATGAGCAAACCCACTCCCTGAGAAGTAAAACTCTTGAACTTGTGACCCGTGTTTGTGCGTGTGTGTTTACTGTTCGTGTTTGAGTGGGTCGGGCACTCACCTCTGGAAAGTCACTGAGCATGTGATAGGCTCTGATATACAGTTCATGCTGTGAGAAAAGAAGAGAGAAGCGGGCTATGGTTAGACCGATTTCTCTGTGATCGTTCACTAAGCCAGAAAACATCACACCACAAGCACTGTCCCCCCTGACTGGGCCTCACTGTGTTACTGACAAGCCCACGTGAGGCTTACACGTGGCAACTTTCACCAAGCATCAATGGGATGAGTTTTCTGTTACTTGCAGAGTTGAGCAATTTCTCTGAATCAGAATTCTGCATAAATGACTAGACTGGCTTATTAAAATCCATCTGATCATCTTGATGTGCAAAGGTTGGAGAGTTAAAAATCAGTTCCAGCAATTATTTCACTTCTGATCAAAGAGCTAAACAGTGAAGGTACAGCCACTCCAACATCACAAGTATTGGCACAGAAAAGGAGCTTTTGCTTTATGTAATCGACACAGAGCGGTTCCGTGATACCAGAAAAGGAAGGAATCTAGGTGAAAGTTCACCAGCAACGAGACATGCAGAGGCAGCGAAATACTCAGAAAGTGCTTGCAGGGGAATTAAAGGCTCAGCGGGAACAATGACAACAACAATTCTTTTGGTTTCAAAGAGTCTTTTATATCCAGACACAAGCGTATTTTTCTGGTTAAATTTTTGAGATATATGTATAAAGGAGCTTTAAAGGACCTCTGTCTGAAATGGCATCTGAAAAACTAAACAGCCCTGCAAGATCAGAATCCAATGATGTGGGCAGTTTCTGCTGGAAGAAACACTTCCCATGAAAAATGAGGAAAGTAGAGAATGACAGCATAGTCATTAAGTATGAGTAATTGATATGACAGGCCTAAGTCATGTGTGAAATAACAGTATCAAAATTATTTACTGGACAGGGTGTGGAAGTGATGTCGTTACAGTTAATCAAAAACAACCTTGCCTGCAAAAAGTTTGGAAGACTGTCAGAAATTTAAATAAAACAGTGTTTTCGATGTCTTTTAAACCCTATTTATGATTTAAAAATAGTACAATGGTAAATATTACCAAATCTGAGAAATTGCATTGTTTCAAAATATTTTGCATTTGGTGCCAGAAAATCATTCCAAAGTAGTTGCGACAGCTTGAAAACTAAGTGGCAGGAAAACAAGCCACAATTAAGTGCCAAAAGGCTCCTCGAATGGCCACATGAGGTTGTTTCTGAAAGTGGATCAATCTCCATAGACTCCTGTGTTAAAATGACCAACTAAACAGCCTCGGAAAGCATCTAGAAAATAAAATGTTTTGTGGGACTTTTTTCTGCTTCCTACATTTGGATACTGTTGAAACTAACCGTTAAGGGCACGGCAGCTTAGACCGACAGGTGTGCTGACACCTTACTGCCTGCGCTCACCTCTGCTAAGTCAAATAACTGAACTGAACCTCTCCACTGTGTTTGCAGTGTTGGTGCCTTCTGAAGCTTTTTTTTAATGACAAATAATAAGACAAGCTTTCTGATAATGACCATCCAGGCAGCCTGTGCTTCAGTTTTGTGTATTTGTCTGTTACTAAGCACCACTTATGTGTTTAGAAGCATGTTTATGATGCATATTGCAAACCAAGCTTCCTAAAAACAAACAAACAAAGAAAATCAGATGATAACTTAAAACCCCATCACTTTGTCCAAATATGGGAACTTCCACCTTAAAAAGTCAAATGTGCAATTTGTTGCAGAAATATGCAATGCTTTTCCTGAAAAACAACATCTGGGTGGCAGAAAACAACACCTGCATTTATTGTTCAGCATTAATAGTACCCAGGACAGTTTTACCACAAACCCAAATACAAACATGTGCTTTCAAATCACAAGCTGCAGCTCCTGCATCAGCAGTGCCATTGATGCTCTTTATTTTAATAAAAAAACAGAACGGTACAACATTCCTGGTATGACCCATCTTTACAGGATATGGGTGACAGGATGTCGCCATTATGTGTATAAATAAAACCCCTCCTTTCAGTTCTTGCAGTCATACCTCAGCTTGGTATTGAACCATTAACCTGCTGTACCTCTTAATGCACAGCCATACCTCCCCTTTGGCACATCAGAGTGGACAGGGAGCATCTTAAGAGAGCTTTCAGTCAAGACTTTCCTGCGCAGTATTGTTACTTTCTATTTATATAATCAGTTACAGGGCCCACGTCCTGTATAGCTCAGCAATCTGTAAACTGTATTTGAGTGTGTCTGGAGAGCTGTGCGCTTACCACTTGCAGAATCGTGGGGTTGCAGCCAATAATGAAGGGCAAACTACGGAAACCCTTGATGCGATGAGCGATTCGCACAGGCAGCTCCTTGTGGAGGTACTTGCCACTGCTCTGTGAGCGTAGAAACACACAGAAATAACAATGAAGAGTCTCAGAAGTCTCATTATTGTTACACTTTACAGAAATCCCAGCACGGCTGAAATATTTACCAAGATGTGGTGTCCATCGGCAGACTTCCCAGAATACAACAGGGTTGCTAAAGTCAGTCGAACAGAGGCCTAGGGAGAAAGCGGCACATAAACACACACACATTCATAACAGCAGGGTTGAGATTGTGTTTTCGTTACAAGTGTGCAGCCGTAAAAACACACATGATTGTTATCCACAGAAATGACTGGCTGTTTAGCCTGTGACAGATAAAGTCCTGACAGTTCGTGCAGATTTTTAGCTAAGACACTGAAGGACACTCCATACTTGTCTTAGCTGTACACTCTGGTCCAGGTGACGAGCAGAGCTGAGTGTTCGCAAAACATGACGAAACATTTTCACTGCGGTATATAATTTATATTCAGAAAGTCCATAATCTGGCCTTCCAAACTGCAGGAACTCAGAAAACTAAAGCATTACTTTGTGATTGTTTGATGGCGGTTAAGTCTACCCAGACACAGACACAGACACCTGGAGCTGTGAAAGCAGAAAAGCCAGCTGTCTTTATCCAATCACTACATTTCTAAAAAGTCACACATGTAAACATTAGCAACTTTTTTTGTCTGTGAACTTATTTGCCTGGTCGTGAAAGAAAGGTTCCTGAGACTAAAAGCTCTGGGCACTTTGAAAAAACTGCAAAAGTGCTAGAAGCGAAACATCTAAAACTCAGCTTGTTATACGCTCGCTGCGTGACTGTGTGTTTTATTTCCTCTCGTGAGGCCAAGCCTTCAAAAGCATGCACTGATGTCGAAGGCAGGATATGGATGTACAAAACAGCACTGCTATGCAGCAACAATGAATCATTTGCTTAGTGTATTATTATGTTCTCATTTGGTTCATTTTGGTGCTGTAGATAATAGAAAGAACACATGAAACACCCCCTTCATATCTGCACACACAGAGCCTGAAGCAGAAAAACCGGTCTGCAGAGAAAGTTGATAACCAGCTTCGTGATACCTGTTATCACTGACTAGGTTTGTAGATTTTGTTGACTCAATTTGTTCAAACAAAGCCTGAAAACTGTTAAATCACAGTTCTGATAATTGCTTTAATTTAACAAAATGCATTAGAAAGAAAAGAGTGGCTGCAGCAGACACCCTTCATTGTTTTAAATGCAATTAAATGTTAGAACTTCGCTCTTCTCTATACACAGCCCACATTTAGCTATCCTATCTGCTAACGCACTGCCAACAGAGAACCATGTTCAGCTCATTACAGCTTCAACATCACCTAGACATCGTTGTTAGACTTTCTTGTAAGAGTATGTTTTCAAGAATTCTTTTCGATCTCTATATCGATTAGAATATAATCAGATTTAAAGAAAAAATATTGATAGAAAGACAGGGAAGATATATATCTCTCAGATAAAGTCAGTGTCTGACAGTGATAGTTACAGAGGCTAAGATGGAGGTAAGTCACTGTGGTAAAGCCTAACATTTAATACTGTGCTCAGTCATCACTGACTAATGTATGTAAACTTGCCACATTATTAAACCTTACAACAGAGCCACAACTCCACCAACCACAGGCATGTGCACTATAACAGTGCACATGCATGCATGTTATGGTGTGCTCCAGTACTTTATAGCACTCCACCTCAGCTCACCAGCTGGAGCAAGTTGTGGCATCAGCTCCAAAATGGATCTGAGGGTGCCACAGCGAGATGCCAGTAGCACAATCTGAGCTAGCTAGAAAGACAAGAACACTAAAGAAATGGTTCATGGTTTGGATTTCCTGTTAAATCACTGCAGTAGCCTGATTAAATCAAACATACTACAGTGTGATAAAAAACATAAAAACTGTAGTAAATGTTAGAATAATGCATCTTTAAATTGCAGGTCCAGTCAATAACATTCATTCACACCCCACAGTAAGATGCAATTTGCAGGTGCACAAGTAAAAAGCATTGTGTAAATACACGCAGAATGCACAGCTGTATGCCTGGTGATGGTCTACAGATCTGGGAACAGATCTCAAGTTAGGCTCCATTTATCCTGGGTTCTAACAGGCACACCTAAGTCAAACAGGCATCAGTTTTATAAGCTCTAGCTGTGTTTACCCCAACAGGACACTGACACTCCAGTGCTAAATCGACATGCACAAGAGGAGAATGTACAAGTGGAAAAACACTACTCATTGCTCCAGGATCTAAATGCTAAGTAATGTCAGTGCAGTCCTAATCTTTACAGTAGGTCCAGTGGGTCCTACACCCGCAGGTAGGACCCACTGGAAACAACAATCTGCTGGATTGGTCGTATTACATTATGTATACTGATGCAAACATTAAGCCATCGCATCGATATCACTGTACAAAACAATAACATTTGTCTTCCGTAAAGTGATAATGTTGTTGTTGGGTAGTGTTTTGTTTCAGTATTTCAATTCCTTCCTCTTTTTGCTGTAAGAGTACTTCTTATATTCACTCCAGTAAGTGAGTAAGTAAGTGAAAAAAACTGAAGAATGTGACCAAAAAAACGAAACAAAACTGAGCCAGGAGGAAGAAAATCATCTATGCTATTTTTATTGGTAACAATAACAACTAGAAAAAGTTGCATTTCCTGCGAAAATGCTGTGTGGATGCCTTAACGCTGAAGATGTCTGCTGAAAAAAGCTGAAAAAGTTGAAAAAAATGTTGCCCTTAGCAAGATTTGAACCTGGCCCTTCTGGTCTCAAGGCGGCTACTCATCTCACTGAGTCAAACTCATTCTCACAAAAAAAGCGGTGGAGAGACTGATAATTCTGTTGAAATGAGCAGAAGCTGTTGAGAATTGTGCTGATAAGAGGTGAAAAGGCTGAAAACTTTGCAGAAAAGAGGTGAATCAGAAGAATTTCTGCTGAAAAGAGGTAAAGAAGCAGAAGGTTGCGCTGAAAAGAGGTGAATCAGCAGAATTTCTGCTGAAAATAGTTTTTTCTGAAAACAGCTGAGATTTGTGCTGATAGGAGGTGAAAATGCTGAACCAATCAGAGGTACTTCTTCTGCCTGCTTTATCAGGCTGTGTACTTGTATGTATTTCTGTCATGGAGCGTTAACAAGAATCTGAGGTCCATATTAGGAAAGCTGCCAAAATCATAAAACGTTGCAGAATTGTAATAAATTATCAATATGAATTACAGGTCTGTGATAGTGTATCAATTTGTAGTGGAAAAAATTAATTGAGAGTTAATTGCATAGCAACCATAGCAACGCATGTATTTTCTGAAAAATCACAAATCTGCAACTGAAAACTTAAAGAGGTATTAAATGAAAACGGTAACAGATATGAAAAAGCTGAATCACACAGGAATAGCCCAATCATTTGAGAACGTTTTAAAGTTTGAATGGAGTTTCTACGTGAAAGTATGAGCATGTAGTTAAGTTTCAAAAACAAGCAAGTTTTAGCAGAATTGTGGAAGTTTCCCATTCATTTCAATGGGACAAATTAAAGGAAAAAAGTGTAATATTTTAAAAAGTATAATAGTAATAAACAGCAAAAGTCATAGCCGGAAAGAGCAGAAAGAGCAGAACAGTTTAGAGAGTTTAGAGATGCCCTATGAGGGCATCCACACAAATAATAATAATACTAGTTAACATGGCGACATTCATTCAGGAGTTGTGTTTTCTTTCTTTTATTTCACTTGAAGGCAAAGTATTTTAGAGATTGGCAGAACAGACTGTTACACTTGCTTCTCATTAACTGGGTCAACGTCAGCTCAGCTCCATCGCTGAAACTTTACACCATCAAGTCTCCTGTTATTGGACAATCGTCTTATATCTATAGTGTAACTAATATTACAATTTTGCGTTGGCACCTCGTCTGGTCCGGTATCAGCGACAGCAAAGAACCGACGTTATAATTTGTCTAGAAGCTCAGCAGGCTGCAGATAAATTTACCCGGGCGTTGCGTTCAGGTCTTCGGTACCGGGCATGTCAGCCGCTTTACATTATTACTGAATTATTATTATTATTAAATAGACCATTATAATTCAATACACTATATGACTTAAAACAACAACAAAAAAATAACAGAACAAAGCACGCTCTTTACTTTTGCAAGAGGAATCTCCGAAATATTAAAGGAAAATTACAAATTATTACAACTACAGACACTGCAATGTAGGTGACAGCTTTATTCCTCTTATAGAAGGAAGTCGTTTTTAAGCTCCTAACTGACAAAACATTAGTTCTGAAGGCTAAAGCACTGCTCTTTTAAGTAGCAGCATGTCACTGATTTTCCACCTGCCCCTGAACGTAGCACAACCCAGCCACAGCTAGCTACAGCTTGCTAGCTTAGTAACCCAAGAGTTCTGAGACCTTTTCAGGAGAAAAGACCGGGAACCCGTCACATTTATTACCTTTTCTGCAGAAGAATCTATTGCAGACTGGTTATAAAACGACGTGACAGTCTTCGACCGCTCTCGTGCCATCTCTGAATATCCCTGCATCGAGGACGTTGACCGAAATCTCTGGCTCCCCGTGCCTGCCAGCGGCGGTACTGTTTTGGTGGCGGGGGCCAGCAAGAAGGTGCCGAGCCTCGGCCTAGCCCTGCTGGCTGCGCCGCTCAGCATCTCAGCCGCTACACCCGCCAGGACCAGCCGCATCTGGAGATGAGCTGTATGTGCGAACAGGGCTGCCCTGCTCTCATACAAACACGGAATATCACAGTCGCTACGAGGCCATTAGGGTCGCGTCGTACTAGAGCACAAAGGCACGTATCTCTGAATACAGTTGCGTTGAGGGTGCAGAGAGGGCTTTGTGCGCATTGGCCAGTGGGGAAGAGAGCTGGGGGAACGACATGACAGCTCAGCCAATCAGTCCACCGGAGGCGGAGCGAAGCAGCATCAACAACACCCCGGAGCCCAGCGTCTGCAAAGCCCCCCCGCAATGTACTGTACTGTACTGGAGGCAAAGCAGGAACAGTCGGTTGTCAAATTCCACCAGTCATAAGTTTTATTGGCCGACTTGAGGCTGAAGGGGACATTTTAACATATAATAATCTCTCCACCCACTCTTTTCTTGCTACTCCCTTGTTCGGTTATGTCTGATCTTAATCAGCTACACTGCCATGCCAATTTTTGGTCCAAATTTATGTTACTTATGAATCGTTTATGCAGGTAGAAAGGAGCTCGGGACCATTAATTAGAATGCCTTTTGCTACTTAGGATTTTTCCTGTTTGTTGAAAAAAAAAAAAACGTGGTTCAGGGCCCTGCAGTTAGTGTTTGCTGTGTGCCTGTTAAGAAGTGAAAAATGCAAATCCCACAAGTTTCACTTCCTGTTAAATAAATGTAAATAATGATAGAGAATGTCCCAATAATCCGCCCCAAGAACCACTGATTGAACCGCCCAGCCTCTTGCCTTTTACTGCCACCCAACACACTTTGAACACAATCCTCACGGGGGATCCTGTATGTGGTGAGCCCACAGAAGACCCTGTCCCTTAAGCTCCTTCCCCAGACCCGGCCCAAGAGTGCAACTCCAGTAACCCTAACCCCCTAACCCTAATCCAGAGTAAACAGGTCCCTTAATTTTTTTTTTATCTTTCATGGTGCCCTCATCCAGGATTTGCATTGGGAGACCCTACCAAAGGCAAAAGCCCCCTGACAATCCTGGGATCTTAGAATACATAAATCCCAGAAAATAGCTTCCTCCAAACGGTAGATCGCTTCTTTCTTAGAGATAGGGTGAGGAGTTAATAAGTAATTTGGGAGGGAGTCTCAAATGAGTTTTCCAGGCATGTCCTAACAGAAGGAGGGCCGAAAATAGGTGTCAGAGGATAGGTGTTAGAAAATGAAATGATGAATAATAAAGAATGATGTGTCATCATTGTGTAGATTTTTTCAAACCACTGGTGGGAGGGCACTTCTTAATACCTGCCGCTATATTTCAATATTAGGAAGATGACTAGGGCAGAAACACTGAAAGTGAAGAGAAACACTCCCTCGGTCTTGTTTTGCACTCATATAGCCTTACATGAAGTGTGGTTGAATTAATACAAAAGTGCATTCTTTCTAAACTGTTAACAAAGGGACTCCGCTGACCTATGAAGACAAAAGTCTGAGGTAAAGGTTTGGACATCCTGCATGGTTGGGTAACCTGCTCAGTAAAACTTGTTTGGGGAAGGGTTTTTTTTGTAGCAGCAAGTCTTTTGATTCTTGTGTAGAGAATTTACAGCCATCCCTGCCAAAGTCTTGGGTTCCCAGGAGTCACCTTTAGGAGATTTCCTATTATTGTTTAGGTTTGTGGACCGGGAGAGTCACGTCAAAACCTTCATCTTACACTTTCTGAGCTGGTCCATTGTAGATTTTTCATAGTTTTGGAACATTTTCTTCTTGAAGCATTCTTCTTTTCATCTTTGTCTTTTACAGATACTTCAATGTTTACACCTGGAAATCATTTGTGTAATTGAATCCATTCTTCCCTGTAGCACCAAAGTACTCCCAGTAAAATAAGCTGTGGTTCTTTTCATCTAATTTTTGAACCCCTTTTCCAAACATATGATTCTGTAATGAAATCTTCTGTTTTTATTGTTTGTTTTTTAAGCATATACATTACTGGGCACAAGCACCCTTCAAGTAAATTCCTTCCAAAGAATGCAGTCTGTGTTTTCAGAGCTAAGGAAAAAACAACCATGCCAGCCACCAAGTGGTTAAAATGAGAATAGTCAATACCAGGTACAACAGAACAACCTGTTTACATCTTTGCTGTACTTCTTATGAATTCAGACATTTGATTGAACAACAGAATACACTTAAAAGCCAAAAGCAGTTAGAAGCAAGCTAAAAACGTCTTTAATTAAATAGAAAAAACAGTCCACTTTCAGCTTTAAAGCATAAAAACGCAATAAGCACACTGACATGAGAAGTATTCAGAAAAGTAAATGTTGCAGCATTTTCACTCTTCGGTGTTATCTGATCATTCAAAAGTAGCACGGGAAAATAAAATCCTCAATCATTCACATTCAAAAACTATACTTATCAACAAAGCATATATTTCAAAAAAGAAACAAGCCGCAGATTCTGACGGCTTAAATCTGAATGAACCAATTTAATGTGAAACATGAAGTTTGTTACAGTGAAAATGTGGATAAACATCCTACAGACACTGAGCAGTCTTATTATGTGGAGTCACAATCTGCTGTGTGCTAGGACAGCTTGTTCTGCTAAAACCAGGTCCCCACTGGTGGAAACAAGGGTGATGGGAGGGGTGAGACCTTACCACAACACATCATTACAGTTAGGAATAATTCTTTGACACGAACTCGTGACCGTTCTGACATTACACACAGATCTGCTAAAAACAAGTTTAACAAAGCTTTAACTAATTCAAGTTAAACCTAAACCAGCTAAATGGCTTTTAAATGGCTTTTTGTTGGGCTCGCTTGTACTTTTACACTGAAGTAAACTTTGCACATCCAAACTGTGAAACTGCCAGGGAGAAGAAACAAGAAAACAAATTCAGTCATCAGCTGAATTTTGAAGTCCACAGTTCATTATTCTAACCATGTGGATCTAAATGCAGCCGTTTCTGTCCATTCTGGACAAATCAACAGATAATTCTGTCAAAGTCACCTAGCTATGATCGCCTATAACTCATAGCAGCAGCAACTTAAAGTAAAAACAAAAACATCTGAAAATTACAGTTTGATGTTTAAACTCCACATAATACACTGTTACTTTTTTTTTACACAATAGAGTTCTTTTGTTCTTCAGTCTGTGATGCTTTTAGATGCTGATGTAGCATCAACACTCGCAAATTATGAATGTGCACATTTTCAGTAATGGGGCACACTCAGATTCTTTATGGCTGTGCAGTCCATGGTTGCTCAGGGCGACTCCTCTCTCTTCCACACTATCACCATATTCTTGTCACTAAGGGCAACTAGATAGCGTAGCTCAGGGTCCATGGCTACGCTGTTGATGGAGGGGCCTTCTACCTTGCCGTGGCCGTTCTTAACTGGGGTCGGCCACTCCAACACCTGCCAAAAACAAACAACATGTTAGTGCTGAGTGGAGAGAAAAGCGAAATGCATCTGAAGTTTAGTCTGATTACACGCGGCCGACGTGAAGCTTCGGAAGTCTCAAATCACTAGTCTTTACATTTCATGTGCAGGCTGAAAGAGGCAAGCAAACTGAGCTCTCTTTAAAGAGTAAAGATGGATAGTGACATTTATTTCATTGAAATGTAGGTTTAAAATGTCTCCATCCTTTACGTTATCTTAATGGCCTGCACAGGCACTCCTGTGCACGATAAACCTGTGTTTATACGTGAGAGCTGGTCATTGTGTAATCTTCCAAAATGAAACAAAAATCAACTACACAGCTCAGATCTCTCATATTTATGGTGGTTGCACGCATCTGTTATGAGAGATGCAGACAAAATCCGAGGAAATTATGCTGAAGCTAAAATAATACTTGAATGTCCCCTGTTTATCTATTGTAAGCTTCCTGTGTGCATTCCTGTGCACGTGTATTTCTCTAGGAACAACACAATTAACTGCTTCTGCAAATTTAAATGTCTTGTGAGTGAAGACAAAGAAACTCTCTCTTTACGGGACTTCAATGGATTCACACATGAAGGACAATGTTTCAGCCCAGTGCTGAGATCTGGGTATGTTGTGACATCACCAGAAATCCAGCTGGAAAACAAACAAGTGGGCGGGTGAAGCTCCATGTGTTTTCAATTTCAGAGCTAAGATTGTGAAACAACTTTAATAAGACATAAAAGTAAAAGAGAACAAAAACAAGGACAACTAAGGAAAGTATAACTGATGATTAGGATAACGTTCACTAATCTGGGAGTTTGTTTTGTCTGACTGCAACCACCTCCCAGACTAATTTAATAGACTCATTTTTAGAAAAAAAAGACCAAAAAACAATCGATATTTCTCTAAACAAGAATCGTAAGAGAAAGCTACTGTCTGAAAATACAGATACCTCAGTGGGCAGTATGGGTTTCCCAGTGTGGAAACTGTTTTTCTGGAGGTTGGGGATGTGGTATGTCCATATCTTGCCTTTGTCATCACCGCACACCATGTAGGCTTGACCTAATGATAGGAACGAGAACACAGAAAAGTACACGTGGTGAGTATCTGTGATGTTCTTGGTCTAAGCACTATAGTAGTTTTTCACAAGTTACTACCAGGAACCTTTAAATGAACTTTAAAGTCCTTCAGGCCATTAGCTGTCTGCATTTCAAGATCTTCTAAATTAGTTCACGGCATAGAGTGATTGAGTTACATCAGCTGTCCTCTCTGTTGTTTCAGAGCTGAAGGTCTGAGTGTGTGGCTTCAGTGGAGGTGTGCACTCATCTATTTGTGCTTTAGAACAGCGGTCCCCAACCACCAGGCCTCGGACCGGTACCGGTCCGTGAGTCGTTTGGTACCGGGCCGCGAGAGTTGAGGCTCAGGTGTGAAATGTATAGTTTTCAGGGGTTTTATCGGTTTTCAGCGTTATTTTGTTATCGTTTTTATCATTAACTCGGTTTTCCTGGGTTTTTTCACGTGTGTTATGAATAAATCTTCTTTTTTTCGGAACCGGTACTAGTTTTATTTTGTTGTATTTATCCGCGACACCTTAAAGGCCGGTCCATGAAAATATTGTCGGGCATAAACCGGTCCATGGCGCAAAAAAGGTTGGGGACCGCTGCTTTAGAATGTTTTATTTATCTGATTCACTACAATCTGGAGGGTTAAAATCATAACCCTGGAACGTAATTTAGATTGTAAAGTGAAAACATCCAGTTCTACAGTAAAGCCTACAGTCAGGGCAACTATGGAGTGGCTTCAGACCCAGTCTGGGCTGTCCTTCTGTGTCCCAGCTCCCAAAATATCTGTGGTGACCTGAAGATGGCAGTTAATAAGCTTACTGCCCTCGTCTACACTGATGATGACCTGAAATGACGACTGAATGCTAAATGCATCAGAACTGACGAGATGAGGTGAACTTACCAGGACAGGTGTTGAGAGCCAGGTAGGGAATCTGAGTGTTGGCCCACTGCAGCTCAGCCAGAACCACAGCACGCACTGCTTTGCTCTTCTTGTCAGGCCGCTGAACCTTGGTCCTGCTCCAGCTCCACAGGTAAATGCAACCATACAGGTAGTTCTTGGATGCTATCGTAATTGACCGAGCGCGCAAAAGATTAGGAAAAAAAATGAGAAAAGGGAAATCAGGAATAGGAATAAGCAGGAGATTTTAAGCTAGACAATTTTATTTATGTAGCACCAATTTACAACAGGAGTCACCTCAAGGCGATTGATATTGTACAGTGAGACTATGATGCTACAGAGTGCCAGAGTCAGATCCTCAAACTTAAATGAAGTCAGGACCAACCTGGACTGACTGCTAACGCCAAGCATCGCTTAAAGGTCTAATTATATCCAGCATGAGTCAATGTTTCCAGCTCAGAGCGACATGTGTTTAAAGGCACTGTAAATAAAACTACAGTTGTATTGTGGTACACTTACCCACTATGTCATTATTAAGGAAACTCAGGCCGTCCACAGTGTGGTAGTCATGGTCTTTGTCTTCCTTCTTATATATGGGGAAAGTTATCTCCATTTCCTTTGACCTACCAAGGAGATAAAAACAAAAACACCGTAATTGTTTCTGGGTGGGCCGCATATGTATTCAGTTTTCTCATTAAAACATCAGTGAACAGATATAGTGAGCCAGTATAGTCTAGGTCAGCGGTCCCCAACCCCCGGGCCTCGGACCGGTACCGGTCCGTGAGTCGTTTGGTACCGGGCCGCGAGAGTTGAGGCTCAGGTGTGAAATGTATAGTTTTCAGGGTTTTTATCGGTTTTCAGCGTTATTTTGTTATTGTATTTATCGTTTACTCGGTTTTCCTTGGTCTTTTCACGTGTGTTATGAATAAAATGAAAATATTGTCGGGCATAAACCGGTCCGCAGCGCAAAAAAGGTTGGGGACCGCTGGTCTAGGTCACTGACTGTCACCAGAATAAAAGGTAGACTGGGAGAGATTCAAATCTCACCTCTTACTGGTGTTGTTGGCACCGAGCTGCGTGTTGTAGCAGTGTAAGCCGTCCTCACAGGCAGTCAGTAGGTGTGCACTGGGAGCAGTGGGGGGCAAGCAGATGTGCAGAGGGGTGGTACCGATTTCCAATACCAGCAGCTGACTGGAGGGTCAAACAGCAAATTTTCAACATCACAGTCTGAACCTTTCATCTTAATGTCAATGGTAGCAGTTTGAAAAAACATGTATTATTGATAAACAGTTATATATTTTAGAAAATTCAGTACAACAGATGTGATCTGCTAAAGAAATTGCATCGCAAACACTTTTCCTGGCAGAAACACTCACACAACTTTGAAGTTGTACTGGCTGTCCACCCCGCCGATATCCCACATCAAGATCTTGTTGTCGTACGATCCCGCTACAAGACAGAAGTTGAGGCGGTGTTACTTTACAAGTAAGCCAGTTTAAACAAGAGCAAATCAAACTATGCAAAGCCCACTACTCTAACAGGTGAGCAAATTATTGCTAAAGCAATATCAGTGAGATGTGAGGACTTAAGAGCAGGCATAGCTAAGAATACAACTTGAACATAGAGACAGGAGTCTCACTTTCCATAGCCAACTGTTTACAAACGGCATCAGATCCCTAAAACCTTAAAAAAAAAATCTGTCAGAGAGAAAAACATGAGTGGAAAACAGTCCAGCAAACATTCAAAGAGGCAGTAATAATTCCTAAGTGGACAATTACACTAGATCACAGCTGAAGCAGAGGTTGATATGTGAATGATGGTAAATGATTACAACAGACATGGGAAATGAGTAATCACCTCACTATTCATTTGTTTTCTCTTTATAAGTTTAAGCCTGACAAAAGATTTATTTATAAACCATCCGATTCTCCATCAGAACTTTAAACTCCCCGTTTTTATCCACACTCGCTATTATGGTTAGAGTTTGTGTAATTAATTACTCACTGAAGAGGAAGTTTCCCTGCTGGTGGTTAAATCGGAGGACAGACAGCGCCTTTCGGCTGGCTCTGAACTCTCCGTAGGCCACGTTGTTTCTGGGATGAATCAGTTTGACTATCCCTCTCTTCCCACCGGCTGCAAGAATGCTGCAGTGCTGCGCCGAAGCATTGCCTCCTCTGGACATCAGCACTGTGGTCCAGGCCAGGGAGAAGAACTCCTGGTGTAAAGGAAAGCAACAGACAAAGAGCTTTATTGTTTTCTTGCCATTATGAACCAAGTATCCTACGAGTCTGAGCAAAAGACGGAGAGAAAATTCAGGTTTTTAAAGCCTAACTACTGCAGACTAATCCGAATAAATGGAGCATACCTCCCCGGGAACTTTGTACTTCTTCATCACCATCCCCATTTCACAGTCAATCAAACAGATAGAGTCTCCTCCACAAGTAGCGACCAAACGACTTCCTCCAGCGTTGCCTGTTAATAAAGATAAAAGTTTAATCCCACATTTACAAAAAACAACAACTTTCAAATCTCTTTCTTCTAATCCTTAAAGCTTTGTTTGACTTGGAGATGCCCTGCAACTGTTTTTCAATGTGTATTCAAACAATACCAGCAGAATCAGGCAGTGGCTGGAAAGCACAGGCCCACAGCTGGGTGGAGAAGTCCTCTAAGCTGTCCTGTTTGCTGTGGCACTGAAGAACATGGAGCGGCTTGAGACGCACCGGCTGTTGGAGGAAGGAATCATGAGAACAATAAAGAAGATGGAGAAGGGAGATGACTTTAATGAAGGCACAATCTGATGATACCTATAGCGATGCTACCAATACTGATGCACACAAAGCTCGAGCAAAAAAAAAACGTTGGGGGTTCGCACTTCAGGTTATTAGACAAAAGAAAAGACCTGCTGGAGCTAAATGAAAACTTAAAGAAGAGCCAAATTACTAAAATTCATCAAGAGGGGACATATGTTCTGTACCAGCTGCCAGATGTACAAGTCTGCATAGAAACACGGACTAATACTGCCACCTACTGGCTGTCTCAAGATACATTTTGACTTCAGGTATGTTTTTTCCTTTTTTTTTTTTTTTTTTTTTAGATCTTTTGTCTTGGGAATTCAGGAATTTTCCAGTGATCAATGGCATTGGCAGCAACTTTCCTGAGAATCTGACTGGCCAGACTAAAATTTAAATGACTGCATTTAGCAAAGAAGTTGTGTTTCCCTTACTTGTGTGTCGCTGCGAATTTCTACTGTTTGCAGCATGTCAGCATCTCTCCGTGAATCCTTTTTGCCCAAACTTTCCTTCCGTTTCTTCTGAGCATCATCCTCGCTGGTTTGCTGCTCTTGAAAACTTCTCTTGGGTCTCTCTGACCTCCTCTCTCCCCTGCTCGGGGTAATGGGAGGCTGACTTGTCTTGCTGGGGTCATTCCTGATTGTGTCGATTGGATCTTGTGTCTGAGGCTTGAGGCGGAATCTCGACTGGCGTGGACTGTCTTCGGCTGCGGGATCTGTGCGAGGCTTTTTGTGAGGCCTCAGTCTTATGCTGGTGTCTATAACGGATTCAGTTTGTTTCCTCTTCGCGGGCTTTGAGACATCCTGTGTAAGACGAAGCCACTGTATGAACTTTAAATCTTCTAACATCATCATCAGTTGACTACAGAACTTTGGATATAAAAGCATATTCTGGACTAAAGCAGAGACACTAAGTAGGAAGCTGCTGATCTCTGGTGCAACTTCATTAATGCAGCAATATTTAGTGCACACAATGACTCACAGAGTTATTTTGACTGCCTGTAGTCTCCACGCTATCAACTTCTTTCTTCGGTTCTGTCAGTGAGAGAAGATACTCCTTAGCTAATATCCCCACCTAGGATCCAAAGGAGACAAAGACAAAGTTATTAAATGTAACAGAAAGCAGCCAAAAACAAGTGCTAAAGCACTCTAAACTTACCCTCCACCTGGTGAAGTCACTGACTGAATTGGGCCCAAATTTAACTTGATAACAAGCAGTGCTGACAAACTTGCTCTCCAAGGCATCTATTTTCTCTGCTGTGATGGGATCAGGGAGGCAGAAGCTATTCTCCCAAAGAGCAGCAATCTAAAATAAACAGCAATAGTTAGGACAGCGATTCCAGGCTACGTGATGAAACGATGATGCATTGCCACATCTGTGGCACAGCTGCTAAAAGTCATTTTTTGGTGCATGTTATGACTTTGTACAGTATCAAATGCAGGAACATTAACACCAACACCATGAAGTAGAGCAAAATAAGCTATTAGTTCCATACCCTGGTCCTCAGATTATCACTGTAGACATAACGCAAGTGGTTGGCAGAAGTACTGACATCTTTGCCGTTGTAAATCCTCAGATTGGGCAGCAACACCATCAGCTTGTAAGTGTCACTCACCTGATAACCAAAAGAAACGTTAACAATTAAGTCAGTGTGGCGGCATTTTATGATGAAGGGACCTAAAAAAGCAGTCTCTCTGTGAACACTTTCCTTTCAAACATACTGTACATTTGATGTGTGCAAATGTGGAAGACACTGGAGATCACAACAAAAAAGGAAATGAGTTTAATTCCTCCATTATTTGAAGTTCAGTGAATGATTTATAGTTCAGAATTATTATATAATTAATCATTCTGATCACTGAGCTGACAAAGATCATATATATTTGTTGTGTGCCAGCGATTTGATCTTGTTTATGAGTGGCAGCCAATCAGAAGCAAAGGATGAAAATGAGCAGAAACCATTTTTAAAAGAATTTCTCTGCTAATAATACAGTTTTCATTGGGGCACTGGGATAATAAGAATGCAGGGATGTGTTTTGCTTTATCATATGCATCACCTAGAAAAACAACCAGATCCTGCAGAGGAGCAAGGATTTCCTTATTTCCATTTATCATCTGCAGGATAGTGGGGGCTGAAACTGTGTCTCTTTCACAGTGGGGGAAAAAGGCTGGACAACAGTCTATCTTAGAGTTGACACAAAAAAGAGCCATTCACACCTACGGGACTTCATTTCACATCATCAGCATGTGTTTGTATTGCAGGAGGAAACCCTTAAGACAGAATACACAAACTCAGCAGACAAAGGCTTGAGCTGGCTGAGGGAGTCAAATACATGAATATTTTATTGTCATGACAACTGATGCAGGGTGCTCCCTTGCAATGCTAACACTAATAATCAGCTGGTATGATCATTCAGCAATGTGGCCTGACTCAAATATTTCTCCATGAGCCAAACCAGACAGCAGTAGGTGTAGAAGTATGTGATTTTATGAAATACTGATGATAAGTGTCGGTTATAACCTGTTCATGAATTTGCCATTTGTGCTGAAGCTGCACAGAGTGACCCTAAAACAGGAGTGTAAGGAGAAAACAAAGCTATGTGCTCACAGTGATGTAGAGGTTGCCATCCATCCTCAGCTCTTCTACGTTGCTTAGCGAGTCCAGAGTGGTAACGTCCTCGATCTGGTTGTCGCTCAGGTCCAGGAAACGAAGAGCAGGGAGCTCCAGGTTCTTGGGAAACTCCTGCAGCATGTTTCCAGAAAGATCCAACTTCTCCAGAGACTGGAGACGGGACAGCAGCTTGAGAGGTAGATCCTGAAGCTTCAACCTCATCTTAGACAGACTGAAACACAAAGAGCACCAAAGTTAGTGTTTCCATGGGGTATGAAATAAAATTACATATGACGCCGTTTGGTGATTATAGTATTACATCTATAATCTTTTATTTAAATCTTATTGCATACACACAAATATCACAAAAGTATAAAAATATTTCCATTAATTCAATGTTTTATTCCAGTTTTTAAATAGCCAACTGGAAAATGTATTTGAATATTAGGGCCTTAGCTGTTTATGTGCACTCAGCATTGGTATAAATGTCATGGTCCAGGGTGGAATGAATGGATACATTTTAATTGCTTAAAAAAAACAGAATTATCATAAAAATACCATGACAATCATGCCCATAATGAGTGGATGTAAACTTGTCACCACAACTGTAACTAAGCATTACCAGTTTACTTCAGTGCAACTTTAGCAGCAAGACACCTACAGAGCATAATAAGGAGAAACAAAGTCCTTACTTCAAAGTCATGATTTGCTCCAGTGTGTTGGCTTTTGGAGAGGCTTTCTCCAGTAAAAGTTTCTCAGTGATTTTTTCCATCGCTTATCTGCAGGAAGAAGCATAATTCAGGAGTGAAGATGGCAAACTGAAGATAGGGCTGAGATAAGTGTCCTCCTAGTTTATTTATATTGTTAATCCTGTTCTAATCACACAACCAGAGCACCGCCCACATGGCCAAAACAAACTGACTACATCAAGGACTGAAACTCCGTAAAAGCTCTTTAAGAATATAATTAGATACAAACAATAGGATAAGAAAACGTGAATTACAAACATGGTCTGCTTTAGAAGGCCTGATTAGTAATCAGCACCACTGATCAGCCTCGAGAACAATGAAAATTCCTGTGGATGAGAAACGCTGTAGTACAGACAAAGACTTAGAAAAGTAGATTTGTGTTTAATATTATTACACAGATATTGTTTACAACTGAACTTGTTCCACTTGTTTTAGCTGATCTAATTACTCTTTTTTGCCATTTTTTCCATTTAGCAATTAAAATCCCCTCTAGCTCCTCAGCATGATCAATCTGTTAAAGAAATGGAAGATTTCCTCCAAGAACAGTTTACGATAAATTAGCGGCTATTCAACAATAACAGGCTAAATGCGATTTCATAACGCGCTATCCTTTAAGTAACGTTGTCATAACGTCTATATAGAGAGCCATACTAAGGTGAGGAAGGATATTTCACTTAAAGAAGATGAGAAAGCGTTATATGAGAATAAGTTTGAGTTTCTTGTAGCTAACCACGTTGCAGTGCCGACAGCCGTATATATCTCTATATATTTATATTTCTCGGCTACAAACACAAATAACAATTATTGGCTTAATTAGAGCAAGCGTTAGTGGTTTTGCTTTTATTATTAAACAGCTTAAAACTTGTCAATATCTGTGCTGTGATTAATATCACTTACCAAACACTTGAGCGAACTCAAAACACTCTTGCTGAAACCGAGCTTTCCCGGGGAAATGTTACGTATATCCGGTGGGCGTGGTTTAAATACGAGACTGTTCATACAGCCTGGGTTTTGCTTGCCAGGCACTAACCTTAACCCTCTGACAATTGTACAATAACTTAGTTTTTATTAATATGATTCTTTTTCATTTACGTTAAGCACATTGAGTTTAAGTGTAATTAAAAGTGCTGTATAAATTAAATTGACATTGATTTAAAATTACGTTATTTTAAGTTCTTTGGATCACAAAGAAGTAAAATACTATTGACATTTCATTCCAAAAAGCCATCATCTGAATATTTTCTGCTTTTGTATAGTTCCAATGTGATAAAACAAAAAAAGGTAATATTCATGTCATGTGTGATGAATGATCATGTGTGATTAATGATTCAGTTGAAGTTGTGCCGTTAATCACCACTCAGAACATTTTCAGGATGTGGTTCAAAAGAAAGGGTCTAGAACTGAAGAGTAGATTATGCTGTCTGTTGCCCCTGAAATGCATTCATTCTGGCACTCCCAGTTTAGAGCAATGAACAATGAAGACCTTAACAGAACGGCAAGGAGGGGCAAGAGGTCTAGGCAGGGTGGCACTGAAGTATATAAAAATATCCTATATGTAAACGGAGTCAACAAAATATCCACAAAAACCCTTTCAAAATTATTTATTGTACCATTATCTGTTCTAAGAAAACAAAGTCAATAAGAGGCTTTTGGACAAACAAGCAAATAGTTTTTACGAGTATTTTAGGACATAAAAGTTGGGGGACAGATTTTTAAGGCAGTCACTCCCGACATTTACCCTTATATCACGATCAACAATATATATATATATATATATATATATATATATATATATATATATATATATATATATACACACACACACACATATGTGTGTGTGTGTGTGTTTTTGCTTTTTTGTTTTCTTATTTGCGCCCTCTTTTAACTTTGGTTGGATAATTCTCAAACCCTGAAAATACCCGCATTCTCCGCTAGGTGACGATAAAAAATGTTTTCGTTTGCTGCCACTTCCTGACAAAAAAAGAAGATGCTGAACGATGGCTCCCGACACCAGTGACGACGTGCCTTCATGCGCTTGTAAAGGTGTCCGCCGGTGTCTCGTTTGCGAAGGGTTGAAAGAGAAAGTACAACCGGAGGCGAGTGAATCAAAGGTACTGTTTTCCAACAGAAAACCTTTATATTGTTTTTATAACAGGTAAAAAAAAACCCCAAATACTGCTAATAGTAGCGCACACACAAGAAGCTACGGGTGCCCTCGTAGGACATTCCATCCTTATTAAAGGGATATTACTGCGGTTATAAATGTGTGCCAACAGCGTTTGTCATTATAACAAAAACGCATTCACTACAAACTGTCAATTTCATCGCCAAAAATTATAATTCTAGGAGTACATTTGCGTTACTGTATAAATAACGATGTTTTTCTATTTATCTATCTCTCTGAGAAGATTGCCCATCATTTTCTCTACGATCCCCAGTCGAGGCTCGCTGTTGGAAAAGATGCCCAGGCTGCATCCTTCCCCTTTTCTGGGGTCTTTTTGTGGGAGAACTTCATATCAGAAGAGGAAGAGAAGGAGCTCATATGTGCGATGGACCAGGATGTGTGGAAGGAGTCGCAGTCCGGTCGAAGAAAACAGGTTAGCATGTGATCAAATAAAAACAGACAAAACATTTTTGTTTAGACTATGATGTATAGAAGTGATTATCAGGGCTGTAAAATCAATATAAGTGCCAGTCCGAGTTTACTCAGATGATCAACAGTGATTCACAGAGAGTTTGAGTCATACTTCTCCATGCTGCCTTCAACACTGTTGATTTTTGATCGTGATATTTTAATTCAAAGGCTTGGTGATTCAGTTGGTTTAACTCATCAGTTTCTCGATTGGGTTTCATCATGACTAAAGGGTAAATGTTTCTATAAGTCAGTTAATATTTTAGAACTGCAGAAATAAACATTCTGTCAGTGGTTACTTTTTAACCTTATCATCTAACTGATCTAACCTGTTCACAAATTATTAAGCTGCATTGATGACATTAACTTGTGGATGTCTAGAATCTTTCCAAAAATGAATAGAGACAAGATAGAAAAATCCAAAAATTCAGAGACAGAGAAAATTTGTTCATATTTATTATCCCTTTCTCTGAAACACAATGAACAAGTCAGGCACCTTGGCATCATTTTGGACTGTGGTCTCAGTTTTGATAATCATATTAATAAAATAAACAGAATTGCTTTCTGCTGCTTAAAAATATATAGGTTAGTTATATATATATTAATGGAGTGACCAAAAACCTCCTCCAATATTGTTGCAGGACTTTGGCCCGAAGGTGAACTTCAAGAAAAAGAAAGTGCGTGTGTGTGGCTTCAGTGGACTCCCTGCTTTGAGCCATAAACTTGTGCTTCGGATGTATCAGGAATCAACTCTAGCTGGCTTCCAGCCAGTGGAGCAGTGCAACTTGGATTATCATCCTGAGCGAGGTGCAGCCATTGATCCACACTTAGATGATTCTTGGCTATGGGGGGAGCGCTTAGTCACCATTAACATGTTGTCAGACACTACACTCACCATGTCTCTGGAGCAGGGCCTGCCAGAGCTGGGACTAACAGGGGAGGTCCATGTAGCTGTGCACCTTCCTCGCAGATGTTTAGTAGTTTTATACGGCGAGGCACGGCATAAATGGAAACACGCCATTCACAGGAAGGACATTCATTTACGTAGAGTCTGCAGCACCTACAGAGAGCTATCTGCAGAGTTCCTGCCTGGAGGACAGCAGGCAGACCTCGGAGCCCAGCTGTTGAATATCGCCTTGAACTTCCAAGGCTCTCCGGTTTAATCTAATTTGATGGATCCAGAGGGAGCTGCAATCTAAATCACTTGGACTTGTCTTAAACTGTGAAGATGTGTCCTTTAGGCACCCTAGGGCTTGTTTGCTGGATCTGTGCCAGCTCCTCAAACAGTGAATCGTGCTCACGAGGCTTGTGTGCATTAATTAGTTGAACATCTGCTGTGCTGCGAAGCCAAGCTGAAGTCAAATTGATTTGGAAAAAATGTTGGGGAGAAATTGTGTTAAAACAGCTGCAATGTCATTATTTTATTCCACCACCAACTTCAATTTTCTTTTTGTTTTATGACAAATGGAGAGAATAAAGCAATTTTTCCTAAATATACATACACACTTATTTAGTGTTTGGATGATGGAGAGCACAGCCTTACACATCTCTTTAACGGTTCAAATCTGGTGAATGGTATGGCCAGAGTAGATACCGTAATAATAATAATTTAGTAAGCTTGATTGTTTTTATTGTGTCAAAATCATTTTAAATATGGCCTTTAAAGTGAATTGTTGCATTGAATTGCATTTCTGTCTCTGTCATTCTTGGAAATAGACAGTCTCAAATTACAGATGTTTAAAAGTGAAAGCTTTTATTGACACATATAAATATATGTGTGTGTGTAGAGAGAGACTGACACAAACCTAATCTTTGACGTTGTGATGATAAGAACAAGTCTTTGATGACAAGCTGAATAGAGAATTATATACTTGTTGGGATTGAAGCTTTTTTTTCTCCTTCAGAACTGCAGTTATAATTGTTAAGATAAACATTTAACAGTAAAGTATGACTTAAAACAAAAACAAATCTGAATCAAAAGTGAATCAAAAGATCTGTCTACCTGAAACAATCATGTGTAGCAACTGCCCTTTAATATCTGGCTTTGTTGAATCAGCAGTGGCTGTGAGTTATTGTTCTGAAACCCAGTTTGTCCAGTTCCCGATGAGTTCTCAGACACAGAGTGAGAACTACAAACAGGATGTGGCCCGCACACTCAAAACTAACTGCCTTTACAAAGTTTTTGTGTTCAAGTCATTCTTCTTGAAGTCATTGTCTATTTAAAAGAAACAGGAAATGTGCAATGGTGTCAAAGCTTTTATTTTTCAGTTCTCTAAATGTGTTTTTGAGGTTGCTGCCGTTATCCACACATTTAGCTTCAGTGGCCACAGATGTCTGTATTCACAACAGAGTCACGTCTCCGGTTCATCCAGCTGGCAACATATGAATTTGATTAAGGACTACAAACATGAAGACAAAACCTTTATTGTTACTGTGTTCAGGATGTAGAGGGATTGGGAGTGCCGCTCCTGCTTAGTGATTTACCAGGAAAAAATAAATTATATTGTAAAAGAGATAACTTTTCAATAAAAAGCCAGGGTCAAATGAATTATTGTCTTCTGTATTTCCTGAATAGAGTGTTATTTCTGCTGGGGTTTGGAACAATTTCTAATAACATTTTTCATGTTGGGGGAAATGAATTGTCACTGGAGAGATTACTTTACTAAATAATACATTTTTAAAAGAAAGCAGTTAAAGTTATTATTTATTTCTTTTGCAGCTCATGACTCCTTTGAAATCACTTGTAAGCTCAGTATTTTTTAAAGATTTTGAATAAATGGCAATTTACTTAACAGCAGCTTAACTTAAATGCTATTTTAGCTGTTAGCAGAGTAATAATTGATTTATATTTTCAATTTTTTCTTGTTTCGTTTTTGCTTTTTATTTTTCTAAAAATGTTTAGTTTTAGTTTAGTTTTTTTTTTAGCTTTAGTTTAGTTTTAGTCTCTTTAATTAGTATTATGTGGAAAGCATATGGGGGTGCAAGATTGAGGAAAATTAATGTATCATAGTGAACTGAATATTACAGAAAAACATTTTTTTTAAAGCAGTTGACTCATAGTCTATTTTTTTGTTATTTTTTTGTTTACATTTAGATTTAGTTCTTAGTTTAGTTTCAGTTAATTATTATAACCTTGGCTATTTGGCTCTATTACAGGTAATTTACGTTAAGCCAGTTTTAATTTTTCCAGGTTCTGCGTGTTTGTTGACCGTGCTTTTACTTTGAAGGTACGGCCGGACATCCTTGTTTACTTTAGCTGCTGGCTTGCTGTTGGCTGGATCCGCTTCTCAACCTGTTTGTTAATCGCGCTGTGTGGCTTATTAACGCCCCGAGTTTATAATAAGCCGGGCTGATTTCTCAGGGGGGGATTTGACTTGCCGTCGCCGGGAGGCGGTAGGTCGATTTTTGAGGACAGATTAAGCAACACGGTGAGCATGTCCTGAGCTCGGAATCAAACTGAGAGGCTTTTCAAATGTAGCTTGTTAGCTAGCTGCATCGCGTACAGTGTACACACTGCCTTTTTTGTTCTGCTCATGGACAGCCTCTGCATGACAAATTATTACCAGTGTTGAGTGCAGGCAGGGCACGAAGACAGCGATCGTTTTGTTTGAAAACGTGTCAAGAACTGATCTCCGGTTGTCAGCCACCCACCCCCAGCCCAGCCCCGGGCTAACCCCCGGTCACCGACCGAATTAATGGCCGGAAATCCGAGAAGGGGCGCCGGTCTCATCGGCTTGATGAAGGACGCCTTTCAGCCTCACCAGCAAGCTCTCCAGCCTCACCAACCCGCAGTGGTCGACAAGAAAATGGTGGAAAAATGCTGGAAACTCATGGACAAGGTACTGACAGTGGTTTTCCGGTAATAAATCCTTTACAAGAAAGGGTTTTGAAACAGTAAACTAAAAACTTCTTACTTGACTTTTTTTTTTCTTTTTGTCTGTAACTCGACATCAGAGACAAACGTAAGGCCACTTTAACTGATTTTCTTTTCTCACATATTGAAAAAAGATTAAGCTCAACTTTTCCATCTGCTCCTTCACTTAGCGTGAAACTGCGGTTATATTGAATCATCACTAATTCCCTTTGCATGACACGAATAACCTCCAGGACATCCACACAGGAAGGTGCTTTGGCCTAAATTTAAACAATAACCTGTAAAGCAGTCTAAACCTGAAGCCTAAAACTGGAGTACAGTGGTGTCTGATTGTGTAATTGGGGTCATTTCTGCTGAATTGGGTCACATTCATATCCCTGGGAGGACACCCTATATTTAGTATTGGATAAGAAGAGGTGTACATGTTGCAGGGGCAAGGCAAGGTTCTCTATAGTCATTGCAGCCTATTTACTTTCTTTTGCAGTTGGCTATAACTAAAACAGATGAGCGGGAAGTGCAGAGAGATGGCGAGACAAGAGCTCACAAGATATTAATGCAAGTGAGCTGATGTAGGAAGTAACAGTGCATCAGATAATAGAGAGTGAACCACGGCATGCATGTGCAGTGTTCTGTGCAGACACATTTACACCTGTGCTTGTAAATGGCACGTTTGAGGTCAAAAGCTTTCATACCTGGGTAGTATGCTTCAGGGCTGGGTGCTGAAAATTTTTACTGCCTTGCTGTAAAGTTGTATTGTGGGAATACATTGCCATCAAAGTAGCAAAATGAGGAATCCGAGGGTTTGGGGGAAGGGCTGGATCTGATATAAAGAGTGAGTGTGCAAATGTATGCAAAAAAGAAACAAAACCCTGCTTGCATGCACAGTTGGTCCACAGCAACGTGGGGAAAAGATGCACTTAAATGAAGAGTGACAGGTAAAAGTTTCTGGTGAAGTTGATGCAAATTTTAGGTATTCAACGTGTTATTGTACTATGAGCCATTTCATGTTTATGGTCACAATATATTGGGCCTGCAAAGTTATTTGGTGGGTATGGGAGCATAATTGAGTGCAATTTGATAAGTAACCTTAGTTGTCAGGTGATTAGACGGGTAGTAAATGTCCGTCACAGATTAAAGAAGCAGTTCCTGGTCAAACTTTGATCTACAGCTTATTCTCCGATTACCGAAAAGACTCTATCAAGAAGATTATCATCATAAACATTAGGAAATATTGGCTGAAACTTTAAACCTTGACATCTGTAAGAATGGCAATTTTCTCCGGTAACATCACATTGCAAAAATCGTGACCCAGTTTTATGAGCTTAAAATTTATAGACACATCCATATCCAAACTTGCGTGCGATAGCTGATGATCTAGCTGGTAAACTGTCACGAAATCTGTGATGTCTCCTTAAGCGCCCTGAGTATTAAACTGGTTAGTCCTGTATTTAAATGACCTCAGGCTTTTCTCCAGTACCATACTTAGACAAACTTAAAAAAAATGTTTTACCTTGACTGTGAAACATGCACATGGCAGCATCTCGCATTGCCACAGCTAAAGGTTTTAATCCTGTTTGTTTTATGAGCCGTTGCGTTCTCTGTCCAGGTGGTGCGTCTGTGCCAGAACCCCAAGGTGGCGTTGAAGAACAGCCCGCCCTACATCCTGGACCTTTTGCCGGATACCTACCAGCATTTACGCACCATTCTGTCCAGGTATGAGGGCAAAATAGAGATCCTCGGCGAGAACGAGTATTTCCGCGTGGTCATCGACAACTTGACGAACAAGACGAAGCAGACCATGAGCCTTTTTAAGGAGGCCAAGGAGAGGATGTACGAGGAGAACTCCCAGCCCAGGTAGGTGCACGTTATATCCGGACAAAACACGATTCATCTTTGTGGGGGGAACGGAATATTGCACCAGCAGAAAGCCAGGATGGAAAAGCTGTGAAGCAGGGAGTATCTGAATACTGGGTATCTGAATCAGGGCACAGTTAAAGAGCTAATTGTTGTTTTTCTTGGCTTCCTATCAATAAAATAATCCCTTAAGCTCATGATAGTACGATAATTCCAGCAGTAAAATATCTCTGCTGACCGAGACCGTCTCTGTCCTATGGAGCACAGAACTGAGCTTTTTCACAGCATCTGTTTTGACATGAAATAGTTGGAAAGCACAGATGTTGATGATTAATTAATAAAGATCGTTACCTAAATAGAATAAAAGCTTCACTAATGGACCACCTTTGTCTGAAGGTCTGCTGTCAGCATTGGCTGAATTTTTTATTTTTATCCATCCATCCATTCGCTTCCGCTTATCCTTTTCAGGGTCGCGGGGGGCGCTGGAGCCTATCCCAGCTGTCATAGAGCGAGAGGCGGGGTACACCCTGGACAGGTCGCCAGTCTGTCGCAGGGCCAACACACAGGGACAGACAACCATTCGCACGCACATTCATTCGCACATTCACACCTAGTGACAATTTGGATTATCCAATTAACCTATCCCACAAGCTTTTATTTTTATTTTAACCAAAATAAAAAATGGGTTCTTAATGAAAACTTTCCAAACTACCCAAGAAATACAACTCATACTGAGATTTTTTTGTGTGCTATTTTTTATTTTTTTTTCCATCAGATGATTAAAAAGATAAAAAAGCGGCATGCTTGCACTGCTGTGGAGTCATTTGTGAACATCTCTAACTCTGCTTTTAAAATGAAGTGCTGATGTCATTTAAGCTCTATAACATTAACTTCAATATTTTTGTAAATATTAATTTGAAGTATTGAAAAAGTTTGTCTTTTTTCTTGAAATGTTCTTACAAGTTTCCATCGCTGCGATTAAATCAAACTATATGAAGCAAAGTGAACTTCATAGGGAAGTGATTGCACTTTCGCAATCAAGTGTACTTCCTCTGCTTCTCAGAAAGTCTTTGCTAAGCAAAAGTTCATCCTTCCTTTCACGCACTAAATTTTATCAAGTGTAAGATGTTCTACACAAACAGCTGTGTCGGCATTAGCAAATGCATGTATAGGTCATCGGAAAGCCTTTTAATTGAACCGTCAAAGCTGAGGTCATGTTCAGACGATGTCATAAATATATATATATTTTAAAAAGTCGTTGCCCAACTGGCTGTGTGCTCAGTACGCGTCTGCGACTTTTGGTTCAGTTTTTCGTCATGTGTCACTTTGTGCCTCTTTTAAACTGATTTACTGTTTAAAAAAACAAAACAAGTTTGGACTAGATTATGCACCCGCACTGGTTATGTTCAACCCCAATGAGGGTGGACTCACTTCCTCTGAAAAGTAGCATTTCGTGTAGACTGCTCAAACCAGTTATCTTCAAATGTAAAGCAAACGCAAGTGTAAAAGTCAATTTTCAACATTGCTTCCCTTCTTCTGCAGTTATGTTCATCATTTCAGCTCTAAGTGGACATGTTTTTATAAATTTGACACTTGAGTTGTCAGGAGTGGGGTTAGTTTGTTTGGGAGGTAGTGCAGCCAGCCACAAGTAATTTCACAGAAAGTGCTTTATATGCATTTAACAAAGTAACACCAGTTATTTCAACAGCAGGAAAAGAAAAAAACGAAGAAGAATATGTCCAGTTGACTGTTGTTTGTTGAGAAAGAGGAAAAAAATTAACTGTAGATCCAGAAAATGTGCCAGAGGAGAGGGAAATGTACGAGACGAGTGTTACCATCTTTGATTCCGCCTGATTGTTTTGTACTCGAAAGTGTCTGGCTGCTGAAAGCTTCTATTTCTGTGTGCATGCAAGTGTAACTTCCCCTTTTTATTTAAAACCGAACATGGCGTTATAGAATACTAAAGACATTAGGCTGATGATACCTGTAACTAACTTGTTGCTATGGTTTCCTTTCCTTGTCTCTCACTTAGGCGAAACCTTACCAAGCTGTCTCTGATCTTCAGTCACATGCTAGCGGAGTTAAAAGCCATCTTCCCCAATGGCCTATTTCAGGGTGACAACTTCAGGATTACCAAAGCTGATGCTGCTGAATTCTGGAGAAGGTCATTCGGGGACAAGTGAGTTTTTGTTTCAGCTCTGTATTCTTATTCTTGGGTGATGCTCGAATGACTCATATTTCACAGTAATCCTTATTAATGTCATGCTGGCCATCGATTCCAGTTCATCTCTGGCTGATACAAGCAGTTTTATCTTACTTACTGTTTCCTGCCCCTTGCAAACAAAAGATTTAAACAGAAGTCAGATTACCATATTAGCATAGTCACATTCACGGGCAACATGCATACGAAAAGTAAAAAAAACACAACAAAAGTACTGAAACTGAGCATTTATAGCAGTGGGAGGTCTGGGTTTTGGGGTCATGAGTAAGATGACCTCATGATTTGAAACGTCTTGATGCATTCTCAATCATCCAGGAAAATAAATCTCCAAAAGTTGATTCTGTTCATCTGGACGTAGCGTTTTCTGGGAGAAACGTTTCGTCACTCATCCAAGTGACTTCTTCAGTCACTTGGATGAGTGACGAAACATTTCTCCCAGAAAACGCTACGTCCAGATGAACAGAATCAACTTTTGGAGATCATGATTTGAAACTTTGACTGTGAGCATCCCAGCCATTTTATTAGGGGCACCTTGCTTCAGAGATGCATTGATTCAACAAGGTGCTGGAAACATTCCTTGCAGATTTTGGTCTATAGTGACATGACAGCATCATACGGTTGCTGCCACATACCCAGGTTTCCCTATTGGACTGAGATCCAGTGACTCTGGAGGCCATTTGAATGCTATTGCTTGTTACTTACTGTCATGTTTAGAAAACCAGTTTGATTGGAGCTTTATCACCTGATGCGTTATTCTACTGAAAGCAGCTATCAAAAGATGTTAGAGATGTTTGTGGGGGGGAAATCGCAGCAGATCAGCAGTTTATGAAATGCTCAGAGCAGCACCAACAAGCATGTCCCATTCAAAGCTCTTTCTCCCACATTCTGCTCAGTTTGAACTTAAGCAGGCAGTGGTAACCATATACATATGTGTCTGCATGCATAAATGCACTGAGTTGCTGTCATGCTCAGATATTAGTATTAATCAGTAGTTGAACACGCGTATCTAATAAAGTCACAGTTGAGCGTGTGTATTTGAGGAAAAGCATACCAGGTCCCCTTTAGTCAACTAAAAATACACCTGTGTATATATTTAGAGTTGTGTCTTTATAAAGGTCTGCTGCCTTGTTAGCTGGTGTTAGCTTAGCAAATCTGCAATTTTATTAGATTTTAGGTTCTGTTTAACCCCAAATTCTGTCTTAAGTAATAGTGAAAGGCAATGTTCCCACAACAAACATTTGTTTCCTCTCCCTCCCTTCTACCCAGGACCATAGTGCCATGGAGGACATTTCGGCAGGCTCTTCATGAGTTTCACCCTATTAGCTCAGGTCTGGAGGCCATGGCGCTCAAATCCACTATTGACCTCACCTGTAACGACTACATCTCCGTCTTCGAGTTTGACATCTTTACAAGGCTCTTTCAGGTACGTCACAAAGCATTAATAATAATAATAATAATAATAATAATAATAATAATAATAATAATAATAGTAATGGATTGCATTTGTATAGCGCTTTTTAAGGCACCCAAAGCGCTTTACAATTCCACTATTCATTCACTCTCGCATTCACACACTGGGGGAGGCAGCTACAGTTGTAGCCACAGTTGCCCTGGGGCAGACTGACAGAAGCGAGGCTGCCATATTGCGCCATCGGCCCCTCTGGCCAACACCAGTAGGCGGTAGGTGAAGTGTCTTGCCCAAGGACACAACGACCGAGACTGTCCGAGCCGGGGCTCGAACCGGCAACCTTCCGGTTACAAGACAAACTGCCACGATCGCCATTCAGAGTAGTTCACTGTAAAATTGCACAGTTTGCACTTCAATAACATTTTAGTAAAGGCGGTGAATTACACGAGGATGCTTAAATTTGTTTATTTGTTTAAATTTGAGTCAAGCTTAGTCTCTCCTGTGTAAATGCAGCAGCAGTGTCTGAACCCACTCGCATATGTTTTTCTGTGATCAGAGTTGGTGTTTGTAATTTTATTGCTGCAAACAGATCTTCTGTCCTATATGCATTATAGTCTCATACCTGATTTTCGTTGTGAATTCAACTTCAAAACAGCTGATGTACACAACATAAATAAAATGTTTGCATTTGTGAATCTGTGTCTTGTAGCCATGGTCATCTCTTCTAAGGAACTGGAACAGCCTGGCTGTTACACACCCTGGTTATATGGCCTTCTTAACCTACGATGAGGTGAAGGCTCGACTGCACAGGTTCATCCACAAACCTGGCAGGTAGGCCTCACAGATCAGATGTATCCTATAATACTTTTGGGGGGAAATCCCTACTGTATTAAATATTTTGTTGCAGGAGTTTGTAGCTGTTGGTTCAAATAACTCTCTCTCACAGCTATATCTTCAGGCTGAGCTGCACTCGGCTGGGCCAGTGGGCAATTGGCTATGTGACAGCTGATGGGAACATCCTGCAGACCATCCCGCATAACAAACCACTCTTCCAAGCACTCATTGATGGATACAGAGAGGGATTGTGAGTCGCATATCATCGGGGTTAATGAACTAGTATTTAGTGTAGATTTATAGCACTGTTAAACTGCAAGCTGTCAGGGGAGAGTATTGTCTTTCAGCCTACTGAGTACATGTTACTTTAGGTTACTGAATTAATAGTGAGGAGGGTGGAGTCTTTGTAATAGTTCCTCAAAATTTAACAAAAAACCTTACGAGGAACAGGTTGGAGAGTGTGGATGAAACGGTGTCACAATTGATGTATAATTCACTAGTTTGTGTCATCCTGCAGAGAAACAAACCTGTTTTGTTTTGTTTTTTAAGGATTTTATAATGAGAAATTGTTTGGCAGCCTCGATGAATTGTAATTTAAAAAACATGGCGAGGTTGTTGTTTCTTACTGTTGATTTATAAAATCTGAAATTGACCCTTTTTTGTGACTTGGTTGCGTTTCTGTGTGCCGTGGTTCTCCAGCTATCTTTTCCCAGATGGCCGTGCACAGAACCCAGACCTGACAGGGTTGTGTGAACCGTCTCCACAGGACCACATCAAAGTTACTCAGGTTTGTTTCTCACGTGCGTGCATGTTTTTAATGCAGAGAACAAATACAGATGCATAAAATGACTAATTTTAGGAATAAATCTCTAAAGGATGAGAGTAACATGAGCAGCCGGTGTTGAACGGTCTCCCTCTTTCCCTCGTTTCTCTGTGTAGGAGCAGTACGAGCTCTACTGTGAGATGGGCTCTACTTTCCAGCTTTGTAAGATCTGTGCAGAGAACGACAAGGATGTGAAGATCGAGCCGTGCAGACACCTGATGTGCACCTCGTGTCTGACCGCCTGGCAGGTATGACCTTATCTGCCACCTCTCCATTTAAACTATAAACTTTTATTACACTGATTTGAAGCAGCTCAATAAATCCTGACAGGGATCTTCTTTTTCCTGCTGTAGAATTTTCTTTAAATTCAGTTTTTTGTGTTCAACTGTGCCTTTTTAAATAGGTCAATTAATAATAATAATAAGTCTTTGATTTAGATTCATTCTCAGATTGCAAGTGTTTTACTCCACTCTCTGATCTGCATGTTTAAACTTAAGTATAAAGTATTTTTTTCTATATTTAAAAAAATTATTAGTAGTAGTTCCTGCAGTAGAGGAGTCGTGTCATGTTCCTCAGTGTAACTGTTGCAGTCCCCAAATATACGTTCGGTTCTTTGAGCCATAAGATCCCACAGTGCTGCTGAGTTTTAATAATGAAAGTGTGAAACAAAGGGAAGCAAAAGAGATGGGAACTCCGGCTAAAACAAACAAACAAAAGAGGAAGGAGTCCATGAACGAACCACACCAGACTGTCTGCTTCAGGCGTCACCCCTAAACTACTTTTTTTCCTTCCTTTTTTAACTAAGAACCAAAAACAAAATCAAAAACAGGCCTGTAGCAACAGAAAGGCAGAGGGGAGGGACAGAGATTCCAGTTACTGACCATCAAGCTTCAGCAGCCAATCGGCACTAAGAATAAATCTAAAGTGAGATCAGGTTAACGAGGGTGCTGATAAAAACACAACAAGGTGACGACTGGACCAACGCACCGAGGTCACACGTAGCTGTAACTTTATTGTTTTATTAACGTTATCTTACAGTCAGTGAAGCGGAAGCACTTTCTTTTTGTACTTCCTATAACAAAATCCTTCTTGTTACTAACAACTGTAATTTTTCCTCTTCAAACATAAAAGATTAAATAGACTTTACTGGCTGGGAACACAGACTTGCTAAGAGTGACACAAAGGACTTGTTTGCCATGAGTGAGTGATTAAATGAATTTGATGTGCTGTTTATTCTTGATGGACTTTGGACTTTAGACTTCCTTATATGGAATTTATTTTGATTGTGGTTCACATCAGACGAACAATATGATCGTTGTCTTCCCAAGCACAGTCGTGTTGTTCTCACTACTCTGCTTTCAGGACAGAAATGCTCTCCGGGCTAACTTAACAGATTAATTAATCGCAGCATGACTGCACAGTTCTTTAGACATAGTTTTTGTTAAAGTGCTCCTTCTGCAGATCTTTGATGTACAACATTTATTTGACATCTTCAGTTTTATTTACATTATAATTCATCCTGTCCAGGTGACTCTTTTTGTGGTAGTTTTCATGGTTTCCTCCTTCAGCTTTCATTCTTGAAAAGACTTGCAGCTGTAATTTGGATTTAAATCAAAGCAAAGCCTTTCACAAATGATGAAAGCTTCAGTCTGCTCCTTTACCTTTACCTCCTAACCTTGCTGTGTCTTTCTGTGTGTGTGCATTTCAGGAATCGGAGGGTCAGGGCTGCCCGTTTTGCCGATGTGAGATTAAAGGCACGGAGCCTATTGTAGTGGACCCCTTTCACCCGAAGGCCAGTGGGGCTTCCTTTGCTGGTTTCCAGGGGTCGAGCAGAGCAGAAGCCGCAGGCAACGAAGAGGAAGAGGATGATCGGCTGGAAGACCAGCAACTTGTCATGAGCAGGCTGGCCTGCACCAAAGTAAGACGAGCACGTACATATATTTAGATGCTCACTGGGTGCTTTATTAGATGCAGCTGTTCGATTGCGTATTAATGCACATAATTAATCAGGTAATTGCTACAACAACTCAGTAAATTTAGCTAATAGATATGGTCAAGATGACCTGCTCAAGTTCAAGCCGAGCATCAGAAAAGGAATGAAAGGTGATTTGAGTGATCCTTATCGTGTAAATGTCTCTGAGGAATATTACAAGCACTTCATCCGCTACAAAATCTGTAAATCAATGTGTGGGTGTGCAGGTGGAGCGCCCTCCGTCTCCAGTGTCTCAGCTGCCTCCGGTGCCTCCGCGACTGGACCTCTTACAGCAGAGGTCCTCCGCCTCCCATAGTGCACTGAGTCAGGGAGCCACAGCCAAAGTAAGTACACGCCTGAGTGCACTAAAGACAAAAGACTAAAGACCGACTAGCTGTGGAAAAGAATTCAAAGGGTGGAAAAATAGTTTTTAGAAAAACACTCGCATTGGCCAAAGGTGCATTCGAGACTTACTGGTCACTGAAATATTCTCCATCTGAATAGTGCCTTTAAGAAGAGCCCTGTGCAAACATACACTAAGAAGTTGAACCAGAAGTAATAACTGCTTAATCATATGGAAGTCATATGCAAAGTGTTAAGGCCAACACCTGCTGCTGGGACGCAAACTTCATTACAAGAGCAGTACATTTAGGTCAGAGTAATATCACAAACTAACCACCTCCTATTACCAGCTTTAACTCACTTTTTATATCAATAAATACATGTATATGAGTAGCTAACAATATAAATATCTTCTCTAGAAAAGAGCATTTATAGTTTTAGTTGTGATCAAAAGAGCCTGTGAGATAAAGCTGTAATGAGCCCGTATATTTAAGTCAATATTTCCTAGAAGCCTTGAAATTACCACAGTGTGTGTGTCAGATGTCCATTTGATAGTCAAAAGTAATCATGTGTTAATGTGGCTGCAAGTTCCTGGAAATTATGTGAATTGGCTAAGTGTTGGTATTCACAACTGCTCAACTGTTTGCGTGTGACTTAAAGATTAATAGTGACGCCTTTTTATTAAACCTCCAGTCTGCTGCCAGCCCTGCTAACATAATTATTGTTATTACCAGAATAGGATGTGTGTGTGTGTGTGTGTGTGTGTGTACTTGAGTCTTCACATCTCTAACAAAAACCATCCTGTCCTGTGTCTTCTGACCCAGATGGTAGCCACACACAGGGACAAGCCTCTACCTCTGCCTCCAGCACTGAGAGAGCTGCCCCCTCCTCCCCCACCGGAGCGCCCCTCCCTGGTCGGCCAGGAATCCAGACTCCAAAGGAGACCCCTCCCCTCCACCCCAGACCAGCCAGCCTGGGCAGCCAACTACATGGTGCCACGCCCTGCAACGAAGGCCCCGTCGTCCATCCCTCAGAGCAACGGAGCCGGCGCAGAGGGGAGCAAACCGCAGACGGCGATCAATCCTGTGTACTGCCTGGCTGCGAGGTACGGAGCTCTGCTGCATTGAGGTGTAGTAGACAGGAAATAATGTAGTGAGACAAGAACTGATGAGGAGCGAATGGATATTTTTCCATCTTTCTTCCAGACAACTTTCTGAAAAAACAGCTATCGACCTTGCCAGCAGCGTTCTTAACATTTGTTTTGGTGATGTAATGTAGAGCCACATCAGTGTTCTGATCTATCAAAATGATGCCTTTCATATATTTCCAGAACTAGTAAAAAAGCTGTCAGTGTGTTTGCATTTTGTCTCCTTCAGGATTTCTCAAATTTGTCATTTACGACCGATGAGAAAAAACACGCTCTGTGATGTCTACCTTTGCTCAGGTCGTTGCCAGGGTCAGCGGTGTCCAGCGGGGAGAAGCTGTCGTCAGACAGTGAAGATAACGAGTACATGAGTCCCACATCCCTTCCAGCTTCCGGTGCCCCGTGGGTAATAACAGGCTCCTTGGTGCCCCCACCACCAACCCAGGCAAACAACCACAATGACACCAGGTAAATGGAACAGCAAGGGGGGTGAAGTTGCTTCTATAAGAAGAATGTTTTTCAGAAAAATGACCTCTAAAGGCTTCTCAGCAGCTGGAACGTATTGACACCTAACATGTGGGCTATTTATTTCCCATATTTTTAGATTTCTGGATTAGTTTTAGTATTCTGACTCAGTTTTTAAAGGCCAAACATAATCAATGACCAGAAGAAGAACACAGCTTAACAGCATTGAAAGCATCACAGTGTGAGGCAAACAAATAGACAACACTGACCTGTGCTGAGCCCAGCAGTGTCTCTGGATTTAGACTACAAGTGAAAGAAAATCAGACCCAATGGGAGCATAAAAATGACACAATTGGTCCCACTGTCGTCTTATTAATGGAGTATGTATAGTGTAAAAGGCAGAACTTTACACCAGATCAGGTCAGATGACTTGAAGCTCCGGGGTGTGCTGTCTTTTGGAACAGGGCTATATGGCGCTGTCTTTAAGGGAAAAATATAGATGTTGGGTTGTTGGAAATACCAGCAGATCAACAAACATGCTCAGACCTTCCGGCAGGTAATAAAATGTGCTTATGTGTTATGTGCTTATGGTTATTAGGGGTGGGGGAAAAAATTGATACTGTGTAGTATCGTGATATTTTATTTGCTAATAATGTATCGATACAGGGACAGCAGAAATTGATATTTTGTTACAAACAATTTTTTCGTGGACTGGAACATGCTCTGACTTCAGAGCACGTTGATCAGCTCCTTTTTCTGAGCAAGAATCCTGACATTCCTTCACTGTCCAAATGTGTTTAACTTTTTTTTGGCAGCAATAAACATGACAGTTTACTTATTTTAATTTAAGACATGTTTTATTTTGATTAAGTTTAAAACTTTTTTATTTAATGTAAAATTATATTTTGTTTTAATTTACTTTCAAATTCTTCAGTTGCTGAAGGGGCTGCATAGTTTTCATAAATTTCATAGTTCAGAATAGCTATAATTGTACCAGATGGTTGCATTCAGTTAAGTTGGACTAGACTATAATACAAACCGTTCAGTTTGTCAACAATAAAACTGAAATGAGAGAAAGACTGAGTGTGAGACTTTGATATTAGATAAAATGAATATTGATAAAGTTTACCTTTATGTACAGAATTTGAATATCACAAAATATTTAAAAAAAATTGCAATAATATCGTATCGTGCGTTAAGTATTGTGATAATATCGTATCGTGAGTTGTATGGTGATTCCCACCTCTAGTGGTTATGTAATTGTTTAGTGAATTGCAGAGAAAAAAATCTCACTGGGAAAGGTTACGAGTGAATTTCAAACAGTTTGTAGAGTGAAAAGTGAGAAAGTTGGTCTATAAACAAGTTAAAGGGATAGTCTGACACACAATAATGCAACCCTCAAATCTGAAGCTGTGTATTTTGTCCAGCAGGGGGCTCTCGAGGTTCCCATTCCTTAGAGAACTCTCTTTCACTTATTTGCTGTTTTTCACCTCCTTAAATAATTTAAAGGACAGTGCTTGAAGATGAAGGCAGCTGCATCTCAGCTCGTCTCTTTGATTAAAATGATGACAGTGTCTAAAATATAGGGAATTCGAATGGCTAGGAAATCTGCTTAAATTTTAAAACTCGAGAGCTGAAAGTTGTGGTGTGAGCCTACAAAGATGCCTTCGCTGGGTCCGTGCACGACTAATTAGGCTTAAAATGTGTAATATTTGGAAGCATTCATACCTCTGTGTGATTGGTGGATTTTTGTTTGAAGCAGAGCTAGATGTTTAGCGGTCTAGCACACTGAAATGATGAGTTTTTGATCAGAGGTTTGGTGATTTAGCTTACAAAGTGTAGATTCAGTCATTGAGAATATTACCTTCTCTGTGAGGATTAGTTTGTGTAAGAGTCAGGCATAAAGGATCGCCAACAATGGCCCTTTTTAAAATTTGCTTCTAATACTTTTTCCTTTCTTTTTGTTTATTTTGGTCATGTAGTGTTACCATGGTAACTAGACAAAATTTCAGATTATGAGTTAAGTGTAATTGCAAATAAGCCCTGCAAGTCAGCTCAGGATGCAGACTTTCCAGGCACACCGCTCTGTCCCCAACCACCTACAGTTCAAACCTGCTGTTTGCAAGGGGCATCCAAGCAGAAGAAAACTGACTTTAAGGGGACGGTGGCCTGAAAGTATAAATGGCTTTATTTATTTATTTATTTATTTAAAATCATGGAAAACTATTTGAGTCCAATTTGAGTCCATTTTCATTGAATCCAATGAAAATGAGCACAGTTTGTTCCCCTTTAAATGATTCCTCTGTCTCTCTCTGTCTCGCTGTGTGCCTGCAGTGATGTGGGGGACAGTGACTCTGAGGACCCCCAGGTTTACGAATCCATGTGTAACATCCAGGCCCAGGCCGGCTCGTCGGAGACGACACAGAACTCTGAGCTGGGTAACGTTCTCAGTTTCTCACAGTAATCACACTATTTGTTCTAGTAGTAGTGGATAAACTGACATCACAAAATTAAGAATATCAGTGTAAAACCTCATTTTTATTTACCTTTTTTTCTCCCCCCCTCCAAGACCATCCTCAGCATTTAGCTGTTCCGCAGGACAAAAAGGAGGAGGCCAGTGTGGAGGATGTTTACGAGTATGACTTTCCCAGACCAGTGGTCCCTCCTGCCCCTGCCAGAAGAGCCCTGTCAGATATCAGCGGCCCTTCTGCAGCCTTCAGCAATCTCAACATAGACTCTGCAGTAGATCCCAGTATGTGTGGGTTTTTTTTTGTTGTTTGTTTTGTTTTTGTTTTTCCCCTTTTTAATTTGTAATGATCAGCAGGTGGTGAAATTTCTGGTTGCAAAAAGGGGGGTGGTGGTCATTAGTTACGTCGTACTGAACACCGCATGATTTATATTTTAATAGTGATCACCAGCATGCTCAGCTTGAGGCTTCAAGAAGATGCATGAACGACATCCAGTTCTCGCGTGCAGGCTGTTGTTTGTTGTTTTATTGAGCATTTTTCTTAGGCTGGAAATAAAACAAAAAGTGGCAAACAATTTTTTTGGCATTGAAGCTAATCACAATTAAAGAAAAATCAAAAAGTCCAAAAAGAAAAGTAGTCTTAGTTAGACTCAGTAGCGGTGGACAAATGAATATTAATTTGAGAAGTAATTAGGCTACATGAATGTAACTTGAAACTTCTTGTTTAACTTTGGCTTCAGCAAATTACTGCTTTAACCACACTGAAGTCAGTGATGGAAATTGCTTTCATAGATACTCTAACCACAACGTGCTGCATGTCAGGCCAGCTTGTGAAACTGCTCAGGCGATTCATGAGGTCAAAGTTACAACAGAATCCATCATGCCAGGCTTGAAGCTATGTGCTTGTAGATGAACTACAGGTAGTTTGGACCAATCAGCCTTCTGTTAGGAAGCCACATTCATTCTAGGAGCAGGTGTCACTGCTTGGCAGTTTGCTTGGTAACAGTTATTTTGAAGCCAGAACTTTAATGTCAGTGATAACCTAAAGGCCTTTTTTTCCTGCCAAGTTTTATTTCTGCGGCGCATGCTGCGTTTCTTTGCCTTTCACAGACTGTTACAGATGATTTATCCAGTGTTTTTGTTTTTTCAGAGTGCGGATACTTTTTAACAGTTTTTAAGGACTTCCTAAATGTTTCTGTTTCTCAGATGTTTCAGGTTAGCAAATGTCTGGTTATAAAGGGAAATTTTAAATAATTTTTCCCACAAATCATCTGTGTGAATGTAAAAGTGTATTTGACGTGTTTATTTTGTATTTGACTCATCACGTTTCTTATTTTTCTTTCATTTTCTCTCATTTGTTTCAGGTATGTTTGTAGCAGGCGGCGACCCCGAACGTCCCCCAAAACCTCTCCCGCGGCGAGCCAACTCTGACCGACGGCCTCGTCCGTTAAACCGCGAGCCACCTCCGCCACCGCCAGACCTCCCTGGTCCCTCCTCATCTGCCTCCCCTGTTCCACCTCCGACTATTCCTCCTTCAGGTCCTGGAAGCTTGGCCCTAAACGGGGAGATTGAATGCCTCATATCCCAAGGCTACTCCATCCAGGACATCCAGAAGGCCCTGATGATCGCTCAGAACAACCTCGAGACGGCCAAGAACATCCTGCGCGAGTTTGTCTCCATCCCTTCCACGGCGCACATCGCCACATAGTCACTTTGCGCAGGCTCATCCTCTGTCTCGTCTCTCTCCACTCTGTGCCATTATCATTTACCAAGCACTTTCCTGCAGGGCCACAAGTACTTTCAGAAGGCTTTACTCTGAGGGATGATGCTGCGTTCATGTTATATCTCATCCAAAGTCATTTGTAGTGGGAAAACAGCAACGTGGGGTTGGGGGGGGGGGGGGGGGGGGGGGCTATTGTTAAAGACGATGTCAAGTGGCTGAAATTACAGTCTCAGAATCTCTTTTACTTGTAATATTCATTTGGAGATTGAGGGTTTTGGCCTTAAACGTGAGAGGTCAACTGTAAGTCCGATATGACCTGAACACAGCATAAATGGAGACTCGGAGCCTTTAAAATGGGCTTGCTGTGGCCAAGCTGTGACCCTGCTGTGATTCGCTGAGTTAGTTACATGCTGCGGCAGTGTCCCCCCTCAGTCTGCGTGCACGCTCTCATTAAGCTAAGTGTTAAAACCGTGCAGACTTTGTTCAGCGAAGGGACCCCGCACATAGTCGTGTCCGACTGGGCGTCCCACTGCCTGCAGCCGCTCGGTCTGGTGCTTTTACTGGCTTCTTTGCAAATCGTGGCATACGAATATGTAGCGATACGGTCCGAAACTGGTGATTAACTGTGTGGCAGTCGTGCTCGTGCTGATGAATGTGAACGTGTAGTCGCGGTGCAGTATTGCAGGGCTTCGATGTCGTACGCGTCGCTGTGGCTCGCTCCGTTTTCGATGGTATCTGACGAGGTGAACGCAATTCAGTTGCCGTCTGTCAGCTCCAGGTTCGGTGATAGTTCTATGATGAAATAACAAATTTAATGTTTAAGTACTCTCATGATGTGTTGTGGTGTGCGTAGTATTAACAATGGCTGAGTTTGAGTTCTTTTTAATTCCATCGTTTCCTGCCACCGATAGAGGTGGCCCGACACTGAAGGCTGGTTTATTTAGTCGAAAGCTTCTCTCTACGCTCGTAGTTTCTTAGTTAATAACCGAAAGAAGCTCTTAGAAGAGCTTCACTCAGTTCACTGGGAGATCACATCTAACTCTAAAGCCTAAAGCAAAAAACAAAAAACTGAAAGTGGGGTGAAGTCACGTGGACTCAGGTACTCAGTAATAAGCCAGGTTATATGTAACGAGCAGATGCTAAAGGACACGCTCCCTCCATCCTCACAGACATTCCATAGAGTGGATTTTCTTTATATTTTTAGGTTTCCTGCAGCATATTTACATACAGCTTCCATAGTTAAGATATTAAAATCTGTTTTCTGATTCTTCGATGAGCTCATTTACGTCCTCTAACTTTAAACTCTGGATATGACTCTAATGTAGCTGCGGTAATTCCATCTGTCGACAGTCCTGCATGACCATTTTGTGGATTTCAGTCACTCTGCAGTTCATAAAACTCTTCATGGGAGGAATGTTGGGGAAAGGCAACAAAAATCTCAGGATTGTATTAATCCGTCAAAGCAGTTTACAACACATTACAGCTGTCACAAATGCCAACAAATTTCTAAAACGTATGTTTTTTTTCTAAAACATGTTTTAGAAATTTGTAAAAACTTGTTTACTTGTTTAAAACAAAAAAAATTGTATTATTAGTTATAATGTTAATAATGAACAGAATTCATGTTTTTAATCCCGATATTTGAGCCAGCAAAGAAGTCAAAAATTAAAATTAATCAGGCATAGCAGTGAGCCAGTAAATACTTCCTGTGCAAGAATGCAAGAAAATAAGTATAATGTGGCATCTTAATTAAAAAGAAAAAAAAAAATTCCTTACCATTTAAAAAAACATTTTTGTATTTAAACCAAATTCATGGGCAACAAAATTAATTATATTGAAGCATTAAATTCAATCAAATAGCTTGTTTATACTGGTGGATTAACTGGTATGGAGATGATTTCGGTAAATACTAACACTGTTCATTTAGAGCAGCTGGGGCACAAACCTTACATTGGATGGTGGTCTGATAAACGTGTTGTATAGCCAGCTTCTAGATGCACAAGTGGTAACACTAAACACGCTGCTGATCACTAGTTTCAAACTTAGCTCAAATCAGCCCGCCCAAAAAATGACTTTCTATTTGCAGATATATTTCACTCTTGGTACTATATAACTGCTACTAAATGAAAATTAAAACGAAAAGACTAGATGAGCGAAACATCCTTCAAAGATTTATCCGTGATGTTTCGTAGTTTTCCACCAGAGGGCACTCTGTAACTTCCCTGTTGGCAACAGGAGTAAATCCATGACATGTATTGTCTGTATTTGTGTGTATAGACTCAGAAATAACTATGCATAACAAATTTGTTTATTTCGGCTGCTGAAAGAAAAACAAAAACTGTTGATATCAGATTTTTAAATCACTAAATATCAGTTTTGTTTTATCCTATATGGGTCGGGCTCTAAATATATCTAAATTATACAAATTAATTTTACAATCATGCCCAGAATAAATTGGCTTGAAATTGTTGCAAAACCTTTGAACAGGGACTCGTAGATTCTGACTTCTATTTTAACTTTGGTACAAAAAACAAAGAAATCAACATCTGCTCCAATTTTACGAACACGTTAACTTTTTCACATGAAATTTCAAGCACGCGTGCTCTTCATCACACCAAAACTCTGGTACCACCACTAAGGATGAACTTAGATTGTAATACTTGTAGTGTTGCAATTCATTACAAATACTAGCTTTCCTGTAAAATGTCTGAGTTGACGATACGGGACTTTCTCCAAATTCCTGCTGTGACCATGTGCAGCTTCGCTGATTCATGTACGCTGCTCTGTAGTTTTACTCCCCTTTTCTCCTCTTTAAAAGCTGCTAAGAAGTAACCATCTGGTGAGATCAACACTCTTCCCATACATACTTTTATGAACTGCTGCTTTTCAGTGCACAGAGACCTTAGGTCCTTAACGCGCCAATAAAATATCCAAATTGACATGTAAAAAGCCCTTTAAAGGTTTGGATTTCTCTCAGGTTATATTTTCTTGTCAATGGACCAAAAAATTCAGTAGCTGCCACTTCCAGGCACCACACCTATACCGTCTGAGATGAGCCCATCGGTGGTATTCAGCGTCATGCCTGCATGAGGGCTGTTGGTTTGTCTACTTAAGAAATTAAAGAAAGATTCAGATTGAAGACATTAAAGGAGAACAGTGGTCTGATCTGAATCCAAACACAACACAAAAAGAGTCGCAACATCTGAAACATTTATGTTGTTCTGCATGAATATTATTTAAACCCTAGGCTGATTTTTGTTGTTGTTGTTCTTACAAGTCCTAAAGGTAGATAACAAGAACCCAGTTTAATCAAATGAGCCTGACGGTGAAAGGAAGCTCACTGTCAGCTGGTCACCTTTTCATTCCTCCGCAGCGACATGTACAGTAAACGTGCCTTCTGTCCACCACAACTTGCACATGCCAGCAGGCAAGCCAAAATAACCCCTCCACATTCACCATTTAAATGTGTTGGAAACTACTGCAGGTTGTTTTCAGGTCAAGCGCTCTCTTGATTTCACCATGGTAACACTATATCAGAACTACAGTTTATGCAAATTTACCTTTTTAGATTTAAAAAAAATTAACTGACTTAAAAGTGTTTCAGAATAGAGAGAGCTCCACTTTTTACAGTCAAAATAACAAACTTTACCCCTGATTTGGGTGAAAGGGCAAAGGGTGATTGACTTATATTAAACATGAACTTTATCTGAAAAATGTTTCTCGTAATTATCGGACACTAAGATCCCCCCCACCCCCTCTTTTTTTTTTTCTTTTTTCCCCCAATAAATGTGCTGCTGGATTTGGAGACAGTGCAAAAACCTAATACTTCAAACGGAACTAAATGAAAAGAAATGTTACTAAATTTCTAAATGTAATCTGATGCTAAGGGGGAGGGAAAAAAACAGTAAATCCTGTTAAGAACCCAGAATACCCTGGAGTTGTCCTGCTGTTTCCTGGCTGTCTGTGATGCCACAAAAATGTTGCAGCTTTAATCGCCCCAAACCAAAAGAATCTTAAAACGTGTGCGTGCGCTGCTCCTCCTCCTCCTCATCTTCCTCGAGTCGCCCCAGAACAGAGACCACGAATGTGTCTTCAGTCCCCTCAGCTTTGTTTTCACTCAGTCTTGGCGTTTTGTACCAAGGCAACTAACTAAATGGCACTAACTCCAGGACTGTTGTAGTCCTGACGTGTGATGACGCACTCAAGGCTCATTGTCCTGCTGAATCACTGCCAGAGGCTCCTCCGTCTCACACGCTTTCTCTCAGTGTCGCCGGTAACCTCGGCCGGTGTGTTGGTTCTGATCCGCTGATTAACAAGGAGTGTGTGCGTGCGCTTTATTCATGTTAACTAGCCTTCTCGACAGGAACTTGCCTACTAAAAAAAACTGTCTTCATTGCTTTATTATTGTCTATGTAGATATTTTATTTATTGTGTTTTTAATATCCTCGGCATTCATTGTGTTACAATGTTTTCATGCCTAAGCCATTAAGATTTTTAATTAAACTGTATTTTCTTTAACCTTTGATCTGTGTGGTTTGTCACTAAACAGAAGCAAACAGATTCTCTATTAATGTGTTTGAGCATCAGGTTATTTGCATTTATCAAACTTTATGGGACACGCTAATGAAATGATGCTGCAATAACAATTTTAAGACTTGACACAGTATGCTGCAAGACTGTCATCTGCAGTGCATCACATTTTGTAAACGTAGTGGGTTTCCAAACATTTACTGCTGCATTATTCTGCATTCATTAGCGGTTGTGTTTCTGGCTACATGCTGAAAGTAAAGCCAACGTTCTCCACAAACTCCAGGAGGAGCTGCTATTTTTTCTTTGTTTACTGCGAGAGAACTTGGTTTGTCTGCTTTTATCAGACTCAATTACTGAACAATTCTGCCTGAAGCGAGGTTAATGAGAGTGTACTGGACAAATTAAAAGATCAAAAAGGGTTCAGCAGAGTTGAAGGCGACTGTAGAGTCACTGCAGGCAACTTATTAATCTAAAGGTGTGCTGCGACCACTGTGCTATGAATTACGTTACAGTTATGGGACACTGGAGGTGAATACATGTTTTAAAAGTTAGGTTCTCACATGTTTAAACACAAGTTCCACTGTTTCTGCATGCAGACAGTTTTGGTTTTACTCGTCGAGGTTCTGAGATTTATCTTAAATAACATTAAGTCTTTTTCCATGAGTAACACCTGCCTCCTGCTTATTATCTAGACTAAGTTATAATACGGCTTTGTCAGTTTTTTGCATTAGAAAACGTTCCTGTAACATTATACCCAGCAGCCTACATGTGTATAAAGTTGCATGACAACGGCTGCACATTTCATTCATTCAGTTTCTTTTGTACTCCACGGGTTGGTTTAAATCCACCATCTGGCCACGGCCATTCTGCATGGAGTTTGCAGGTTCTCCTCATGTCTGCAGGGGTTCTGAGTACTCTAGCTTCCCAAAGATATCCACTTAGTGGGTTATGTTAAGTAGTGATTCTACATTGCTCATGTGCAAATGGCTTTATCTCTGTTGTTGACCTGTCAACGTTGTACACTGCGGGGATAACTCTGGGAAAAATGGGGAAAAAAAATTGCATGATGAATCTTCTGCCATCACGTAAGTATGGCTAAGATTGAGAAAAGGTGTTTGTTTTAGATCTTCAACTGTATTTGAGAAACAGAGGAGCTGACGTGGGATGTGGGTTGCAAAGTAGCTTGCTTTGAGCAGGTTAAATACTGCAGTCTGTGTGAGAGATGCCTATTGGATGTGTAAAAGGGTGTCGGCTGAGCCATCACAGCCTGAACTAACACTGTGCTTAAAATGTTCAGTGTGCATTTTTCCCGTGAGGCACTCAATCACACGTAATTTATATCTGGTTTGGGTTCTGAATTTACACTCAGACATCAAACCTATTAAGAACCTCTGAAACAAACCAGCTCACTGGGTTCCTATGTGTTGTTCCCCCACTGTTAAATAAACACTAAACGCTTAAAGCACAAACCTTCAGTGTAGAAAATATGATGTACTTTTGCTCTTTTCCCTCAAAAAAAAAAAAACGTCACATGCAGCAATCCATCCAAGCAGCGTAAATGCAAGACAAAGCCAAAGTACCGAGTTGTAATCATGGTGGGGGCGTCTCCTTTGGAGGCTTTACACTAAATGAAGAGAGAATGGCTGATTTGATTTGCAGCTACATGAGCTAACGCTGCCTGAATTCATTGCAGATGTGAGCTTTGTTTTCTGACCGGCCTCCTTCCAGACTCCAGCTGGAAATCTGAGCTACTGTTGGAGTCACTTCCAGTTCGTGCTGACAGCGGTTTGGAGGCTGCACTCCTTCCTGTCTTCTCACTGTGGGACTGTGCAGAGCTAACAGAGCACACTGAGCTCACAGTTGCTGAGGTTCATATTTAGCCTCTGGGCTCTCACTTCAGAGCTCCCTTATACCTCTGCAAAAGTAATAACACTTTAAATGAAAACTTTAAATGAAACTTTATTTGGCTTTATTTTCTTGCGAAAAATATAAAAAAATGCAAGCTCAAAGAATCACATGTACAGTACTCAATTTACACACACGTAGAGAAAAAGAAAGAACACAACATTTTTTTTCCCCACCAGTGAAAAAAATCCAGAGCAACAAAACAAAGAATCAGAAATGTTTCACTGCACACAGGACACTGTCGGTGTTATGGCTTCGTGCAGCTTTTCTAAACCATAATGACAGTTATTGCCTGAGGACAACCTGTACCTGGATATTTCTTCCAACTTCAGCTCAGTGGAACAAAAAAAAAAGACACAAACCAAAAGCAGATAACAGAAAACACATCACTACTTTGTTAATGTTGCAAGTCATCGGGGCAATGTAGCGCTCTCAGCAACAAAGTGTATCTTTTTCACAATGATGTACACAGTGAGCAATATTCACAACACTGGGCTAAAAAAAGGAGCGCACCAATATTTTTGCCTCTTTTCCCTCATCAGGCAGCCGGACTGCATTTGTACAGTGTTTAAGGTTAGCCACAGTTTCTGCCTCATGTACTATAATTACATGGGAGTAACAGAGTTGAGCACTTACTGAAATATAAATCGTTGAAGGTGTTTCAAAAAGCTTTGAAGATAATTTTTAAGAAACAAATCAACGTGTACAGAAGCCTGCCTCCAATACAGAAGAATGGAGGCATAAATTCTTGTTTACATTGTACAAATGAGTCGAGGAGAACCAACTCATCATTTCTGGATATTGTTTTTTAAACACTGTGAGAAGAGTCTTCCAAATATGTTAAGAAAATCAGTAATGTTTAGTTTTCAGACTTCTGGGTTTGCTGAAGATTGTTCAAGCCTCCAAAATGACTAGACTGATATTTCAAGGTTTGAAAAAAAGCACTTGCTTTAGTTTGGCAGTCCATAACAGAAATCTTAATGTCTGTAATTTATTTTTGTTGAAGGTTTGTGATAGTTTAATGGTAATGCCAAGCCAAGATTGTTTTAATCGGTCTGGCACAATGCTGTTCCTTTGACCAGAAAACTAAATGTTCAAATCTCAGGTCTTCGCATATAATTTCTCAGAGTCTACAAAAACAAATAGTGTGGCTGCCTGAGGGAGGAAAAAAGCTCAAAGCCTGCAGCCAGACTGGAAAACAGTATCTGCAGCATGTGTGTTGTCTGGACTCAAACATGCAAAAACACTGGGACACCTTTTCAGGCAACTAGCTCTCAGTGGAAACACAAAGCAAACAGCAAACAAACAAATTCAGTGTATGATGCATTCTCAAAAACATAGGCACAGCAGATCTCTAACCTTTGACCTTTTCACCTTCAGTAATAGTTCAAGGCCACCACTAGCAAGTCTGTACAAACATGTATTTACAAACAGTACACGGGCTTGACAGCAGTTTCCAAAGAAGCTGCCAGTGTGTTGCGTCCTTTTGAGGCTCAAATTAGTGTTGGGATAAACCTACTGATGATCATCGATTCGAGCTGAAATTACTCGTCCTTTTCTTAAATTCAAACACACTGACAAACCTCTCAGTATGACTGTATCATTTGGTCTCTGACAACACGTCCTGCCTTAAACATCACCTGGAACCATGAACACGGATCAACATGCACAAGACCCAGACGCTGCCATGAAATGAAAATCTGAGTGCCAAATTCCTTAAATAACAAAATATATATAATATATACACTTTGATAAAAACAAAAAATAAAATAACATGATGCACGTAAGACGCCATCATACACACTGAACAACAGCAAAGAGCTGAACACAGTTTCAGGAAGTAGTACAAGAACTAATGAATGGAAGAAAACATTCACTCAAAAGAAAATACAGATCTCTATGTACATACCTGTGTGTGCTAATGTGTGTGCTAATGTGTGTGCGTGTGTGAGTGTAATGTGCGTGTATGGTTGCGGTTCTGTGTCGATCATCTGAATACTGCTGTGAACAAAGCACGGTGGGTCGAACGTCCAGACTGTGAGGTGGTGTTACTCTGCAGGTATCAGGTCAGTGGGAGCGTCTCCTGCCTCTGCTGTTCCAACACACACCCACTGCCGGCTTCATTTATCCTGCTGTCTGCTGCACATCTTCACAGGGGCTTCACCGGAGACAAAGAGGAGAGCGTCAGCTTCTCAGATACTCCTCTCAGTCCAGTGATCACACTGAATAAATCCTGTTTCCAGCTGCATGCACTACATGACTGTTATTCTATATTTATCACACATTCAGTGCAGCCTTGAATGTTACCCAGAATGCGACGGCACAAATGTCTAACTTGGATCAAACATTTAAGTTTAACTGAACAGCTACCGAACATGTGAAACTAACCACAATATAGACAATTTTCAACTTTCACAGCCTTGGCAGTTGAGTTAAATCTTCACAGAATAAAGGCATTTGATGGCAGTTTTAAAAATGCTGTCACTACAAAAATTGTTGTTGGTGTTTGATGAAATGAAAACTGCAGTCATGGTTCACACAAAATTACTGGCTATACATAGAAGTTGAGCGTAAATTGTGACTGTTCATCCACAACAATAGTTACCTGGTCATTAGGGCCCTTTTTGTCTCCGTTGACAGCCTTTAGGAGGATGGCTTCCTCGTTCTTTGTGTTGGTCTTCATCTCCACAACAATCTCATCTTTGGTGGTCTTCTCTTTGGTGCTGACGACAGAAAGAGATGTTGGGACATGAATGACATGGCTAAAGGCCCAGGCATCAGTGCTGGGGCTTGGTATGATGGCAAATTCCAATTTAGACAGTTTACCTCTGGTTTCATAGACTCAGTAATTCCGTTTTTCCTTCTTTTATAGACCATACTAATCTTACACACGACTCAAAGTAACTTAGACTACAAATCGACCTTTATTTTTTACACTTGAAGCACTTCACTTTACAGCCAATTCAGAATCGCTGATTAACCTCGCATGCATGTGTTTTAGAGAGCCAAAATCACAGTGTTACTTAATCATTGGGAAGAAAAAATGGATGGATGGCTAGATAAATGGCGAGAGTGTAAACCCAAAAATATATAATAAAAAATATATAGTGTACACATCTTAGGCCCAGATTTACTAACACGTTGCAACAGTGCAAACTGGGTGCAGGCGTAAAAAATATTGTTGGCAGCGTAGTGGCACGATTGCGTGACTGTGACCCTGTCGCAAATGTATCCCTGTCAGTTCCCTTTTCAAGATGCAAAATATAGGGAGAAAAATATTTAAATAAAGTGCACAAACTGATTTACAAACATCTACGATGTGCAATTTACTCCTAATTGAGTTAATATTAAACACAGAAAAAGCATGTTTTGTGCTTTATATTGATAAAGAAACAAACTGACTGCGCCTGTGTGTTAGAAAGCAGCACAACTTTTATAAATCACCCAGAAAACTAGCCACACCTGTCAACGCTCTTTAGGGCCTATTTAGTAAATCTGGCCCTTACAGAGTAGCTGGAGGCTTCAGACTGCTCTAGATAGCCTGTTTCAGCCTGTTTTTTCAACTCTTTTATCTCTATGATGCAGACGTTGCTAATATACTAATATCAGGGACATGTGATGCCCGTGAGCACAGAAGCTCCACCTTACATTTTGTTTGCCATGGGCAGCAAGTTAGAAAGTTTAAGTGTAAGAATGAGCACAATCGGTCACCTTTAAGCAGAATGAGTAGAGACAATACTTACATCTCCTGCTTGCCAGAGCGTCCACAGGGGATTTTTCCCTTCTTGTGCAGGAAGTAGATTACACTGCCAAGGAAGGCCAGCAGCAGCAGACACACTATGATCACAACAATGATCACCCCACTGCCCTCTGCGTCACAAAAACACAGACAGAGGACGCACCGATCATAGGTTAATCTAAAAGGTTAATCAGGTTAACCTAGTTAACTTTATCAATAACGTTTCTGTTTACTGGTTCAACCTGCACATAGCAATCCCACTTCACTGAAGATACATGGTTTACTTTAAATCACTCAGTGCTTTCGTGCCTGTTTCATAACATCACTGCAGTCGCCGGAGGAGCTTGTTCAGCTTAGACTTTAACAACATGAATATGAAACAGAAAGACATGTGTGGTGTTGTGAATTTTAAAGCTCTACCAGGGACTTAAAGTGTAAACATTATTGCAATGGCAGCGTTTTCTACTATTCTTCTCTTTAACTTATCTCTTGCAAAACCCTGTAACTATAAGGAAGTATAACGGGATGTATTTACATACTGCATTACTTGCTGCTCTGCTACAAAGTAGTTTATTTAACAAAGTTCTTCTCTTTACGCGTAAGAAATAATTAACCGACTGTGAAATTATGTCTATTATATTGTCTCTATCATTTAACTGGCAGTGGACGCTGCAGTGCAGCAGGACTGTATGAAAAATCCTTTATTCATTCATTTATAATCATCATTTATTTTGCTCAGCATCTGTGACCCGTAGCCCTAATAATTGACTTCCTTTGAATTGCATTATCCATCCAGAATGTAGAGGAGCTGTATTATCATGTCATAGTCTGCTGGAACAGCATTTGTAAGAAGTAATAGACTGGTGGGAAATAATACAAATATTTTAAAGGAAAAACAAATTCTCCCAGGGTAATATTGTATTTTGACTCAATATGTCTTTTCAAGTCTGAAATAGCATTCCTTGATGGCTTTTTCTCACCTCATAAGACTTGCTTGGTTGCATGCCATCATCAAAAAATGTCTTAGACACCTCCTGTAGAGGTAACTATCACAAATGTTGTTTTAAGTACTTTGGGGGGTGTTTATATGCTGGTCTGTCTGTGACTAATCCTGTCAATGGAATAGTGATGCAGTGATAAAACTTTACCGGTTTAGTAGCTGAAATAAAAGTGAAGGCAGGCATAGTCCAATCAGTGGGCACTGAAGGCATCAGAAACAGAGGCACCATGCCATCACTGGCATCATACAGCCCTGTTACTCATTCATTTTAGTGTATTTGTAACTCACAATAGCAACAATCGTTATCTGATGCATAAATATGTAATACAAAAGCTTACATCCTTTCATTTTAATCAAAAGTCTTTAAAAAACCTTTTGCTACATGTCATACAGCCACTGGTATATCTGTGTAGTCTCTCTGTGTCAGTTCATTGTATTGTCCGGGTCTTCTATGACTACAAAACTAGCAACAAGGCCAGGTGGTTATAAACTGATCTGCATTTTCTGTTCTTTTAATAAAATAAAAAGCAATTAAACGCTTCCACAGTCATGTGTTCCCAAATCTAACTCCAAATTTCTCAGTTTAAATCTCAAATAAATTTTGTAGTTTGTATAAATTCCCTCGACTGCACTGCTCTAAGCCTTCTGAATATGTACTCTATGCAATAAAGATGACAGCTCTTTGTGTCACGTTCATCTCCAAACAACAACGACAACAACAACAACAACAACATCTACGACAACGTAAAAACTACAAATTTAACCAAGTGGCTTAATAGCCTCTTTAATAGAATTCTTAACCTTTGCATAGGTGTGTGGGATGAGAGGCTATATAAACTTTGGCACTGAAACATAATTTTACACAAACAATGTGAATGAGACACTCAGCGTTCAAAGACATGGACAGAGAGGTGACATGGGCAGAAGGATTAGAATAAAGTGATACTATTATCTTTCTATTCTGCTTTCCTAGAGAAAGATGCATCCAAAGCCATCCAATGTAAGGGAGAACTACTAAGAAGTTAGTTTTGAGGGCTTCTTCAGGTGTTTTTATACCCGTGGACACACTTCACACTTCACAGTCAGAATTCAAAGGTCATGATATTTTTTTGCATTTCATCCACTGAAATATCCACGAGTGTCCTAAATCCATATAAAAATTGAGAAGCACACCAAACACGGTGCATAGTGTTAATTCACTCTAAAAATACACATAACTGCAGTATTTTGAGTCCAGCCAATCTCCCTGTGAGATAACTACAGCTCCCGATAACGCAGTAAATAAAAGTAAACAAGAATTTACTTCCTATGAGCACTCTACCCTAAATGGAGCACACACTGGGTTTTTTACTGTTGTTTTGGTTCCTTTGTATGGCCCATAGGGCCGATGAAGATTTAACAGTGACTGCTCAGATAAAGTCAGAAAATTACTTTAATGCCCCTCGCCACAAATAAGTGCTAATTTTCCAGGTATGTAAAAATCTGCTGTAAAACAAGAGGGGTGTCTGGAAAAGTCAGTAAAAGTGAGACAGTGTCTGTTTTTAGTGTTTAATAAGTAATTTTATTTGTTTTAAAAATTCTGGTATAAATAAATAGTATTTGTACCAGGGCAGAGTGTTTGGTCTACGTACCATTCTAGCTTCTGCTGTGCTTGAATTTGCTGGTGTTACAATTTTTTAGTCTATATCAAACAGAATATTTAATGTGCCCACAGGCCATCCCAAAGATCTGCCAGCGAACCAAAGACAGGACTCGTATCGAGTCCCTGAAAAGGATTGATAAATAATGTATGGACTCATCCAACCCTTCACTGTCACACACAAAACTTAAGTCAAAAGCGTGAAAACTGAGACACAAGTTGATAGAAACTGAACGAAAGAAAAATAGGCGTCTTTAACAAGAAGAGACTGAAGGGCAATAATCTTACCAGGAGTGAAGGGAGCAGTTGTGGTGACCCTGGGAACTGTGAACAAGTAGAACAAAACTTAGAGCGGGTAGCTGTTCATGTCTACCAACATCCGCAGAGCACACACAGACACTCAACTGGATTCTTTTCATTTATTATAAAAATCTACTTGCACTGTGTAACACAAGTTTCTGAAGCATGCAAAGCACTTTTCAAAGAATCAATAACGAGTCACTCAAAGATGTTCAAAAAGCTACTTTCACATGCGCCCTTATTCACAAGGGGTTGCCACAGCGGGTAGCTCCACATATTTGATTTAGCGGACTTTTACGCCAGATGCCCTTCTCGACACAAACCCCGAGGGATTTGTGTCTCCTCCTTGGACCGGAGCAGGGATTTTTCACTTGTTAGATATTTGATCATTTAAACAAAGATCAGTTTATTAGCTGGAACAAGGAAAAGTTTCAGATATTGTTTAAAACATAGCTACCAATTATTGAGTTCAGTTTGGTAGCTGCAGGCTTCTTTTGTTTTATTCAACTGAATCTGCTTTTTTTTTTTTCTTTTACTTCGATCTAAATCTGAGGTTTAATGCAGCAGCCTTCAAGCAATCACAAGACTTAGAGATGTTAAAAAAAGAAAGAAAGAAATACTTTGGTTTTTCAAAGATGTTTGAAAATATCCATGATATCCAAGAATCCATGAGAACCTTTTCATCAGTAAACATAGGGAGACGTGTAATTTTCTGAGAGGCCAAAATAGGTAAGAATCACTGCATTTATGTGATAAATTAAGGTGTGATGTATTTTCTGTGGTCTAAACCTCTTAACAATCATTACCACTGACATTCATTCAAATTAAGTCTGATACGAGGTGTCATCATAAAGCCTTTGTGTGACATCCGTGTCACAAATGTCATGTAACATCCGCAAGTACCTTAAGAGGACACATTTTACTATCACAGAGACCGTCGAGGTGGACCGGACAATAAAACAAAAGAAAGCTTTATTCTGCCAAGGAATAGAGCTGCATCTATATTTCTTACAGAAGGAGACACAGACAGAGACTTTAGATGCTACTGTAAAATTTTAAACCCTTTTGCTATCTGTGCATAGAAGTCTGACTTTGTTTATCCCTAATCTAGAACTAACCTGCTCTGGAGCAGATTAGTACAAGCCTTCAGTCAGGAGCATGACCAGGAGCGTGCTCAGCACATTCATTTGCAATATGAATTAATTGCTAAGGGTAGGATTATAAAAACCAAACTTCACGAGGAAACCACGTGAGCAAGTGGTGTGCACGACTCTAAGCCATTTTCAGTCATCACTTACTCGAGTCCCTGTAACTTTGTCCTTCAAACTTAATTTCCAGAGAGAGATTTTAAAGAGGGAAGGAAGGGATTTGGGAAGTTCTGCCCAAGGAATGACTTTAAAGGTGAGATTGGTCAAATTTAAAGCAGGTGTGTTTTTTTGATTTTTTTATGGATGGAGGAGTTAATAGCTTCACCTCATGAATGCATTCTGGCCTAACGGGTCTTCTGAAAAAAACAAACAAACAAAAAAACAGAAGACATGTTAGGCCCAGGCTTCTTGAGCTGAGGAGGAGGGAAAGTTCACCAAACCTTGAATGATTTGGGGGCTGCAATAAGTTCATCAAATAAGAATGACCCACGCTGAGTTACAATTATAGTGCATGAAAAGTAGTGATGTTTGGTTAAAATGTGACAATCAATTTTTTGGTGTGTCCTCAAAGTGCCTGAGAAATGCATTTAATCTATTTAATACTGAAAAGTCATCTGCTTGTTTTATATAATCTCACGGTACCCTGAGACTCTTCTTTGCAGACATGTATGCATGCAAACATCACCACATATATTTGTACCACATTTTCTCTATATTGCTTATTTTGTTGTTTTTTATTAATAATATTCATGTTGAAAGTCCAGCCTGTTTTTGAAAGTCGTGTATTTTCAATGAGCAATGCGAAGGAAATCAGACACTAACGTTGTGCACTGGGACGTTACTAATGATTAAGAAAAAGTATGAAGATGATGTTTGAGGGCTTTCTCCGCATGTGAATTCACAAAGCATAATCAACACACCAGCAGTGCCTCTACAAAACGTTTCATTTCTCCAACTGCACGGATAAAAGGAATCAGCATTATGAATACTGAGCAAATGACTTCTGATTAGATTTAGGAAAAGAAATGTTTTCTGGAAAAACCATGTTTCCAATCTTTCCTTTTGCACAGTTATTACAGAGCAGGCGGCTAGTAAGTAAATGGAAAATGTATTTGAAGATTTAATGTTAGAACCAGGGCAAGCTAATGATGTTCATTCATTTAGACTTGAAAAGCAAAATAAGTTTTAAGTTTCAGCACTGATGCTGCCTGGAAGAGGTCAGAAAATTCTGTCCTCTTCATAGCTGTACTTTTTAACTCCCTTAATTAGCCAGGAGCCAAATATTGTGCAAGAGTTGTGGTACTGTGTGTAACAGTCCTGTCAAATGGGAATGCAAGCTAGAATTAAACGAGCTAAAAGATGAAAGAAAACTTGTAAAACTCTTTAGCACCGAGAGTTTCCAAACTAGCATGTTGAAGCAAAGGATGGCATTGAGAAAACATATATGTAAATGAAGTCATAGTTATAGTGTTCTGGTGTAAGTGAGAGAGAGGCTCTTACTGGCTTTGATTTTGAAAATCTTGACGCCAGAGCCCCTGTCACTGGAAACGTTGCACTCAGCGGTGATGTCCGAGGTGACTTTGACCGATACCACGCTGTGAGTCATGTGCTTATGTGTTTTTTTATCCACTTCATGCCAGCTCTGTGGAGACACACAAACACACTAACTAAAGCTGGACTAAAGCTGTTTGAGAATACTGTAATAAATGCTAGCATCATCGGGACACGTAAACAATCACAACAAATCGAGCTAGCTTTGAACATGAACATTGTGGGATAAATGTCATCTCCCACTGTGAAGTAAGTTTGCGCTGTGAGGCAGACTAAGTACCTGGCTGCCAGTGATGTTCCAGGAGATGCTTGGCAGTGGATTGCCCAGAGCCTCACAGCTCAGGTTCACCACCCTGCCCTCCACTTCATCTAGCTGGACCTCCTCCTCCGAACCCACCAGTTCAGGACCACCTAGAAGCACACATAAAGAAATGAAGATCATTACATGTCAGTGACATGTCAAACTCTCACAGCCTTAATGAAGTCTTTCTAGTTTAAGTTCTAAGAATCACCTCAAATCCCATCACTTGGCTGACATTTACTGTAATTAGTTTTCAGGGCAAATCAGCTTGAGGGATGTAAAAACAGAGGGAGCAATTCATGACCAATAAAGAGAGTGCAACAAAAACATGTCCACATATCTAATGCTGTTTTCACAATTCATTTTTTCCCTCCAGGTCACATAGGTCCTCCTCTCAATAACTTCTCTCAGTGGCACATTATCACCTGAGAAACTAAAGGACTTTGCTGTTATTGCCCCCAGACTCTAGAGTAGTCTGCCAGCCCATGTAACAACCTGTGCAATCAATGACGCTTGTACGTCACCTCTAAAACCTCAAAACTGCTTATTTTAGTCAAACATTTGTCGCTCTTCAATTTCAACAGTTTTTCCACTACTATTAGAGTTTGTGGGTTTTTTAACCCTATGTCTAAATTTTATTTTGCCATGTTTATTATATTTTATTGCTGCTATTGTTCTTGTGTTATTGTAAGGAGACCTTGAGGGTCTTAAAGGCACCTATAAATAAAATGTATTATTATTATTATGTATATATTTATTTTTATTTTTGACTCATTCTGAAATTGTTCTTTTTTTGGAGAACACTTGGGGTCAACTAATAGTTATAAAATGCATTATATGAATAAAATTGACATGACTTGATATGTGAACTCTGAAGAATGCAAATCAAGTCTGAAATTGCCCAAAGCACTCTTTTCTCAAATCCAACAGATGCAGGACACAGAACACAGAAAGCTCGATGCATTCTGCACGCTGCAGGGTGGTGTCTGACTAGAGCATGCCAAAGGCAGAACACATGACTGCTGTGAATTCTCCGCATAATTATCTGCTCTACCCAAACAAATGGGGAAAAACTTTAATGTGTTGTCTGAGTGATTTGCACATTTGCAATCTAGAATGGAGCTCCTCGGGTCATTTCTCGAGTATTTTATAAATGGTGTGTAAAAGCTCACTGTTGTGCTGTGAAGTTCACATATGCCTTGATTCTCAGGCACGGAGATAAGGGTCCTGTTTTAGAAACCAACAACATCCACATTACGAGGTTGCAGGGATGGTGAAGTTGAAGTTGCACAATTGTCACCCAAGAGGTCACAGTTTTTAAAGTGAATAGTTTACTATTTAAGTTGATTTTCACTCGCTTTAGTTCTGCTTTCAACTACGGGCTGACTGACTAACAGTTACCAGTTACCAACAGTAACCATCCATTATTACTGCAATATATAACTGCACAAAATGCTAAGAAACAATTGCTAAATAACTACAGTAGTATTTTGTACACTCTTTTCAAAAACCTTAAAACTGAACCTTTGAGTCAATTCATGCAGTTGCAGGATGGTGGAAATTATGAGTGTGACACAGTCAAGGCCCATGAATAGCAGCAAGTTGGTTAAATGGGGGGAAATTATAACTTTTTTTGAGTGGAGCAAACCACCATCTAAAGAAAAGAAGAAAAAAAGCACAGGAAGTCTTGCATAAGCTTGTCTTGTGACTTCAGCTGGATGTCAACAGCCCTCAGTACAAGCACTTCATCTGTCAGTAGACGTTCTCTAACACTAGCATGGTGCCAACCAAGTGTGAAAGACGCCCTCAACCAAACATGTCTTCTGAGAGAAACTAAGCTACTTTGATTTATCTTTATTACAATTTTCCAACCTCACCTAATTTTCACTCTAATATTGTTTATTTCCCATTGGCTTGTCGTTATTATTTATTTATTTTCTTCTTTTTAGTCACGTTTCATTATTTTCTTGGCTCTCCACTGGGACCCAATCTGTGGACCGCACTAAACCATCCAACCAGTAGCAGCGACGGGCAGTGTGTACAAAGATTTCACACAAACTCTTATCTTGAAGACCTAATAGTACGATATCACCCCAATAAAGCACTTTGCTCTTTTTACACACACACACACACACATATATATATATATATATATATATATATATATATATATATATATATATATATATATATATTAGGGGTGCAACAATGCTCGTATCGATATTGAACCGTTCGATACAGTGCTTTCGGTTCGGTACGCATGTGTATCGAACAATACAAAATTTATTTGATCAACTTTTCTTCTGACGATGCTGTCTGTGTTGAGCGCTTAGTGGATCTGCGCTCGACAGTGCAGCCTAGGCGGAGTAGTCGAACGCAGATTCACTGAGCGCAGGGCAAGCTAGCAAGACAGAAGTTAAGCTCTTGTTGCAACATGGTAAATTGAACCTCCCCCACCCTCATTCAGATCTGGCGTTTGGAACTATTTTGGTTTTCATGTGAAGTATGACCCTGAAGGTAAGCGCGTCATGGACAAAAGTAAAACAGTATGTCGGATGTGCCACGTATCGATATTGAACCGTTCGATACAGTGCTTTCGGTTTGGTACGCATATGTATCAAACAATACAAAATTTTTAATTTATTTTATCAACTTTTCTTCTGACGATGCTGTCTGTGTTGAGAGCTCAGTGGATCTGCGTTCGACTACTCCGCCTAGGCTGCACTGTCGAGAGCACATCCACTGAGCGCGGCGCAAGCTAGCAAGACAGAAGCTAAGCTCGTTGCAACATGGCAACTTCCTCAACGCTACCCGAAACTGAACCTCCCCCACCCTCATTCAGATCTGGCGTTTGGAACTATCTTGGTTTTCATATGAAGTATGACCCTGAAGGTAAGCGCGTCATGGACAAAAGTAAAACAGTATGTCGGATGTGCCACGCAATGCTCAATTGGTGGGAACTACTGCGTTAGCGCAGTTAGCTTGTTAACGTGTTGACGCCGTCCAGCCCCACGCACGGGGCGATCCGCGGTAACTCGTTACCGGAGATTTGCCGCGTTATGGCGTTAATGTCATTTTAACGAGATTAACGCTGACAGCACTAGTGGGAACACAACGAATATGACTGCACATTTACGCCGACATCATCCTAGTGCAAAGACAAGTGGAAGCAGACAAAAACAACAAGCACGCATGCTACAAACTTTACCCGAGTCATTTAGACAAGCGTTAGCACATGATTCTCCTTATGGGGACCTGATATGTTTAATATGCTGCTGAGAATATAGCCCAGAAGAAGCGTATAGTATAGCTTTTATTTTGGAAAGAGCCATTTCTCTGTAATAAACTCTTTTCCAAAGATGAGTGATTTCTCGATCAGATAGATTTATTTATTTTTATTATTTTGTTATTTCAGCAACATTAAATTTAAAAACTGTTCTTTTGAGTTAAAATATATATTTATAATTTTAATAAATGACAAATTAAAAAGGCATGAACATTTTTTGTATCGAAAAAATATCGAACTGTGACACCAAAGTATTGAACCGTGAATTTTGTGTATCGTTGCACCCCTAATATATATATATATATATATATATATATATATATATATATATATATATATATATATATATATATATATATATATACATACATACATACACACACACACACATATACATTAGACACATATACATCAAATTGGAGAAAAAAAAGAAAAAAGATTTCCTTGCAAGTAAAAGTGATGGGAAGTTGTTCAAGCGGTGCAGTGGATTACTAACCTTGGACGATGATTTTAACAAAACCGTTGGTTTTCAGGTTAGGCAGGGAGGGGACCGTCACCTCACATTTATACACCCCACTTCTTTCATAGGTGGCATTCTGCAGGTGGAACGTGTTCCCTCGACCCACCACCTTCCCATCCTATACATATCCACAGAAAAGGTGCACAAACATACAAAAGGCTATGATAGCTGGTCAATCCACTGTGGCTACTACAGAAACATCATCTCATCTATTAAATAGACTGGAACAGTCGCAGAAATGTATCTTCCCTTCAAGGAGAACTAGAACAGGAGTGATGTTTACTGACTTCTGTTTCTTTCTTTTTTACTCTGATCAAAGGAAGCAGCTGTAAACTCAGTGTTGTGTTTTAAAGGTTCATACCTTGTACCAGACAGTAGATGTTGAGCGGGAGGACAGAGCATTGCAGGTTGCAGTCAGATCTTCTCCTTTGTGCATTAACTCTTCATCTTTTGGTACCACAACGGCTGTATCCAAATCTGGACACAAGAAAAAGAGACAAAACAAGATATTTGAAAACACAGTTTAAAACAGGCTGTAATTAACAGAGTAAAAGAATCTGTGAATTAAACTTGGTTTTGAACCAAAAAATATGCAAGCCAATCTTGCCAATTAACAGAAATGCAAAACTCAAAAGGCTGCATTGACAGGCAGGAATTACGTCCATTGAGCTGTTGGGCAGCTTTGAAGTTTTAATAGTAACAGCAGCTTAACATCCCCCCAAAAAACCCCAAAACAGCAATGAAGAAAACATGTAGAACAAAATACACAGAATTAAAAATAAAAGCCTTTTTTCTAGCAGAAGCAGAAAGATTTACTTTGTGGTAAATACAGGATATGTCGAGTTTAAATCAACATCAGAGCTTCTTACTATAATATAAGAAAAAAATATTTAAAATTAGAGAAAGAAAGTCTTTACGTTTAGAGGGAAACCTGAGAATTATTAGTAAACTTTCATTTGTACAAAGCTGTTTCCTCCTATATGTAAGTATGTATGCCATTCATATCAAGTTGCTCCTTACAATGCACTTTGAGCTCCACTTCTCCTTTGACTTCCATGACGCCGTCGTCTTTCAGAGGGTGACATTGGTAGGTGCCGCTATCTTTCCGTGACACTGATGACAGGATCAACATATCCCTACTGCTCTCGAAATTCACATCAGGCTCCTGCAACAAATACTTTCATTTTAATTTTCATCTAAATACATTTTACTTTGGTGTAAAAGCAATAACAGGTAATAATAGTTTGCCTTTGACTTCACTGTAACATATTTGGGCTTGATTTAAAAAAAAAAGATAAATACATAATTGAAAATATTATTGGCAGGAAGCAAAAAAGCAGTAATTGACTTTTATCTATCAAAAACAGAATCTGTGGTTGGCAAAGAGTTTCCTCAATCCTCTAGTGAATCAAGTAATCTTTTGTGTCCTATTAGAGAACGACCAAAGACAGACTCAAAATTAGTAACTTTAAACACAAATATTTGATGAATTAAAAGCAGATTCTTTCTTGTAACCTGCTATCTTAGACTGACAGCCACTTACAACAAAGAGTTAGATTTTTTTTGTCCAACTTCACCAAAATCTTCTGAAGGGACAACAACAAAGTCACCCACTATTTTGTGTGAGTCCATTAATAATAGGCACATATGGCCAGACAATTACCAAGTGTACGTACGAGAAAGCAAAACTAAAAGGCACATAATGTCTGTTGCATTATTCATTACAGTGCAAAAACGTTCTGTATACAGCTATAATACAACTGTTAATGCATCATGAAAGGTCTTATGGACATTAAAAAGTGATGGGGGGAGTTATTAAAACTTTTTAAGATCATTTGATCTGAAATTCCAGAAATCTAGAGTCAAGAACACAAATTTTTGTTTCATCTTCTTAAATACTAGTATGATCAGGACAGTGCAGTAAGGATCTTGTAACAAAAGAGTGGTCTATTTATCATTCAATGGATGTTCCACACTTCAAACGGCTTGACTGACATCATGTTTTTACCATCTTGTCTGAGTTTTTAGCTGTTACTGTGTGAATAAATCATGTAACCTCGATGATGACTTAACAAAATGGAGAACTTTTCTTTATTTTCTCAGAAAAAAAATCTTTTCCAATTACTCTTATGTGCCTAAGTCAACAACGGGAATAAAAAACCCTAACTGCCACTTCAACTTTTCTTAATTCAGCTGAGCTGAGGTTTTGCATTGTCTATACGTACAATGAGTGCGTGTCTGACATGGGAATGAGTCCTACCCATGAGCCCTGTCATTGTGGCCTCTGGTCTCAGACCCCAGCCTGGACCTGCAGGGTCAGAGCTGACAGGGTCTTCATAGACCTTGCACACTCATGTCTACATGGGTCCCTGTGAGCTATGCATATCAAAAACATTCCCTACATGTCTCTTGTGTGTCACCCATTCTCACTCTGGGACTTGCAGGGTGAGAAAAGGCCGTCCATTCTTACTTCTACTTTGTTGAAAATGAAGTGCGGTGGGGGGTTGCCATCACCCTGGCAACGCAGCTCCACAGTATCCCCCTCTTTGACCAAGCCCTGGGGCGACTCCTTCCAAAGCTCCACCATGGTGGTGGGGTCTGTACGCACACACAAAATCAAATTAAGCAGGCTTATTCAGCGAGCTGTTAAAGTCAGTTTATAACGCCATTTCCATATTGCTGACAGCAGAGACTGCATTTGGCTCTGCCTGCCAATGAAGGAAAGAGGAGATAATGAGGCTGTTAAAATTCTTATAGGTGACGGAAACTGAAATGATATTTGTTTTGATATTTATTTTTAGTGAAACAAGGTCATTTTATGAGTTGAGGACATTTTTAAAAAGTTGGGGCCCAAAGAAGAAACTACTGTAAACACCATCTTAGGATGAGTTGCTGGTATGGACAGATGCTGTGAAAGACAAGTGACTTATTTTAGGATTTGTGTGATATTGTCTCTGTTTTGATGGCTTTTGTTTTTCATTCTTACAGAATAAGCTAAACCAGCATGGTTAAAAATGGTGAGCAATAATAGCTATAGCTTCAAAAACACCTTTTTGTACTTTTCGATACAACAAGCGTAAACGTTAACAAGTAATCACCGCCGCTCCTTTGATGTGTGTCTTATGAATATTCCACCGACTGTGAGCAAGTTCAAACGAATTAGCATCTATTACAGTAAAATGAAACACAAGCAGCTTCCTTTGAGGATGAAGCTAGTTACCCAAATACAAAACAAAGGAAAAGGATTTCATATATATCCAAGGTGTTAATATTTCTGTTACGTTATGCTCTGTTATGACACTACATATAAAAAAGTGAGAATCAATTAACAACAAATGCTATAAAACAGACCAGAATGTTAGCTACAGTTCAGCTCGTGATACATCACAACTCACAGGTTAATGTGATGTTTGAATACTAGAAATAAGGTTGTGAAATGTAAACAAATTCCCACAAACCCAGTTAACCTGAATAAACTAAAAGTTTATAAAGAAAGGCCAAAACTACCCTAACTTGATGAAAGACTAATAAAGTCATAAAGAAATAATTGCTTGACGTTATTGCTTCTAAAGATGCTTCTATAAGCTACTGAATCTTGGGTTATATATTTACTTAGTACACTTATTTTCTTAAGTTTACATGACAATATAAAAACCCTGAGTGTTAACTCACAGTGGACAGTGATGTTGACGCTTGGGGACTCGATTGTCCTGATACCGTCCGGGACAAAGAAGCTGACTTCACAGGAGAAACGGGCATCCTTGTCCTCCTTTTCCACCTTGTATTCCAGAGTGCTCTGGACGCTGTAGAGGTCACTGGACATCCGAGAGCTCAGGATCACTATGTTTACACCTGGAAATTGGACAAGACTAAATGTGAACATGCATCGACCAACACCATTATGCGATTTAATTGCGATATGCACAATGCAGTTCTCTCTAAATCACATCTTAAATAAAACATCATGCAATCAGCTGATCTGAACAAAGTGCACATATTTTGCTCCTGTTTGAGTCCTTGTTCATGGGAACAGTTACAGAGTTACACTAGGCTAATATTGTGTTCCCATGCTAACATGATCACAAGGTAAAAACACAGACATTTAATATGTAGTAGTTACCATAGTTACAATTTCATTCTAGCTTTTAGTATAGCTTGCAGGCAGTTTTTCCTCTAGTGCTGGACATTGTCAAAAGCAGCCTACATAGAGAAATATTTACTGAAGGTGATGGATGTACTGATCCAGTATGACAGCATTCTTTTAGATAACTACACGTATGCATTTTATCATTTCCTAGCTGGTATGTGCAAAAAGGATTTTCTGTTCTAGTCCTGTGGGGTGTGTTTGAGAAAACTATAATAAAACAGGAGAAAAGTGAATTTTAAACAAAGTGAGATTTATTTCTTATATGATCCATCTGCAGTTTGTACTCACGTCCTGATTCGTTCATCAGTGGCTCGCCGTCCCTGTACCAGGTGATGTTAGGTTTAGGGAAGCCGTTTCGTGTCTCACATGATGCAACCTGGGTTAAAGGTCACATAGAGAAATCTTTGCTGTCTTTAACTTGTTAATTTATTTGTTTTAGTGACTTTCAGATGCCTCCTTCACATTGCCATCTCAAAGAATATTTATCTAAAATTGAATGGCTCACCTTAGATGGTGTGTCTTTAGTGACAGATATTCCAGTAGTGACACTCTCAATCTCTGGAACATCTGGAGGAGCTGAATAAAAAACAAAAAACAATTGTTGTGGTTTATCATAAATAAAGATAGAGCTCAGTGACATTCTAAATGTTCCTTTAGATTGATTTGCTTGTTTTCGGTGCTTTCTTACCAAATACTCTGAGGTGTGTCTTGCGCACCCCGCTCCCAGCAGCCAGCCCATTAACATGGCAGTAGAATTCCCTCTCGTCAGACAGTCTGATGTCCTGGATTGAGAGTCGAGTTCCTTTCTCGTCTGTAACCACGTTAATGCGGTCGGTGTAATCTGTGCCGCTATCAATCAGTTCTTGATTGGCATCAGCGTAATAGAGCCGTGACCGTGAGCCACCACGTTCAGCCTAGTAGAGAAGGACATACAGTAAGAACATGCCATATTTAAAGTTCAATCACTCTTTTTCAGTCAACTCAGTTTTTCCTACACAGAAAAAGAGTTTGCCTAATGGGCAATTCCCTGGCTTTTATTTTGAAAGCTTAGCTGTTGCTAAACAGCTATTCCTACTGGCTGGCTCATGTCCCTCTGAGCTAGAAAATCATAACAAGCACTGGCATCCGAAACAAAACGTCCAAAATGGCCAAGTTGGAGTTCATCCTCGCCCCCAACCATCCGTGGCAGATGGTTGCAGCTCCCTGAACCTGGTTCTGCCTGTTTAAAAGCAAGTTTTTCCTTCCCACTGTCACCAAGTTCTTGCTCATACGGAGTCTGATCAGCGGGTTTTCTTAATCTACCTTAATTTAACTTACCTCAAGTTCCTTGAGCCAACCTTTGCTGTGATTTGGTGGTATAAATAAAACTGAATTGAATAGAACTCACTTAAGAAGCTTGGATTTATAAAAAACAAAAACTGCACATTTGAACCCTATTTACATAAGAAACCCTGCTCTGTGAACAGATCTGCATGAATCAAAACTAAATCTAAAATGAATGAGAGCCTCAAAGACTTAGGATTGCATGTTACTTCACAAATAGAGCACTTTAAGAAATCTCTGGAAATGACACAAAAGTTTGACGTTGCAACAAAAAAATGGAGCTCAGGGCTCCCTAATGGCGAGGTAATTGCTTGACTTTAAGACTTCATATAACAGCAGTTGATAGTTTCAGATAGTCTGAGTGTCAATTTTCACTCACCACAAACCACTGGATCAAAAATCTGGGCTTGCTGTCACTGTTCGTAGAGGTGTACTGGCAAAGGATCTCAGCCATGTCACCGATGTACACATCCACGGTCTCATTCATAGACAGCTCTACCTTGGCCAACACTGAAAAAGACAGAAATACATGCGCATAAATCAACTTTATGCTTCCTGTAAGCACTACATGGTTATCAAGCATTATTCAGGAATCGTGTAAATCCAGAGAGCATTGTCCAGTGAAATTGACTGGATATATTCATCCCTACCAAACTTTAATTCTTAAAATATGTTTTACTTCTTAAAGCATTGCGCTTGACAGATGATTGACTGTCTTCTCAAGCCAAACTGAAGCTAGGCTGCCCTGTTAGCACAACAAAGAAGAAAAGGCTTCCTGTCCGCATGGCATAATTTTAATCTCCCTTCTGCCTGACCGACTGTAACAAAAAAACCCACAAAAACATCTTGGCCAGAAATGTAGTTCCCTAGGCGCCGTTGGGAGAATGCAGGCAAGAAAAAGACTAGCCAGTTTGACACTGTGCTGTTGATTCAGAGAGCCAAGAGCTTTTTCAGCCATGTTGGGCTTGGCTGCTGTTCTAGAGGGGCCCACTCACACAGTGATGAAAAAACACAATAACGTGTATTTTCTCTGCTTAATCTTGTTTGGAGTTACTTTGCAAAATGGCACAAGATACCCCCACCTTCTTACACTGTCAGGCGTCACCATGCGATAACCATTACAGCAGCTCGTATATTTTCATTCACAAGTCAAGCAATCACAGGATAGAACAGATAGAACTTGTATGAACAGTTGCACTTGTGTACCCAGACAGCAAATACCAACCTCTCTTTCACACTGATTTAGCTTAGGTCAACTTTTGTATTGAGCAGATAGCTGCAGAAATAGCCGATCTGTTGGGTGTGCCATCATCCACCGCAATTTCTTTCAATCTCAATCATCACAATCTTGATTCGTAATCTGCCCTACTTCCAGATACTCCTCTGACTTTGTGTACTTACACAAAATGAATATCAAGTTAAAGATTTGCTGTTTTTACACACTGAATGCGAGGTCAGCCAAATTTAAATCAAGTTAGTTTGTAGAGTTTTACGGGCCGATTCCCAGAGCAGTTTCAACACATCTTATAAGATTTATTTAGTCCAGGGAATTATTCATAGATATTCCTTTAAGTCTATTAATAATTACTACATAGAGATGGGGGGAAACAAATTGCATCGCAATTTTTTTTTATACCAATGGTTTCTAAAACAAAAATAAAAATAATGAGTCAGAGCTACACCATGGTGCCCTCAAGTATGTTTTCAGCGTTGGTTGAAACCGATCAAGCATGAAAGGAGCATTAAGAGTCCAGTTGCCACCCTGCTGCCCCCATTCTGCCGGCTGCTCCCCATTACCATCTTGTCAAGCCCCCCTTCCTCGGCACCAATCATTTTCGCAACTCATTTTTTCTTTCTGTCCCTCCCTCCTCTGCGTGGGGCTATGCTCAGCCAACCATTTCTTTAAGACAACGGGCGAACTATTGTTCCCCCACCTGGGTGGACCAAATCCCCCCTTGCACACATAAATAAAAATCCCACACACCAGTCAGCCAAAAAGTGTTATTTTCATCCAAAGCAAAGGTTAGGAACAGTTCATCATGTACTGAATACATTGTTTACTGTGACAAAGATGACGTGAAACGGCTTTGAGACAAGAAACAGATTACGGGCACTGAAGAGCAAAATATGTCACAGAAGTCAGTGTAAAAAATGTTGTGTCTCTTTGGGGCCATGCTGCTAACTTTTCAGCTAATCCGATTAGCACTGGGGGGGGCTTAGCTTCGCAAGCCAACCTGGGACCAGTCTTATCTGTTCCTGTTGTGACTTTATGCAGCATGGACTAAAGGACAAGCACACATGACCCATGATCTATGGAGCCTGACAACCGAAACTGCTGCCTGTGGGTGTGAATGCGCATACATTTGTGGCAGTCTGCTGTCTGTGTCTGGATGATATAGAGCTAATTAATTCAGGAAAAAAAACACTACTCCAGAATATTTGGATGTGTTGACAGCATGAGGGCTCTGAGTGGACCTTAACTGAGTGGCCTGTCAAGAGGACAATATAGGAGGACTGGAAGAAAGACCGGTTACAACGCAAAATTATAAAATAAAATATTAAATATAATCCATTATTCAGTCAATTTCCCATAATGACAGCAGTAAAGCAAATGAAACCACCATGCTAGAAACAAGGAACCAGGCGTGGTTGAAACATGAAGCCAAACAAACCAAGTGACTAAAACTGCACTTTCTCAAATGATCATAGTTCAGGCTTGAACTGAAAGAAGAGTTCATCTAAGGAAGCGCTGACTGATTATTTCTGATACCAATGTTTAAAATAACAATTTAGTTTATTCAAATGAATTGAATTTTACTTATTTAGCAACAACAGTCACCTCAAGGTGCCTAAGGTAAAGAGCCTACAATAATACAGAGAAAATTCACATTTCTAATACTAATATTTATTTGTTTAGCAATAAGTTTTCATTATAAAAACTTAATTTTCCTCTTTTGTTTAAATATCACTAAGAATATTGTCTGAACATGTGGCTGTTTTAGTTTTCAAAACATGTTCTCCAATGTCTTTGCATTCAAAGACCAAAAACAATCACAGTTGTTCTAAGCAGACATGTTGGTGTCCTCCATGAAAACTACCAGAGACTGTAGCAATCTTTGGTGCCGCACCTTTTTGTGACCAATTTTACATCAACCACTCACCAACCGGTCTGGGAATACACGTCACTGTGTCATGTAAATGCCTTCAATACAAGTGTCTATGTAGTGTGTAGATGAAGACAATTAAGATTCTTAATTAACATCTCAAATGATAAAGGCTGCTGTGTTAAGTATGCACAAATTTATTAACTGCCTTGATACAATATTACCCAGACTAGGGATGTTTAGTCCGTTCTGTTGATCCAGTCTGGAATTGAATTTGTTAGAAAGTTTCAGTGGATTGCTCTCAATGTTCTGCTCAGTGATTCCTTCACATTCACTTAAGAAATTGTTTTACTTATTCTCTTATATATCTTTGCACCCAGAAGCTGAATTAGCATTGAACTGTATACAGATGTTTATGATTCCCACTAAACTGAGCACGGTGAGGTTCAAACACTGATGTCCTTTTTGGGATAAATAGCAATTTTCATTTTGTGCTACAATGATCCCTGACAGTCCTAATGTATTTATACAGACTTGTGACTATTTTTAATAAGATATAGGAAAAGAAAGAGCACTGGAGAGCAAGGGCTGAGGTGGCTGAGATGGTTTGGACATCTGCAGAGGAGGGATACTGGACACAGGACGTTGATTGTCAAGCTGCCAGGCAGGAGGAAAAGAGGAAAACATAGAAAAGATTCACAGATGCAGTGAAGTAAGACATTCAGAGGGCTGGTGTGACAAAGGAGGATGCTAGGGATAAGGTGAGATGAGAGAAGAAGGGGAAGACTGGAAAAGTAAGAGAATCCACAGACATTGTCTGATGTCTGGGTAAGACTCACACGCTCTCACAATACTAATAAGACAATAATATACATTATAAGGGGATAGTTCCAGGATAGCATCTGTGTACAGTCACTCATTATGCACGTCGGACAATACTCAGACAGTATCCTCACATGCTAACTAAGTGAACTGCCATTACTGCAATCTCCATCCCATTAAGGCTGCAAGCTTAGGCCTTTAGCAGATCTGCAGCTCTGCCGCCGATAAGAGTCCAAATCAACTCTGACATCACAAATCTGTAATCCTGCACATGCCTGGTGACCCGTGAAATAGGACTGAGAGCCTATTAGAACAGGAATTTTACTGAATGAAAATCAAATTGGTTAAGATATATTTTGGAATATTCAGATATAGTTAAATCAGCACATTTAATGTTATTTATTTAAGCTACTTTAGAGAAAATGTATGAGAAGATTAGCCTTTCAAAATTTCAGAGACCTGGAAACGCCCGGAATAAAAGCTGTATGCAGGCACTGAGTGTCCCCTTGGAGAGTGAAGGGTGTAAAAAGCTAGCATGTAAGTGTGGATGACAGGGTGGAGGATTTCTCAATATGCAACCCTGGTTTGGTGCTGAACACCTGCGGGACACTGTGTACCGCCTGACATCAAAGAGCACACACACACATAGTGAAAGCATACAGTGAAGAAGAGCGCTCCTTGTCCTCCCAATGTGGCTGTTCTTTCAGAAGCAGCATCTGGCACAAATCTCCCAGCAGCCCCTTTCCCGTTGGTGCAGCAACTGTCACCCATGCTCTATTCTTTTACACAGACAGATAAGGAAGTGCTGCAAATCTCCTTAAAGCCACCTCTTTATGCATGTGTGATCTCTCCTTTCATGCAGTAAAGCATATCACAGCTTCAGGTCAAGACCTCAAACAGTCCTCCATGATCAATGCCGAGGTGAACTCTCTCAGATTCACGACAGTGCACCCTTTAAACTTGGTTGCAAAGCATTTTTAAACTATGTGACCAATTTGCTTTGCACATCTTTTGCAGTTCTTTGACTGTGAAGGATTCTCAACTTCAAATGTTGCATATTAACTTTAATCTTATATGATAGCACTGCAAAAAACCCCAAAACATTTACAAGTCCAATGGGATCAGCCTTATGGAGGTTTTGCACTAAATGAAGGTGACTGATTGTTTTCTGTCAGAACAATGCTTACCTATACCTCAAATTAGAAAAAAAAATGGTTAAAAGCTACATTCTCACTAATGATGTGTCTGCATGTCATCAACGTGCTGAGTTATTGTTTTTGTCATTTGCTTACTAGACTTTTACATCTCCTGACCATGTTCCTTGGTCTATGAGTGAGTTGAAAGTGGCAGGCTGCCCACAGAAACATTACTTATTTGAAATTAAAACTATTTAAATGTCAGCTTTGCTGCACTGGTTTTGAATGTACTTTGGCAAAGCTTATAACACACCAGGTCTCTCTTTGTCTTTTATTATTTTCTTTATCACTACCTCAGCCAAAAAGGTTGCGAGTCGGTTCAAGTATGTCTGACTGTCCGTCTGTTTGGCTGGCAAATGGGGCTTAGCCCAACTACACATTTTTCAAGTTCATTTAAATCAACATTTGGATCCAGGAATTTTTCGGAAGGATTCTTTAACCCTGAGGTAAAGGGTAAAAACTGTACATGTCACAGTGTATTTCCATAAATATATATAAATTTTCAATAAGAACATCTGAGAGACATTGTTTTAATATTCTCATGATGGTCTTTGCAAACATCCAGATATCCTGCAGGATTTGGGGGCTTAGTTCATGCATGATTATGGGATAAAATTTCAACCATGGTAGAGGTATGCATGACTGCTCTTGTTTAACTCTTATCCACCTTACCACTCAAACCTCTGCTCACATACCTGGAGATGGCTTACAGACACATACTGGGAATGTTTCTCATCTTTTCTCAACTGTTTCACCACATCTTCCAATCACCAACAAAAACACTGCCATTTTTGGCTTTTGAGGAATTACTAATCATTCCCGCTGGTTAGTAACTTCTTCAGCAGCTGCATACATTTTTAATCATCACACCCGGTGGGTGAAACTTCATTAAAGAAGCAACATGAATGTTTTATTTATGCTTGTATCTGATGTTCAGCACTGAGTGCCGCTTGTTCCTCGGTATCTACTATCCATCAATAGATCCCCTACAGAGCTGCTGGGCTCTGGCACGCAGGCTGCTCCACAGCCACAGGATGGATAATTAAAGGTCAATAGGCTAAACACTGTATCAACATTATGGGGGGTTCCTTTTACTATGAGAGAGAACAAAAACATCTGGAAAATAAGCCTATGGGAAGTCATTTCGCTAAAAGCAAAAGCAAAATTAGACATATGTTGCGTAGGGGTGGAAACTACAAAGCCACCAGCTAAAAACATGGAAATACAACCAATATATTACACAATAATTCCTCTCAACACTGGTTTAATCCAGTGTAACAACTGGATATATGATTTTATAGTTCCTAAATGTCAGTAACAGTAACTGAAGTCAGACTGGGAACAAGAGCAAATGCAGCTCAGCAATCCAGAAATACCCCTGACCACAATGTTGCTACTGCTATTTGGTTTTCTCTTTAAACATAAATATAAATTCAAGAATAAATGGCATGGTTTCCCTCTACTAAATGGATAGGTTGGATAAAATATTAACCACAAGTTCAAAGAAGGTTCTGACCTATAACGACATGTTTAAAAACCCTTTCCATTAATTAATTTAGTTTTCAAAAGCAGGTCATGCGATCCTGCTCTGTGAAAGGTAGGCAAAAATGATTTCTGAGGTAGACAGAATCTGGAAATGACAGCGATTCCTTCTTCATCTCATATTAACGTGTGTGAAAGACGAGACATTAAGGTAAAAGGGGCCAAATATGAGGCTTTGGCTGTTATCCTAACACTATAAATAGGAGACCTTCTTTCCAATCAAACCTCTGACGACAGCACACTGACTTGCTGCTCTACTCCAACAAAGGCCTTCTTATCCCAGCCCCTGTGGTCATCATCACAGTGCTGAATATCCTTGAAAGCTACAAACTAGGTGCCAACTAAATCAGCTTTCCCTCAACCACACAGCAGAAAGGCCTGGGATGAATTAAAGTCCCCAGGAGCCAAGAGCTCTGCTAACTTTGAATTCAAAAAGTTATTAAAGAACAAAAGCAGCAATATAATCTATATTTTTTTGGCATTTTTGGCTTTACTTCATCGTTGGCAGAGTATTTACAAACAGAAAACATGCAGATGTTGTATGTTATGACATGAAACAAGAGTAACTGGCTTGAATAAAACTCATTATATTTTACATTTCAATCAACAGGACATTAGCAGGATTTCTGCAGTCCTGTTTTCTTTGAGTGTGATGTGTTTGCAGGAAGTTTATTGCTACAAGATTTATATCCCTTCTTCGGGATCTTCCAAGCTGATTATATGTTATTCTTTCAATACCAATGCAATTATGTTATTCCTTCAGAAATCAAACTCACTAGTGTAAACCTACGTTATCCACCACAATCATGTTGTTGCACATTTTGCACACTCAACATGTAGCTGCTGGTTTTAATCTCTCTGAGGACACAGGTCCTATATCTTACCGTCAAACAGACTAAGGCTTAAAGATGTTCAACATCAATAGATTCTAATCACTAAAGTCCCTCTTTTCTGCTAACCTCAAAATTGCCGACCTTTTTCTTTAAAAGTTAAGTAGATGGTATAAAACAAATCAAACCAACTAACATACACTCTCATTGGAGCACTGTAACCAAGAAAGCCCCCCCCCAAAAAAAAGAGGAATGATTAATTCCAACTACATAATCATGTATGCAAACAGGTCAAATCTATTTAGTGGGATGTTCTCTGATACAGCCACACACTGATTTGTCAGCCGAGTTTTTACAGAAAAAAAAAACGTACACATTTATCTTTAATGGTGATTACATGCGATGTGACACACAAAGTCGCTCACATAAACACTTGTTTCTGTGCTTATGAGCTTCCATGTGTTTGAACTTTTGTGGATTGTTTTGTGCATCTGTGTCTGTTTTTATGTGTGTATTAGTATTCAGGCAGGCCTGTGCTACAACAAAGGCCTAATTGTGCTTTCGCTCTCCTTTTATCCCATCACCCAGACATGAGGGGAGCTGTCGGGCAGGCGTGCCACACCCAATTCACCGGGATCAAAATGCTGAACCCCAGCCCCCCCAAATCCCACGCTGAGAATCCTAATGCTCTCAAAGAGAATATCATAGTGATCACAGGTGCACTGCTGTGTTAATGAGGAGAAAAGGCTACTCCCTGTGCCCAGGCCAGTCGTACCCTCCAACATTCACAAAAGCATAACCCAAAACCAATGCTGTTTTGGTATTATTAAAAAATAATCTTAATTCTCATAGCACACTCCCATCAAGAAAATATCTGTAGCCAACAGTCCAACAACCACGCCCGATTTCACTGGCGACAGGGCAGTTTGAGAATTGGCCACAATCTCTTCAGAAAATCTGGTTTCAGTTTTCACAAATCATCATATTTGCCACTGAACTAACCATTTCCGGGAAGACTGAGAGAACCGTTAATCAGATACAGATACAAGCCAAATAATTTGACATAAATAAATGGAAAAGGGAGACAACAAAGGAACATTTTGTGGAAGAATGGTGTTCAACACCAATTTAAAACGCCAATTTTTTGCAAAAAGACTGAAATGAGTGGTCCAACACTTAATTTAACACAGGGTTGATTGTGGGGAGTTTAATACATGTTTTCATTTAAAGTTCTCAGTAAATACAGTTGTAGTCAGAAGCTTACATACACTCATCATGGGTAACTTTTTTTTTAAATGGGATGACTGTACAGGATACATCTTTAATGCCTAAAAACAAAAATTGGATGCACACATTTGAATCATTTTGGATTTTCTCTAACCCATAGGGGGTCAAGTGTATAAATACTAGCTCGAATATATACATACACACTCACTAATACCTGGGTAAATGTTCCTTAGCAAGTTGCACCTTGATATGTTTGGTAGCCATCGAGAGGTTCTAGCATAATTCAAGCTGAATATTTGACCAGTCTTGGCAAAGTCAAATTTAGGTTGATATAGGCTTGGGGTCGGGCTACGTTCACACTGCAGGCGAAAGCGCATCAAATCCGATTTTTTGGACCCTACGCGACCCATATCTGATCATGGTCTGACAGTGTGAACAGCACAAATCGGATATTTTAAAATCCGATCTGGGTCACTTTCGTATGTGGTACTCAATCCTGTCACGGTTCTGGGTCATTTTGACCCAGCTTTTTCAGTTTTTTATATTTTGGTATATTTCTAAAGTATTGATTATTATTCTAGATTAAGTTCAGTGTCTGTCTACCTCCTTGTAAATTGTTTCTTGTATCCCGTTTTACTTTGGAGGTTCGTGTCTGGTGTCAGTGTGTTCGGTTTACGTTTCCCCTGTCTCATCAGCTGTGATTTCTCCCAGGTGTGTTCCCCTCCTGTTTCTCATCCCTTGATTACTGCCGTGTGTATATTAGCCCTGTGTTTCCTTTGTTCTCTGTCGCGTCGTTAATGTCTACTCACCCTCAGTCTATGCTCTGTGTTTCGGTCCTGTTTATCTGCCTGTTAGTTTATATTTTCCCAGTGTAGTTAGTCCGCTGTTCATCTGCAACCTGCAAATAAAGCTGTTTACTTTGAGTTCAACTTCGCCTCACTGAATCCTGCATTTTGGGTCCTTCCTCCTTGCCTGTCGGTACACAGCCATGACAAATCCAATACATATCTGATGTTTTAGAAAGCGACTGCTGTTTGAACGGTCATGTTGCATTAAATCCGTCTTTTACATCACTGACACAAGACAGATGCCAATTATCAGCGCCGGAGAAGACATCGCGAACGCTTCCTGGCCATCCAGTGTAGATGTTAGTGAAACTGTTGGGAAGACAACGTTGGAGAAACGTGAAGATTTTATTTGTACTGTATAATCTGCAGATTCTGACAGAAATCTGCAACTATCCTTTGAAGCACCGCTCCTCTAAAACAGCAATAAGGATCAATATTAGGTTATTTACATTATTATGTAAATAACAAAATAACTTAAAGCAAAAATTGGGAAGCGTAAAGTCCGAAGTCTTTATATTAAGGGCCATCAGTCAAACAATATTGTTTGCTCTGGGTCTAAACAGAGCGCGTTGTGTGTGGCGTCTTCTTTTGCGCATGTGGGCCGCTTTGAGCGTTCACACTAGAGCGCGTTTGCTGTCGCATTTTATTTGTAGTGTGAACACGCAGACAAAAAAAATCGGAATTGAGCATTAAGACCTGCAGTGTGAACGTAGCCTTAATGTCATCTCTGATGTGTATTTGGGATAATTATCCTCTTTCAAAACCCAACTATATCTAGTTTTCTTAAAGCTGTTGATTTGAATTTGGAGGTAGTCCTCATTCCATTCACGTTGCGCAATGTACCAGTACCACTGACAGTAAAACAATCCCACAGCATGATGCTACCACCACCATGGCTGAGCTGGTACAGCGTTCTTAGGTTTAAAACATCACCTTTATCGTATCGGCTGCATTTTTGAATTCACTGTCATCAGATGCTTTGTAGATCAATGCTTTCCTGTGTTCATAACTCCCTCAATCTTGATAAGTGGTTAGAGTGAAATATCAATCTTATATATTTAATCTCTGTAATATTCAGGATATTTATAATTGAGCTATTTGTATATACATTAGAGCTATTTCTTTCTTATATTTTGTAACTTTGTAATATATTGTATTATTGAATTTAGTTCACATTGTTACTGCTCTTATTGTCTTGGAGCAACTGCGGCCACATAATTTCCTTAGAGATTAATAAAGTATTCTGATTCTGAAGATCCTCAACACCACTGGTTGAAACGTAGCTCAAACCATGACAGAGCCTCTACCGTGTTTTACAGAAAGTTGCTTGCCCTCATGTTTACACCTCTCTCCTGTCCTCCTCACTATATATTGAAGACGATTTCAACCAAAAATTTCAACTGAAATTCAATTTGTCATGAGCACGAGTAAACCTAAATGTTAAATGGACAGACTTAACATTTCACTTTCATTAAACCTATTATCTGAATATACATATCACATGTTAAGTAAATACAAAAATCTAGCTGGTTCAAGTAGTTTCTTATCCACATTTCTCTCTTTTTTTTTTCTTTAAATTGTAACTAATAGACTTTTAAAATAATCAGATTTCTAACAGTAACTGCCATTTTGCTTTTACACCATGGCCAATAATACAAAGAACAAGAGATGGCTTGGAGAAGCATTGTTTTCTAACGTCATTTCAATCCTTACTCACTCAAGGACAGAGCTGAGGTTGTCTGATTGTCAGCGAGATTATGCAAAAACAACCAAACCTCATGGAACCAGCAAATGTTGGTTCTCTTGCTTTACAAATTTTCAAACAGGACATTAGCTGTGGTTCAGGACTCCCCAAGCACACATCTAGGCCATATATGTTTCACAGAGATCAGTCATGCCTGCTTTTCACATTTGAAGCAACATTTGAGCAAACATGCATTCAGTTCAGAAGAAGAGAAAAGGGGAAGATGAGAATACAATGATAAGAGGGTTTGAGTATATCTGTCTGGTTGTACCAGAATGTTATCAACCACATCTTCCAACTGCTCTTTGTGATCACACACTCACACAAAGTGAAGAACTGTGGCAGGGATCACACCAGATTCGGAGGAAACCCAAAAAAGGGAGGAAAAAAAAAACTTGTATGTCAGTTTTTTTGTTATCCAGGTTTACTGACTGATCTCTAGGCTTGTGTAGACCTTAAGCATACAATTACATCTAAATCTTAAATCTGACTAACTTAAGAAATCCTTTTAATTGCACTTCGTAACAAAATGAAACATGTCATCTGTTAATTAATCCAAGTAAATCCAAAAAGACTTTGGAACTGGTTGCCAAAACTTTTTTGTTTTTTTTTAACAACGGAAACTGAAAATCTGTTAGCAGTAACAACCACTATGCTGTTATGCTATTATGTCACAGTCAATAATATAAAAGAATAAGAGATGACTTGCAGAAACAGTGCTTGCTCAAGTAAATCTGGTTATTCCTCTTCCAAGGAGAGAGCTGCGGTTGTCTGCTTGTCAGCAAGATTACACAAAACTCCCAAGCTGAATTTCATGAAAATTTGTGAACAGAAAAGTGATAAAGAGAGAACATTTAGGTGCAGCTACATTGGCTGTGGCTCCGCCAAGCACCCATTTAGGCCATCTATGTTTTGCTGAGATCAAGCATGCTTGTTTTTTACATCTCAAGCCAGGTTTGAACAAACACACATTCAGTTCTGCAGTGAAAAGATGAAGATGAGAAAGAAGTTATAAGAGGATCTGAATACATGCATCTACACTCCTGCACTGGAATTTTATCAACCACATCAACCAGCTCCAACTCTTCAGCAGCTAGACTAGACGATCACATCAGCTCCAAAAGAAGCCCAAAATAAATATAATTTGTTTATTTTTTGAATGTTAGTGTTTTGTCTAGTTAATCAGTAGATCATTTGTTTGTTGCGCTTTGCAGGTCTTCTGTGGCTGGGTGAACTTGCATTACTTGGTGGTTAGGGGGTGTGCAGCTGAGATACCGGTAAACACTCAGAGACGGGGGAGGGAAACTTGTGGTGGAGGGCAGAGCAAGAAGCAAACAAAGAACATGTGGGTTTTACTGCTACTAGATAACAGCAAGCATTCAGAAATGCTGCACAAGCAATTACAATGCTTTTTCTATAGCTGAAAATATGTTTATGCTTCACAACTTCTAAGTAATTGCTGGCGATGAATCACAAATCCCAAGACAGCAACATCTCACATAAATTAACCGGTTTTAGAATGTCTTACAATCCCCAGGGTATCCTAAGACACTTTATTTCAGTGATTGAAAACATCTTCACCTTCACCTTCCAGCAGCCTCATTGACAAATTTCCGAGACCTAAAAGTCGTCTATTTTCACAACAAACCTGCCCTGTATTTCACATCAAAACACAGACCTTGCCTCCGGGAAGTAATAAACACTTTCTCCTTTTTCTCTAACAGGAGTCAGATGCGTGCAGTCGGTCAGACACAATGTCAAACACAATGATATATCTGTGTTCAAAACTCATAACCAGCCGCATTGTTTGATATGAAAGTAGTGAGCAGCTCAGCGCCTACTTTATCTTGATCTCCAGACTGGGAGACTCCAGTTCTCAGAGCTCAGCAGACAATATCCACCACTTGTTTTATTCAGTGGGCCGCAGCATGCCAAAACCTTGAGCCAGGGCCATGGTTATGACTGGATTCCCAGTCGTCGGGTGGCAATGTGTCCTGCTGGGCTGGGGAGGATGGGGGCGGCGGGGTTCACGTTGACACAAGCAGCTGTGAATAATAGGAAAGTCGCCCACATTCCCATGCTGCAGGGGACGGGGAAGTTGGGGGGGGGGGGCAGCAACACCTGTGGGCAGCCCATTTGTCAAGTGATTTGTGGGGCAGAGTGAGAACAGAGGACGGAGGGCAAATAGGGGTGTGTGTATGTGTGTGTGAATGGAGGATGGGTGGGTTAACTTTGTAGAGTATTATCACAGGACCACACACAATGTCATGCCTGTTGATTTCCGCTCTTACACACACACCTGTGCAACTTTAAAAAGGCTTCACTTCCTCAAACTACACTTGGAGTGGAAAACAGCAGAATCCAGCTGAACTGGCCGGAAAGCAATTAAACTGCATGCCTGCAAGCTTATTGATTTATTTTATCAACTAGGGCATGTTTTTCTCACACCTGCAGACTACAAAACGCTGATGTCATAGCACCAGAAATTTTCCACACCTGAGCCACATGCGTGTCTTTGTGCTCCGTTTCCATTCTGGGCTCAGACTAAAAGGATAATAAAATAGCTCCACTGATCCTGAAGATCCTGAACCATGGCAGTGGCATCAATAAAATGCTGTGATCTTATTGCACTTTGTCCTACTCCTATCCAATATTGAGCTGTTTCTACATTTTTACTCAGGTACCACCTAAGCTTAAAAGTCCCCAAAGAAAAATGACTCTGGCACAGTTTATCCATTCAGAGACAAACAGAAAGCTAGTCAGAGCACTATCTACTCTATTCTTACAGCTGGACTTAACACAGTGTAAATATAATGTAAAGCATTCAGCCTGGCTCTAATGTTCCCAGAGATTTACTCTCAAACTAATTCCAACCATTTAGCGAACAGAAAGAAAATTATGACTATTACAAAGTCCAGCTCATCAATAGTAATAAAGTCAGTGTGTTGTATTTTATTATCAGTGCATTATTTCTTGTCTATGGTGTATATTTTGGTTTATTTAACCGCTCTCATCATAAGTGCTTCCAAAAGCAGCAGCAGTTTGCCACTTTCAGTGGAAAAAGGATCTGATAAACTCAAAAATAACATGATGTGACCACCAGAGATTTATATGGTTTCATTGTTAGAGTGCTTTTAATTAATAAACTAAAAAACTGAACATCCATTATTTAATAAGTGTGGAAAGAACAGTGGCTCACAATAGCAGAAGAATCCACTCTCACAAGTGCCTGTAAGACAAAAGTTAGATAACCCAATTTTATGCTGAAACATGTATAAATTAAGTTCCACAGATGAGCACACCGGGAAAATCCTCTGCTCAGAACACTGCTCTTTGATTAGGCGGTTGATCTTTTAACAGCGTCCAATATCAGGGCTGAGGGCGTGGGGGAGGATTTGATATTTAAGCATCTCTTTATCCTCTTCCTTTTGAAATGTCAAGTTCAAAGATCCAGACCAGCAGCCTTGATCTGTGAGCTAAGACGACCCAGAGAACTACCCAGCAACTCCTAACCATCATCACACGACGGCTTCACGGCGAGTAGCAAAACAGTACACATGGAGTGTTATTAACTCTGATTACATTAAAACCAGTAAATAGGCTTTTGATGTTTGCGCCTCGTGCTCAGTCGGACCGTCTAAATCAAACCAAAGCTGTGTTTTCTTTGCAAGGAAATGCTCACTGGATGTCTGAGCCTACTCTAATCAAATAGAACTGATTCAATTAGGAAACTTTCCCAGGCAGACTCTCATAATCCCACAGTGTATCTTCAGTTAGTGGAATTTTTAAAGACAAACAAAAAGAAGATTTTGATGTCTGTAATGAAAAGAAGTGATACGCTGACCTTTAGTTTTAAGCAGGGTGCCAGTGTTAGTTAATAAATTACTGCCAGTTCATCCAAAGCCAAACAAAGCATGATGCACACTGAACCTGATTTCATGGCTCATGAGAGAAAAAACACAGAAAGGCAGCCCCCCTATGACTAGATAAAATCTGGACCTGCCTTGCATTTAATTTTTTTGCATCTTGCAACCGATGGCAAACAGCTGCTGTTAACTTCTGAGCGACCACTTTTAATCGCAAGTCCACTGTCTCGTGAGAGCACCCTGCCTCCAAAACAATCAGGTTCCGACTTGGGCTGACCGCAATCTCTCCCAGACAGACTGGCGAAGGTTTGCAAATAGCTGCTGTCCAATTTATAGACACAGACAGATTGTAAACATGTTGCAATCAATCTGAGTTAGTCTGCATCAATGAACGGAACTCAAACATGACATTTCTCAGATCAGCTGGATGCCAATTGGTTGAACCATGATTTCTGTCACATTGCTTTGTCATTCATTTCTGCAAGTTGTTGGCATGAACTTAAATCTGAACTCAAAAAGAAGCCGATGTTATTTGCACCAGTGTTCACAGTTAATCACTGCATTAAAACAAACTGTTTGTTATGGTTGGCTGTGTGGCAGGCAGGAATTGAACCCAAAATGCAGGACTCACGGAGGCAAAACGTGAACTTGAAAGCAGCTTTAATGCTGACCAAAGGAAAACCAAACAGAAAACCTAAAGTGGAAAGCTAGAACTAAAATACACAAGAAAACATCAGAAGAGACCCAGCACGAGAGAGAACTGACGTTAACAACGCGACACAGAACAATGGAGGACACACACCATAAATACCCGGGCAGGAACATGAGGGAACGAGGAACAGGTGGGAACACAGCTGGGAGAAATTAGACTAAATGAGACAGAGGAAGCGAAACTAGAAACAGTGACATAAGATATGAACCTTCAAAATAAAACAGAAAATCCACAGATGAACACAGATAACTCTGACCAAGAACAGAAGGAACACAGTACAGTGGTCAGAGTGACATCAGGGGCAAAGGAATACACGAGCTAAGAAATATAGAACAGAAACCAAAACACCAGTAGTCATAAGCCAAGAACCAAAAGGAAAACAGACCAATAAACAATAATATAGAATCAAAACACTGGGCCACAGGCCCAGGACCGTGACACTGTTTGCATGTAAACTTAACACCATTCAGCCACAAACTGACTCCATCTTATTGTTGTTTCATTGGTCTTGCGGCACCAAAGTTGCCTTTGTTTGTGCCAGTATAACATTTTTCACTTCCATCACCCTCATAGTTCTTTCAAGTTTAACATTTACATGTGTCTGAACATTTATAAGCAATGCAAGGTGCAAAAACTATTTTTTGAGTTTTTGCAGAGAGTTACTGAGTGCATACAAAACCTTTCTTGAACTTGACAGATCATATTTTATTTATCATCCATTTCTATCAGTGTAATAGTGACTGCTTTGTTATCAAGACCCATCTTTGAAGCTCAGCTCTCGCCATGTAAAGCATTTAAAAAAATGATTCAGCTCAGTTAAGACACGTACAGGTGAGATCAGAAAGACAAGGTGATCAAACGATTAGAGCAAATGCTTCTGGCAGACTGAGTCCATAATTTGTTCACATATGAAAAAGATAAGGGGATTAATGTTAGAACACCAAGGTAATATAGCACTGAAAATGCTGAATTGGAGATGAATAAAGTTGCAAAATTAAAGATTCAGTTCATTCAGTGAAGTTTAAAAAGTTTGAAAGTAGGTTAAAGTCAATTCAGTTTCAAAGTATTCAACACCTCAGAGTTTTTTAAGGTTAAGGTACATCTATCGCTATGAACACGTCAGCACTGTGTAAAGCATGACTGCTTCTTATTAAAGGGGCGAACCACTGATTTTACACAAGAGAATCTGTGCACTAGCCATGGAGAGAATTACCAAACCTGCAGAAATGGTTATACACCATCTCTGGCTCTGAAGTAGCTGAAAAGACCCAGATAATGTCATCTCAGCTTGGGCTTGGAGGACTCAGTTTTTTAAGAAACTTTAAGAAAGAAACAATTTAAACTCGGGCTGAGGCATTGGAAGAACCAGTCAGAAAGAATTCATGGGACGTGTGGGAAATATTTCCAGAGTTTGATCCATGTAAAGAAACTAATGCTCTCTGCTGCTTCGAAGTTAACATTCACATTTTTGTTACCAGCCTATCACAAGTGCTCTAACTTTATAGCAGGATTGTCCTGAGCGCAAATTTCTGGGCATTTTCTGGTGCTAGTCAAACAGAAAATATTCAAAGTGTAAATAGTGGCTTTAAAAATAACTCATCTTGCACAGAAAGACCTTTAAAAGCAACAGAATGTCTTGTATTTTTTTCGTGCACAGTGCACAGCCTCCCTGAGGGCCGAGAGTAGTGCCTCACTCTACAAAACAAAATTCTTGTGGGAGATAAAGACTCTCCACCACTAAACAAAACTGTCAATACATTTCTCACTAGGTACTTTTTACAAAAAGTAAATAAAGACACAATCTTGTGATAAATGTGTTAAGTTGGTAAAAATTAACTAACTAATGAACTAATGAACACTACTGCTGTTATTAGAAAGGAGTATTGTATTGGTCTACTATCCCGCATTAAAATAACCCCAACTCTGAAACTGAAAACAAAATAAGGTCTAAACTGATCCTCATCACATGAATAATTGAATATATGGCTACAGCCTTTTTTTTCATTAGTTAAAAAAATACAGATATTTTTTCTTATTGTCACCAAAAGAAGTCAACAGATGAAACCGAACAATTTTACAGCTTATTCCAATCTTCCAAAGACTTCAACTGCTGTCTAAAGCCATTAAAAGAAGTGCATCAGTAAAGCAAATGATTACGATTCACTGCACTGAAGCAAAACACACATTAGATCACTAAACATTTATTAATCCTGAAGAAAGCAAATTCAGAAATTCTCAAAGCAAGAATTAGTGTTGGAAAACTGCTGACTATAGCCTCTGTGTCAAAATGACCTTACAACACACATCATTAGATCTTGCACAGACTAGCAGAAGGGGAAGTGGAGATGATGGATGATAATCAGATAACATCTTTGTCACTGGGTAATAGGCCCTGCATGGTTGTGACCAAGTTGTAAAGAACCACCGGTCTTGCAGATAATCTCAATAAAGGATGACACAATAAACTGGCTGTCTGATTTCTGGTTAAAATACCATTAAATCAAACATCATGGACATTTGTCTTGGAACTCTCTAAAGCATTGCTTACTCCTCCATAACAATTGGCTCTGTGCGCTGTACCCTTTAACAAGCAGCAGTGTTTTTTTCAGGCCTGTCGATATCAGTGTTCCTGGTCTCTGCTGGGCAGCAGATGCCAAGCTGGCTGGAGGTGGCGGAAGCCCATGGTGTTCTGACTCCTCCGGCCCTGCAGGGGGCTTTGCCTAGTCAGAGTCTTCTTCGGCAGGTTTTATGCTTGTTAACCATACTTGGATACTGTCTGGCATGGTTTCCAAAAATCTAGTCGCCATTACCAAGCTTTTTTTTCCCCTCCTTGTGTCTGTAACTATGCGACAGCGTATATGGAAAAGGAGCTTAAACTGAATCAAGCAGCTAATGACTGTGTAACACTTCAGGAGCCATAATTTATTAAATGGGAGCCTGCATGGGGTCTGTTATATCAATTTGACTGCATATTAGATTAGTATGACATGTTGCAACTTAAACACCTCCAACTGGGTCTTCAAGCTGGACATTTTTTGTGGGGTAATGTGGTGTATGTACTTCCAGGAAGACTGAGCAGAGGAGAAAAAGGTGGATCTGTTACTTTACCTTACCTATCTTTCATATAAATGCAACAAAATAAAATATAAGTGCACTGAATTAAACCTTAAAGTTAAGAGACTGCATGTTCACTAAGTATAACTGCATAAAAACCTGTTTATTGCATCCATTTTGAGTCACATATTAAGTTCACAGTCACTTTAACAACAGGTCAAGGACAGCAATGGCTTCCAGGCTTGTCTGCCTCCATCAGGGCATCTCCACCAGATGCCCAAACCACCTTGGATGACTCCTCTCAAAATGGAGAAACTGCAGTTTGACACTAAATTCTTCTCCTGCCACCCACTAATGTTAGAGGAACTACAGGGAGACTTTGGCTAAGATGAGAGTCATGTTTTCGCTTTGCCTCGAGGGGAAATGGGCAGTTTTGCTGCTGCTCCATCTCCTCTCAAAGCTGAGAAGTGCATTTAGAGAGACAAAACCACTTACCACACACAAAGATTGTTACAGTTTTCTCCGAAGTTCAGCGGTTTGTAAAAGCCTGAGAGCCAGAAGTCACCTAGGGACCTCACTTTGTCCACTGCATCTGTTTGAGTTTTTCTGTTATCTGTGGTTTCTATTGTAATCATTAATCTATCTTGCAGTGTGTTTTTGAATGTTCGTTCCTTTTCTAAATGTGTTCTACGTTCTCTGTGTCTTATTGTCTTGGCTTTATGAGTTTATTCTTTGTACGGCTTTCAGTTGTCTCCTGTTTTATTTTGAAAGTTAGTTCCTCCTGTGACTTTGTGCTTTTACCTCCCTCCCTTGTTCCTTTTCTGACCTTGTTACTGTCATGATTGAATTCACTTGTGCCTTATTACCCATTTTTCTGGTTTGTGTATTTAATCTTTATTTTCTACCTATGTCAGATCACCATATGGTCTCCCCTTTGTTCCCGTATTGCTGTCTCCCCAGTGGGCTCTGTTGAATTTGCTCCATTCTTCATATTTTTGACCTTCTTAGTACTTCAGGGTTTCCTGCCATCACGGTACAGCATGTTTTCTTTTTCCCCCAGTATTAATTAAAGTACCTTTCTGCAATACCTGTCAGTCTGCCTTCATCTTTTACTTTTTCACTGCTTTATGAAACATCAAATATGGCATCTTTACATAATGTTAAATGAATGTATCTTAAAATGAAAACTGTTCTTTCAATATCAAGATAAAAATTGTCCCCCCCAAGACATTTTGCCAAAAGCCAAAGGAAAAGAAATCTCTAAATCATTATCAGCCATCGCATAATTTACAGAAACCCCTCTGGGTGGTTACCATTTGTCTGTGACAAACATTCACTTTAATATGTTTGGAGCAAATTAATGACTGCTATGAAGCAAGATAATCCAGTGCAGTAAGCATGATGTCTTCATTTGGTATTGATTCAAGTTCTTTATTAAATTGAGTCCTTTCCAGGGACAAAATAAATCACTAACATGATTTTTATTTGTACGAAGAGAAAAGTCTGTTTGTCATAATACATTTTGGAAAACAAATAAAACCTTTTAAAAAATAAATACACCACAAGAAATACTAGCAAAAACTGTGTCAAATCTGCATCTTTGGTTGAACAGGACGGTGCCTGCCAACAGCTAACCACAGGTTTTATCTTTATTGTCCTGAACTAAAGCTATTTCAGAGTCTTCAGTCCAGTTTTCACATTGCAAGGGACAGTGTACACCTGGAGTCTTGACATGCCTTTACACTTAAATTGCACTTGTAGAAGAAGACCCCCTGAAGGCAGATTCCAAACGCTGAACTTGAGCTGCAAAGGTAGATCACATTACAGCTCTCATCAGACACGTCTTTAAAAGCTATTCCCTGTGTCTGGCAGCGACCAAATCGCCCCTAAAGTCAACTCTGCATCATGTCTCTTTAATAAATCCTGTCTGTGATTTAGTTATCACCCTTCAGCATCTGATTCTTATCTGTGAATACAGCCAGTTGTCACAGCCCACAGCAAGACCAGGAAGATGTTCCAACAAAAGCCTAAATACTCTTGTTATATCTACACATCTCATCCGAATAAACTCATATTAATCCATCTTCATATTGTGGGAAGGCACTCTTTTCAGTTCGAATACATATTTTTAGATCCTTTCCAAATCGAATTCAGCTCATCTCACTCACTGCAAGGCATCTGTCTACAAATCCTCCCACACATTTGCCCCATGACTTCTGTCGGCTGTACACATAGTGTGCACACACAGATTGTAAAAAGATACAAGAATCTCATTTCCAGTAATACAAATGAGTCATTTCAGGAAAATCATTAAAGGAAAGATAAAGAGTCTTTTGTTTAGCCAACATTTAACATTTGCAAGTCCGCATTTAAAATGCAAAAGTTTTTCATTCTTGAAAAAAACAACCTCTTTAGTACCAAAATCAGATATATTTTCTCAAGGCTTAAGAAATACAAACTATTAGTTTGGTGAGGCAATCGACCTTTTAAAGAAAATTTTAAATGCAGAAATAAAAAAAACACCAAGTATTAATCTGAAGAACTGGTAGTGAAAGCGAGTAAATATTTTGGCCCTGATGTTAAAATGATGTAGAGAAACATTTTAGACAAATTCCTCTGTCCGATCAACAGTAGTTGTTGGTTTTCCTTAATTGCTTAATTTTCTGCCTCTCTTGCGCTTCCTGAGGGACACTTAAACAAAGAGATCAGCCCTCTGGGGAATCAATCACACAAATGCCACAAATGCCCCGCAACCACTTACTGAACAACCAAAAAAGACCAAAATAATTAGCCTGCACTACAAGTCAGCTAAAGGGGAGAGACCCACTCAAAGCATGAAATGTGAGTTAAATCAGACACTTTACCTCTGCACTGATGGTTGAGCCTTAGGGGCCAGAATAACATTAAAAGACATGACTGACACAGGACTCTCTAATGTTGTTCATCCCCTATGCATAGAATCATGTGCAGACATGCCTCCACACCTTCAGACAAACTTTATTTTGCAAAGCATATAATGTTGGGGGTGTTTTATTATGTTAGTTTACACTAATGTGCAAATTTCACGCTAACAATTCAAGAAGAAACCCTGAAATTTTGACAAGTTACAAAAGGCGGTCAAAACCAGCCCCTAAGAAACAGCAACACTGCCAGATGCATGCTATATCCATGGCATGGCACAGCCCATTAGATTGAAGCGAAAACCATGAAAGACTGTCTGGTTAGCCCTGGGGTCCTCATGAATATTCATCTGCACATGCACACACTGAACACAGAGATTTCTTTTCACCATCAAAGTCAGTCTGGATTCAGACTGGTTTCATTTTAATTTAGCAGATGTGAATGCAGGTTTATGTGGCAGACAACTGACTGGCACAGTGCCAGACATAATGAGCCTCATCATTTTATCTGGAGGAAGATGAATAAGGAAAGGCAGTACAGCTAATAATGTAATGGTAAATGCATTTGGCGGGTTATTTTTTTCATCCTTCCTGATGGTTATGACACTGTCAAAATCTATGACAAGTCTTTGTTTCCTACAGGCAGAAATAATGATATCAGATATGATATTAGAGGAAAAAACAGCCAACAGGACAACCTGCCCCGACATGGCAAGATGTCCCGTTAGCTAAAAGTCATGACATACAAAAAAGCAAATACATAAAAAACGAAAGCAGAGGACGGACAAGTAAAGTTAATCAAATTGAAGACAACTTGTTTCTTAGCCGTGAAGCAACAAGGGAGAATGACTGTCTTATTGATTTGCTTCTGAAAAAAGAGGGAAGCAGGAAAACCCCCGTTGACCCCATGACCCGTCCCTACCCTTGCTTTACTAACCCATGAACACCCTGAAGCAGTCAAACTGTCACTTTATTTTTGGTATCTGACACAATAATCAGTAACCCATAAGCCTTTGTCCTCTTTGTGTCTTACAGCAGGTATTGTCAGTAACATGTATTTACTATTTTGTTACTTTCCTCATATATAGTGCCAATATCACTTTGCAACTTAATCCTGGTTATGGGCTAAATGTTACTCTAAATATATTTCCCCACAGACACATCGACTGCATTGACAGTTTGACATAAAGTCAAAGAACAAAAGAAATCAGAGGACATGGCATTCACTAGGACAATGGCATGGTCTGAGGGGAAGCCTTGAGCAAATACTTAAGAAGCTTAATGACATCTGCATTGTTCAAAGAAGAATTATATCTCATATCCATTACAAAAACAACAGAAAAACCAATGACATAGTGCTGTGGTCACATTTCACAAACACCTGAACCCCGCAGGATGGCAAGGGGAATCTCTGCTTCCCACTTTCCAGGAGTAATAATTTATGGACCCTTTTGTAACAAATCGTAAGAAACAATGTTCGTAATTAATGGGTAAATTCTGGCCCAGAGATGTGGCACTCAATCCCTTTTTTAGTGCCTGCTGCTTGAGGTACTATTATAAAATAATTAAGTACTAACCTAATGGTGCTAACAGTAGAAAAAAAATATATATATAAATATTGCTTCAGTTTCTGCACAATCCAACTTCATTTGGACATGATGGTAAGCTTTAAAGTTGCTGGCTGCAGAAAGACAAAAATCTTAATATCAACATCCAAAATTAAGCATCTTAATTTCTCAACTTAACTCTAGGAAATATAAAATATACTAGCTTGCATCAGATTCTACTACCACAAATTAATGCCAAAGTATAATTTCTTTAAAAATCCGACATAAGATTTTACTGATTAACTCAGATAAGAGTAAACTGAAAATTAAACTAAGCTCTATAACCAACGTATGCAGCACAGTATGGAATAAATTCCATCCCTTTGTGTGTGCTCCTGAGAGAACTGTTGATTTCAATAACAGCAAAGCAAATAATCCCAGGCTCTGGCAAATATAAAAAAACAAAGCAAAGAAGAGGGCATGAGAGAGGTGTGCAGAGCACAGGGTGTGGGGGGGAGATGGCTCAGAAAAAGGCGGGAAGGAGGCAAAGACCATGGTGGTGTAAAATTTCTCTGTAACATGAGCCCCTGCTTGTTGCCCCACGGCAGATTGTGCCTTGTCCGATGTACTGGCGTCAGGTGTGTGCAGCTGCTCTTTAAGCTCTGTTTGTGGACCAAAAAGGGAGAGAAGAGGGAAAAGGAGAAATGAAAGACTTCTCAATGAAGGCAATACTGGAGGGTTTTTTTGTCTCTCGCCCTGGCACTCAAGGGACTGCTGCCAGGACTTGGACTGTGGCCCAAGACAGTGCCATGTGTCCCACAGATGGGCCTTCTAAATATGAAGGGACATAATGTACAGATGGCCAATTTTGCCTGGGCACAGCTCAAAGACAAATGGCCAAATCTGCTGAAGACTGAAATACTACAAATTTGTCTTATTTTAAGACAAAGAACCCAGTAGTTGTTATGGTACTCCCTGTAGTGCTTTTTCAATAATACTTAGATATTTTACTTATGAAAAAGATACATTTTAAACTTTTAGTTGTTATTTTATAATTACAACTAATTCTATTAACAGTATGCAGCATCTATGATTATCAAATCCTGAGGATTCTACATAACATTCATAATTATAGAAGACACGGGAGGAGAGTCACAAATAATCACACATTTCTTGGTGAATGGAAATTTTAAGCAAATATTTAGACTACTGTCAACATTTCAGGCTGCATGTTGTTTCTTTATCATCATTTTCCACTGCAGAAATTCTCAGGCAGTTTAAGACTCCTTTGTGCTCATTCAAACCAAAGAAATTTTCCCCCTGTAGGATGCCTTTCAGCACCGTTTTCAAGGGATAAAAGAAGCAGCTTTTCAGGGCAAGGTGCTTCTGAATGTCTCTGAAAGACTTCTTGCTGGGACTTGACCCTGACTGATTAAACTTGTGACTAGTGTTGTTCTTAATACTATATTTGCAGGACCCCAGAGAGCCACGAACAGAAATGTGAACATGTCAAGGTATGGCAAGTTTGTTACTCTGATGCTGTCTCACATTGCCACGGTACACAAATGTTAAAGAAATGGTCTCTGCTATCATTTTTGCTACATTTACAAGTCAGATGCCTACTAACAGACAAATTTACGAGCAGTAGAAAAAATTTTTCAGTTCCCCACTGCTGAACAGAAAAGAAGAGAGAGAATGGCGCTTTTAAAAAAGTCCCCAAAGAGCTATTAAAAATTGCTAAGTTGGCAACAGTGAGGTGAAATGAACATGATAACCAATGCTGTGAGTGATAGGGATGTCACGCACACAAGCTGAGATGGTAAATACTCCTGGATGAATATCCAAATATGCCGGCAGCATCCCACAAGAAGGAAGACTACTCCTCCCAAATATCACCACCAACAAAGCACAGTTTGCCAAAGTTAACAAAACAACTAGCAAAGCATAAACCACATCATTGCCCTGTGTTATTATTTTTACTCTTGCAATGCAGTCCAAGCCGCTGCAAAATTATAATGCTACTTTGTGAGTTCTGTGGGTGCTACGCTGCAGTGGACATGAAGGATATAAGGAAATGATTTACAGTGCAAGGGCACTGTAACTCTTAAGGTGTAACTGTTATGCTCTGACTGTGCTGACATCATCCGCACAGCCAATCCAGCAGGGTAAAATATACCTCTACTTTACTTCACGCTGCTCTTACAGTACTGGGTAGAAATAATCAATCCTGTGCGAGCAATGCAGCCAAATCCAATATTTGTGAGTCAAAGAAGTGTGATGAAAAAAGCCCCTGAGCACTCTCCCAACAAGACGAAAAAAACCTGAACCTGCAAGATTCCTGAAAAAAACTGAATTCTGCAATGCCTTTTAAGGGAACAAGTATTAAAAAATGAACTTAATGTGTTTCTGGGGAGATTTTTCATGTTTCTGACACTGTGTGATAACAGTTTAACGCTCTGAAGCAACCGTATGACAAATTCTTTACCTCCTGAATGGACACATATCTTCTTAAGTCTCATGAGTAATTTCCTGCATCCTTCACCCTGACTGAGTCTGCTTAGACAACCGTCTCTAGCTCTTAAAAGAGGTCCTATCTTTTCTGAGGTGATTGTTCACTTTATGGATTTCTCAGTGTGGTGAATGATGTGCTTTGAATAACATACCAGGCGAGGATGTTTTGGGGCAGCTCTGAAGCACCAGAAAGGTAGTCGATACAGGAGAGTCCCTCCCAGAAGGACAGGGATCAAACTACAGAGGCAGCTGTTGGAAATAAAATCCCACTCAAACATCAACCATCCACTACACATGCAAGACAAGGCCCTTGAAAAACCTTTCAATTTAGGCTTAAGGGTGATGTCAGCTCTGTTCCTGCCAGCTAAACAGCTAGGGCTTTGATTTCCCAAAACATGTCTTGGATCTTCAGAGCATGCACTGGCTTCAAACCACAAACTGAAACAACAAACACCAATGAGCGCTCAAGCAAAATGCTTCTTTTTTTTGTTCCAGTCGATTTGCAGCAGAGAAGCAGCCAGGTTGAGCACTTTTTAAAACAAAAGGTATCAAGCCTGCTGTCTTGGTGCTGGCACACATTCAAAATGAAAAAAATAGTTATGTTCTCTGGGAAACTATGCCACTTAGATCATCTTTTTCTTCGACAACAAAGGAAAATGCTTGGTTTACTGTCATATACAATATCCCCTCATAACTTCTAAAGCTATATCAAGTCAAATTAAACCACTCAGGTTTAAAGAAAGTGCCAGTCTTTCTGTCCAAACTGTCGTAAAAAATCCTAACATTTACTAACATTTCAATAGTCTAAATCAAAACATGCAAACCCCACGTCTTAAAAGTCTGGAATAACACACAAGGTATCCTGTAATCTATTTAGAAGCTTTTAAGTTTGAATGATCAGCTAAAGTAATGAAAAAAGTTAATGTAATTGCTTGTATTTATTTAATTGTCCACTGTGCTGACCTACATGTTAGCCGAATTAGCTTACATATGCCTAATGCTACAGCAAGTCACCATTATAATACTACAGGGATCAAACAGCACACTCTCTTTAATGAAAACAATGAGCCAATACATTAGATTATATGGCTGTCATGCCTAGCTATCACTCAGGCAAATGCACTAATCCCACATGGACAACTGCAGCCAACAGCTGCACACTTCCTGCCACATCCAGACAAGCCCAGCAGCAAAGCGCAGGCATTCCCAGGCACTCAGCCACGGAGACGGATGAAGAGGAGGTCAGGGAGACCAGCCATTATTTACTAGAGAAGACTGACTCACTGTTTTTTTATTTTTCTACATGCTGCAAAAAATATTTTCTTAGAAGTCGAATAAAGACCTGCAGATTTACAGCAAATACATCGCACACAACTTTTTTAAATAGCATATTTATATCTCTATGAATTTATTTTCATTTTCAAGTATTTTTCAATATGACCTTGGAGTCAACATGAATTTGAATGTCTCAATTACAGGATTGACTGTTTAATAATTCAACAGTCTGATATATTTAGAATACAAATAAATGTATATAAACCACAATGAAATATAAATAACATTGTAGAGGACTGCATGGTCATCACTTATTGTCTAAAAATGACATTATTTTCATAACTCAACAATTCGAGAAATATTTAAAGGCGACATCTTTAGAAAGCTTGATTGATTGGCTTACTGTCCACGGATATTAAAATATGATATATGATGACAACCAGGAAACGCTTACATTTCAGGGTTTGAAACTAGAGCTGGTCCAGCAGTTGTGCTAGACAAATTGCCACTGCTCTCTATTCATTATATTTCACATAAATAACAAATTACAAAGTCCTTCAGATGTGTATTAATTCTATCAAAAATGCTTAAAGCCAAAAGAATTTAAGAAAGTCTGAATGTGGGTAAGCATATGAAAGGGAAATAAAAGGGAAACCTTAATGTCATTTAACACTTCAACACACATAACACCAGCAACATGGTATTGTTTTTGATTAAGCATCATACTTTTAATACTTCAACAGATTTTTTTCCCCAAGTGATGTTAAAACTGATCAAATTATGTCAATACAACCGCTATTTAAACATCAACCTACCCCCTATAGTATGCGGCTATCCGATACACCCATACTATAGGGCTATTATCAGGAGTCACTCCCTAACAGGCAGCTGAATTGTTCTCGCGCGTGTTTGGATACTGAATTTTCTTTAGAGCTGGAGTGAGCTGCTCTGTAGGAAAACTTTCAAGTTTACCTCCAAGTGAAAAGTGTCTCTAAGACCAGTAAAACTGGGATTTGGGGCTAACTTTACGACTTTAGCATTTTCTAGAAGGTGCCCTTAATCATTTTCAACAACAATGCGAGTTCACGGTACAGCTGGGCAGTATATCAATGTTTTTCTTTGCTTTCTTGTTATATTTCCAAACAGGATATAAGTTGAGACATTACCAATTGTATTGATATAGCTTGCTTTTGACACTTGGTTCAACTTCTTTATGGTCCAACAATAAATAATATCTCCAAGGTTGAAGGCATATGTTATAACTGCATGGGTGTCCACAGTAGGTGGTGATTTGTGGAAACACTGTACTTAGAAAGAAATTGCTTTTCTTATTAGGGCTGCAAAAAACACTGATTCTCAGATACTGACCACTGGATTAGGTACTCATTTGCATCAGTATTAATAGCAGCAGTCCTGTTTTTATCTCATCCAGTTGACACATAACTTCATACAGCCCCTCCCCTCACTAGCATCTGCAGTAGTTGACATTCACAACACTTAACAACACTTTAAGAGGAATTTCGAGAAGCCAATAAAGCTCCAGTTGCAACATTAATTGCTTAACAATGAGTCTTAATTACACTATCCGTGGGTCTGTTCGGATCCCAGTGAGGTAAATTTCAGCTTGCGATGGTCTGTGTGGACATCTGTCTACCTACCTGTTTTTTGTGACAGTATGGACTTGTAGAAAATTTGAATTACAATGCGATCCAAGTAACAGACTTCAAAGAGGCGTAACGGGAATGTCTACTCATCTGTTGAGTCTCCAGCTGTCCCTGTCTGCAGCAGAGTATAATCAAGGCATTAGCAATTTACCCAATAGCTACAAACCCAGACTCAGGGAGTCACAAGGTAGTGTACTCCTAGTGCCCATCCCAAGCCTGAAGGTGCATTTATGTAACAGCCACATTAGCTGACTGTTAATTATCATTAAGGTAACAGTCATGGCTAAACTTTGCAGGTGGGATGTGAACGTTATCAGCCCTGCACGTCTGTAACATTATAATAGACGATGTTAATTTACCAGGATAACAGAACTATTTGGGTCTAAAAATCATTATGTTTCTTCTAACTGAAGCTAAGAAAAGTCTACCAGCAACCAAACAGAAATTGTGGCAGACTACCTTAACAACTGTGTTTCATCAGCAAACAAAGTATGGAGCCAATTCACCAGAAGCACAGCACTACCTCAGAAAACCTAAAAATACTGACTTTTTTTTGTTAGCAGTCCCCAAGACAATCTTAAAATATTTGTCATAAATACACCCTGCAATTATGTTAAAACCTTTTTTGCATGATAGTGCCATCGCTGTTCTTTCTTCTTTTTTTTTACCGACTCCTCACTTTTAACTGATTTTCTGTCATTTTTTACCTCTTGTGGTATCCAAAATAGTGAGGAGGATTGAGGAATTTCCCAGTATCTGTATTATTATGACAACGATACTCCTTAAACACAACAGACTTCTTTGACAAAAATCGCCATTTCACCCTGCAAAGTTGCTGGTCTACCACTGTTTGACCTTTTTTTTAACAGGTTAATCCAGTTCTAAACTAACAAGTCAAATAACAACACAAACAAACTAACCAGTTGATGCAACAGTAAACCAGCACCTATCTTTTAGCAGGTACGCTAAATAACTGACTTTGTCAACAAAGCACACTGTCACAGTTGGCGGTACACTACGAAACAGCTACTCATTTTAACATCACAAAGAAATATTTATTCAGGTAAGTTGCAGCAGTTTCTTACTAAAGTCTGCGGTACTCACATGTTGTTGTTACACTAACATATATTATATAAAAGCATCTGCCAGTTTTCTGAATGCAAGAGGCATTTTACACACACAAACTCAGAGTGGATCCCTCCGAGCCTCCAAATGCACCGATGGATAAAACCTTGTTTGGTTAGAAATATTTCATAACAGCATTAACTAAAAAGGCCTGTCTGCTTTCCCTACTCTCTGTTCTGTAAATGTCATCGTAAAAGCTCAGCCACTGCTCAGATTTACTGCTCCACCGCCATTCCCGGACCACTTGCCCATTCTTTTAACAGAACGTGATGATCATATTGATGAACATTGGACTCTGAAATCAATAGTGGGTTGTATACAGTGCATCAACAAAGCTTCATGTTTGGGTTTCTTCTCATGCTCGGGATGGGTTCATTTCCATGCAGCAGAAATGCTTTTAGCCACAAATTGTATTCGAGTAAGTGCCCTTCAAGGTCCATTAGGGAGTGGGTCAGTTTTGACAGGGGCTGGTTTAGAAGCTCTTTAGAGGTCCGGGGTCTCTACCAAAGGCTAATGACCTAATCCAAAAACAGACAGCTTTACTTGGTCTCTAGAGGAGGTAGAGGGGAGATGAGGATTAAATAGAGATAACCCAATTAAGACAAGGCTGATGGAGTAAAAAAAAAACATGGATTTAAGGAAAAAAACAGGGATAAGGTCAGGACAAAGTGAGTTGCAAGAGGGAGGATGGTTTGGGTGGGGAAACTGACTTAATGAGTTTTGATTAGTGTGTTTTGCAAATATGATTCTAATAAAAATTTAAAGACACCCATATCAGGTGAATAATTTATCTTTCTTCATTTTTTATGTTCATTTAAAAGGATCAGCCACTGTAATGAAAGCAGTACAGCATTTAACAGTCCAATATAAAGTTGAAAGCACACAGCTGTATCGTCGATATACAACACACTCTAGTTGATCACGTCCTTCAAAATGAGAAGGTGCATGGGGAAACCATTTGAATACAAGCGCGCTGATCCACACAGGTGTGCACATGGGTGTTCCCTGTTCGTAGACTTAAATTACACCTTTCTTGGCTACTACTTCAAAGCACATTGTGCGCTGTTTGTCCTGCGTGCTGCACAACAACATTCAATATTTAGTACTTACTGCTGTTTACACTTAGCTAGATTAATGCGATGGTGTTGTGTTTAGTATGTTGCTTTGGTTTTTTTTTGCTTGTTTTCTATTCTTTCTCTTTCAACAGGTGATCCAGGAGATTTTTTCCCCCTTTCTCACTGTCCCTCTCTGTTTTTCTTTTCCTTCCTCTTTCTTTCTCCCTTTCCTATCCCTCACTCATGTCTGTCCCGTCTGTAACAACTGAAAATAAAATAAAATAAATAAAAACAAAGGTCGATCAAATGGACCAATACGGCAATGCCATGATGATCCATTTGGCAAAATAAATCCATTGGGTATCCTTGTTGGTCTTCAGACAACAATTCTGATGGCTAAAGAACCAAATGGGACAGGCCAAAAAAAAAATGTAAAAAATGAGAAGGTGCATGGTGCCATTACCCTACACTGGTTAGATAAATGGTAGAGTTGCAGTTAGCTATCCAAAAACTTCAAATATTTCCCCAGTTAACCTACTACTTCTACAAAATTCCATAAAGAATTGTGAAAATAATCATCATAATTTTCCACAGCTCAAGGGAAAAGCTTAAAATAGCCAAAATTGTCATACAGTACAAAACCAAACAACCCAAAAAGGTTCAGATTGTTTTGAACCTTTGAAAAAAAGTCAAAATATTTAAATTGAAATGTTTCAGTCCACCCACCTTGTTTTTTAATATGTCATGTAACTTAAAAGGGCATAAAAGGAAGAATTTGCAGTTATTACAAAAGCATTCAGTATTGTACTTTTTTGCAGATTGATTATTCAACAAGCCTCAAACCTTAAACTAATGTTTGCTTACCTGTGAATAGGTTTGATGAGCCCCAAGTCCTTAAGGCATACTGCTTTTCTCTGTCTTATTTTGTACTCAGACAGACCAGACAAACAATACACGAGAACACAAGACCTTTCACTACCGGGAAACTATAGTATTTTTTCTCAATTTTAGCCAATCTGGTCAAGAGAATCAAAGAAAATTGTTCATAGGAGCCCCAACTAAAAACATCTATAAACAGCTTCTAACCTCCACAGCTCCCTAAGGCAATGAGTCACGCCTTTGCAAAAATATTCACAAAAGGTAAACTCAGACTGGCTCTTAAAATGACACAAGCTGAGGATATACAGACACAGAGGCAAACAAACACACACATTGCACTGCTCTATGCTTATCTATCCCATCCTTTAACTAAAGAAAAACAAAATGCCCCTGCCTTGAAAACTCAACCCTCTTCTAAATTGGGTGCTGTGGTCTACATAAAGTGTTGTGGTTCTTTAGATGTTCACAGCAGTCGCATTAAACCTTTACCAACTTTCTTCGCAGACCGAGAAGAGTTTTATAACACACGAGCTCCTCAGACGCTCGACGCATGCCCGCGTGCACGCGCTCAGCTCTACGGGCTACAGCTACGCATTTGGTGCTTAATTAGTATCAATTACGCAGTAATTAAACACACCTTTAAAGGCGACATTTCACGAAGACGACAAGCAACTTAAAAAAACAAAACATGTAAAACGTGTAGAAGTCAACACCAGGAGGTTCGTATTTTACTATATTAAAATGAGGATGAAATTTCAACACAAAAGCCAAAAGCTTGTTAACGGAATAAGATAATGAACTCCTCAGAAGCACGCGACACAAAAACACGTCAACGTCTCGAGCTAACAAAACAAACGCTCCGAAAATTGTCGCCGCATCCAATTCTCATTCAAACTCTGCACTCCTCCACGAAACTTTATTCTTTGATAAAAACGCGCAAAAAAAACCAAAAACAAAAATAAACCGTGCTCTTTTACTTCTCGATTTTTTTTTAACTCACCGCTCACGTGCAACAGGCAGACCTGAAGAAACAGCAGCAGAAACGCTCTACGGAGGAAAGCCATGTCTTTTGCTGCTTGTCCGTATCCACTCCAAAACAAACTGAAGCCAAGTGGTGCGTCGACGAGAAGTTAGCAGCCCGCTGGAGACGGAGGAGAGAAGAGGAGGGGGGGAGGGTGGAGGAGAAGAGAGGGGAGGGAGTTCAATTAAAGTCTCAGTGCGGCTGGGATCTCGTATTGTGGGGCCTTAACGTGTGTGGCAGAGGCACAGAGCTTATCGGTGTTTTCTTCTGCTGCAAATTCACGCTGCATAGATTCCTTCTTGGTGGAAAGTCCTCAAGGTCACTGTTTAATATGCCCACCTTATCACGCCTCCGCACCTTTGAGGCCAAATCGCATGGCCTGTTGGCTGTATTCAGTTTAACTTTGCGCTAATGCTAGATCAAGGTTAAAAGTTTATTTATACAGGAGTCTGAAATTTAATTTAGGAGCTACCGGGCTGTAGATTTTTGTAAAATATGCTAATAAGCTGTCCAGATGAGAGTGATGCCACATATCTAGAGCCAGCAGGCAGTTAGCCTCGTTTAGCATAAATTCTGAATGACAGCTTAACAAAAATATGCCTACCAGCATTTATGAAGCTCACCAATTAAGATTATATATCTTGTTTAATAGCCTACATACAGGAAATACGTGTAAAGGGGGAATAAAATGCTCTCATATGAACTAGATTACACCATATCTTAGCCTCTGACTTATCACATCATGTGCAGATTGTAAAATTAAAATAAGCTGACGTGTATTGATTAAAAAGATTCATAGATGGAGGTTTGTTTGGTTTTTTCTGTTGTGTTTTCTGGTGGTTAAGACTGCTGAAATGAGTGTGCCAAACTTAAGACTACTGAGAGGCCAGTAAAGCCTGTTTTTAAGCCAGACAGTGATTTTAAAAAATATTCAGGGTTAGAGGAAAACCTCAACCCTTGACTTGTGCATCTGAAGAACCAGATGGTTCTGTTAAGATGTGGAGGACATTTGGCTGGTATGGTTTGGCTCCCTTTGCCTTTTCAAGGAAGAAGTGCCACTCCAAATAAAAACAAAGCTGTTTTACTCTGCAAGGGGAAATCTTTTTATTGTAATTAGAGATACTGATGACAGTGCCCACAGTCATAGGGCATGAAAGATGAGGATTTTCACAGTCACCAGAGTTCAAATTATCAACACACTTATGGGAGATTACAGTTTAGACAGCACTATCCACCTACACGGTTGGCAGCAGACCTTATGAACTGGATGTGCAATCAACTTTGACAAGGACATTTGCCTCTAGTCACCTTGCTTTTCAAAATATAAACAACAACACAAGAAGTGCATATTTACAATAATATATGCATAGGACACTCACAGAGAAATGCCTTCACAGTTAAAAAAAATGTCAAAATATTTGTCTTAGATTGAAGATACAACACAGAATGCAAACAAGACAAACAGGAGAGAAAATTTCTTTAAGTGCAGAAGTTTTGTGTAATCATATTATGCCTTTCTTTAATTGAAATATTCAGAAGATTCATCAGAATATTGTTCTATATTCCTCAACTATCTCATCTGAACTTACTTCACCCACTTACTCATTCCCTTCTTTCAAGCTCCCCAACTCCTCAGATATTTCAGACCTGATTCGTAACTCCAAGCCATCTACTTGTAACCTGGACCCTCATCGAGTCCTCTTTAGAAGTTGCCTCCTCTCTCTGGTCCCTCTCATCTCTATCAAAACTGCTGCAATAAACCGGATTCTGAAAAAAACTGGTGCTGATCCTACCAACTTCCTTTCTAATTAACTTTTCATTTCCAAAATTCTTTTTGCAATTCAACTTCATTCACTCTTATCTCATAACATGTTGTGTGAACGATTTCAGTCTGGCTTTTGCTTTGTTCATAATTCAGAGACTGCACTTACAAAAATTGCCAATTACATGGCAGCTGATTTCAGTTTACTTACTATTCTCATCCTTCTTGACTTCAGTGCGGCCTTTGACACTATCAGTCATATCACCCTTCCCAAAAGATTATCTTCCATTGGTATCACTCACACTCTACGTGACTGGTTTAAATCCTACCTATTTGGGTCATAAATATTGATTAACCACCACCTTTGGAATTTCCACTTTAAAGCCCATCTGTTTAAAATTGCTTTTTACCTGTGGTCACATTTCCACTTATAGTTTTTATTTGTTTTTCTGCACAAAGCCATCCAGTCTTTAGTCATGCTGCCCACCACAAATTTAGAAGAAGCACTGTAAACTACTAAACTGCAATAACTTAGCCTTTAAATTTCAAACTTTTTCACTGCCAAACTGCATGAATCAGTGTAATTTATAGTCAAAGTGTATCGGAAGAATTCATCTGAGGATGACAGTGACTTCACTGGGCTGGCCTGGACTCCCGAGGCCCATCCATAACCCTGGCATTGTCCACTTCCATCATTAGAACATCCAATGGGGAAATGTATTCTGAAGGAACAATCTTCCAGATTGTTCCAGCACACCACTATTTGTTTTGGCAAATAGTAGCTCAGCACCTTGCAAAGACACTTTATTTTCTCTAACTTGTCCTCACTATACACCATTTATAACACGGATGAAAGATACAAATTGTCACTCTTAGATACAGTAAAAAGGATATGGAGCAAACTATGTTTAGGAAGGTACGAAGCCAACATAGACATAAGCTCTTCTGGGCTCTCACATGTTTTGAATGGCCTTGGTTCATTAATGAACTATGTTATTTTTTCCTCTGTTTGAAATCTTTGACCTAAACTAAATTTGCCTACACTGGGAGGGACCTCTTCCACAGTACATGGAAACATCTGATTTACATTCGATCAGTAAAGCAAACTTGAAGGTTCAAACCACCTTGTGGTGCAGTTTGAATTCAATGATGTGTTGTTTTCACCTCAGATAGATAAAAGTGTTAACACTAGACTGTGATTTCAGAGACAGACACTTAGTGTTTGCTTGCTTGTTACTGATGTCTGAGGCAGCAGCTAGTTGAAAAACCCTATCGTCTTTAATCTCTGAGTTACTCATGCAGCAGCTGCTAATGTAAAACTGCAATTCTAGAACCAGCTTTTACGACTTTACTACTAAAAAAACAGTCCCTTTAAATCAAAAGCTTTTCACGGTTATTCCAGTTATCCACTGCTGAGTAGAATATATGCTCATAATTACTCAAAGACACAGTGAATTTACTGATTATTGCATCTATGCATGGTTGTCAGACACCTGTCTAGGTATGTAGTCTTTTCATCTGTTTGTCTTTTGTCTTCAGACTGAGGGACATGTGGGTCTACCTTACTCAAGTCTTAGAACTTTGGAGTTTTGTCCAAAAATCACATAACCCACAAAAGGGGTTTGTAGTAAGACACCTGGTAAAAAAGACTTTTCTATCTTTATGTCAAGCAGTTTTGCTCATATGTCTTCCTCACCTTGAATTATTGAATGAATCCTGTATTTAAATGTTTTTTTGCTTGATGGAGGTTAACAAATTTATCATCACTGTAAGTTTCACCAACATATATTTAGTTTTGCGAGTTTCAGTGTGCAAACTGAGCAAAGTTTAGACACACTGGACTGCTTCCAATACAGCAGCTCCCAGTGTTTTTAATCACTGCATGTGGGGTCACCTTGGCTAACAGCTGCAGCAGAAAAGTTTCCTGGAGTTGGTCACCCAGTTGTTCGACCCCCATCATAAGTGAAATTACAGCTATGGGCACGATGCAGGCATTAGGCCTGGAAACAAAAGCCACTTTGCACAAAACACTTAAAAACCCCTATAGGTAAAACAGAAAGAGCTTCCAAGCATGGCAGTGATCGGCGCACAGATTTTCTCCTTTGTTAGAAGCTCACTATCTCTTGCCTCTTTCTACCTCAGTCTGACCTAATTAATTATGCTACTGATAAGTACGACCTTCCTTTAAGGTATAAAACCTTGCAGCAGCATTGTAGCCGAAAACTTTGAATGAATTCTTTAATAATTTGCCATACTTACACACAAGATTCCTAACACTAAACAATGTTTTGCTTTATTTACATGGATTTGGCTGCTGTATGGAGTGCTGTGGGAAGGTGTTTGTCTCTTTAAAACCCACCAGTCACACCATGTCTTTCTGTTATTCCCCTTCTCTGTATGTTTAGTCAGCAAACTGACTCAACCTACACCTACTTTGCTCACATTTGAGACTTTTATCGTGAAACTGTTACACTATGACTTGTCTGTAGTGATGTTATAGCAATAATTACAATAAAATGAATGTTTTGTTGCTTTATATTGACCAATCCAGTCATAAATCATCTGACCATTCAAAACAAATGCAAACAGATGTTCTGCTTCATTTAAGCATGAATTTTACATGTTACACACTTAATTGTATGACTGCATTTTTTTTTTTAAATAAACTGGATTAGCTAGAATTAGAAACTTGGAGTATTAGGAATGTGAAAAATAGTGACGTTATTATGTTTGTCCTAATTTGTCTGTCATATGTTACAGTGGTGGCTGTTACCAATGGTCAGACTGACAGATGAAGTTAGGCCGGAGTCTCTGTGGAGTCTATGTTTGCAGATGACACTGTGATTTGTAGTAAACAGGTGGAGGGGAGCCTGGAGCCTGGAGAATGAAAGTTAGTAGAAGCAAAACAGGAAATGGACAGATAAAGTTGCAATGGGTAGCGGTAGTGAAGGTGGATGAGATTAAATACCTGGGGTCAGCCATCCAAATAACAGACAGGGCACTAGAGAAGAAGAGAGTGCAGAAGGACAGCTCAGGTTAAAGTTAGAGAGACAAGACTGGGAAGGTTTGGACAGGTGCAGAGGAACGTTAATGCTCAGTTCATCACTCTAAGATTTCCTGTTGTAACCTTTGTTGCTGCTGGTTTTTGGTGCCATCCACTTTAATATTCTGAATCATGAATTTAACAGCTGTTTAAAAATGTACATGGATTAAAAAAAAATATTCAAGAACAAGAAAATGATTTTTTAGTAGATTTACACCAGTCAGTGCTCACAAAATTATCATATTTTTGGAAGCCACACAAAGGGCAGCCAATCAGAAGAAAGTATTTTGGATACTTTTGGATAGTGCAAGAACAGGGGGGCTGCATTAAAGATCAGTATATTTGAACTCAAAGAATAAACAATCTAGTCTGACAAACACCTATTTCTTGATTTTGCACTGGGGATACACTTAAATGAGTCATTACTCAGTCAGCGTTGTCAACTCAAAATAAACCTAATGCTTCATGCTGAAAAGGGGATAGCAGCAGCTGCACGCAGTGTAAAAGCGTATATTGCGCCTCACATCAGAAAATATTTGGTTTGAATAGAAGCCAGCTTTTCTGTAGGAAATCTTTCTCACATGTACCTACCCCTTACTCCTGAAATGATTCTCACCAGGCTTCTCTAAAAAGGGAGTTTTTTTTTCCAACTCTCGGCCTACACATTTTCTCCTTTGTTAATACCAGAGGCTCGGTATCTCTCGTCTTCTTCCACCTCAGTCTGACCTAGTTACCCGCATTACTGATGAATATAAGCTTAGACCTCCCTTTGAGGGCGAAGCCTTGCAACAGTATTTCAGCTGAAAACTTTAAGAGAATTTATTTAATAATTTATCGTACTTTGAGATGCATGAGAGTTGCTTCAAAACACTGTATTCAGATAGAAAGTGAAATAAATGTTTTGCTTTATATGCATGAATTTGACTGCAAATGGCACGGAGATGTCTTATGTCTTCAAAACCAGCCAGTCACGCCATGTCTTTCCTTTATTTCCCTGCAGGCTGTGTCTCTTCATGTTTAGTCAGTACTTACCCAACCTGCATGTGTTTTTCCATCATTTTTAGCTTTGCACCAAATTGTGCTCATATTCAACCGCTTCACATTTTGAGCTGTGATCCAAACTTATGCAAAAGTTTTCCCATTTAAAATTTGTGGACTTTTAAATGCTTGTTAGTGCATAACAAAGTGAGATGTCTGAAACCATCAGTTTAACACTGCAGTGTTGGTAAGGAGTAAAACACCTTTACAAACATGGTGACACATACCTTCTCAGACACAATCTGGTGCTGTGTAGTGGTCATCTTAAAAGCCCTGTCTTTTATCACTTAGTTTGAATACAGAAATAGCCACAATCAGCGACAGCTGTTGCCATTATCTGTGACATTTCTGGCATCTGATGACTCTATGCAGCACTAAATAGTGTTGTGATTATTGGGCTCACTGATTCATTTGTCTTAGAGTCATTATTTTAAATTTATGCATTGTCCAACAACAGAAAAAAATGTCTGGAGAACTAAATTGTGATGTTTACATAGTTTGTATTGCTATAGTTGCAGCTTTTCTTTTGCAGAAATAAAGTGATTGGAAGGGGAACAGAGCGAAGGCTAAAGGGGTGTCTGCTCCACTTGGTACCAGATATAAACTATATATAAACTTTTTGCCAGCACATCTGTGTAAATCCAGTCAGAAGAAGGAGAATGTAATGGTTTTCCTCATGAATGTTTTGGAGACCTTCAGCTAGAGGATCTGATAACTTTAGTGTAGACACAACAAGCATCATGTACCTGACTCATGCTTTAAAGCATGTGCATTTCCTCATCTTTGCTTTGAAGCAACTATTATTACTCTCTCTTGAAATTACAAATGCAATATTATTATAACTCGTGTTCTGTTAAATGTTAGCTCATTTATGACCATGACATGCATACAGAATGACATAGTTCCAAAGTTTGAACAGAGTCAACTTTTCAAAATTAAAACTGTGTTTTGATGTGTTGATGCTGTGGTTGACGGTTAGTTAAATGTAGCCTTTAAAAAAGAGATACTGTGGTTGCTGTGTGTAAATGATCTACTTTGTTAAGATTGGGGAATCTTGTTTATGTGCTTAAAAGAGAAACTATTTGTTTGAGGTCTAGGAATAATTTAACATGGTTAAAGGAACCAGTGTTGGCAGAAAACAGGAAGTAAATGGTGATTACCTGTATGTTAGTATATCAACATATAGTATCTTCCCTTTTCAGAGAATGTGGCTTTATATTAAAGCTTGCTATATCTTTCATTTATCAAAAACAGTGTTAAATCCAGATGAGCCTCAGTTAAATATCTGCAATGTCTGTTCATGAACTTTTTTCTTCTTCTAATTTAGAGCCCAATTCCCTTTGCTCTGCAGTCATTTTACTATCACTTCTGTTGTCCGGGGAAGGGTGTGTACAGGCATGTGCTACATGCATGACAGATGGTATGGACAGCCCACTTCTTTTCACCTGCCATGAGAGGGGAGCTCCATCAGAAGAGCATAACATGCCTGAGGTTTTTGCTATCCCCTCTAGTTCACAGCCCCCCCTCTGTGCAGGCGGCCCAACAAAGCATGTGCTCTCATAACTCAACTTTGACTGGAGCTCGTGAACTTTTTGCCAGGAGGCAACAAAGAAAGTTAAGCATCTCTGTAAAAGCTTTTTGAAATAATCGAATGAATCTGACCTGCTTTTCAGTGTTCGTTTAATCATTTCTTTGCCTACTCGTGAGACACTTCACTAGTTTTTGAACATAGCTACAACTTAAATCACTGTGAGGAGTAGTAGTAGAAATAGTTTGTATTTTTTTATTAGTAGTATGAGGTGAGATGTGTAGAATCAATCAAAAATATGCAGAAAACAGAGCCTCTGTCCAGCCAGAGTCCCGTTTGGTGCAGAAAAGCCACACACGAAGGCTGTCACAGAGATTAAACATCCCTCTCCAGTATCAGATTTCTCAGTATCTCTGCCTGAGTTATCAACCAAACCAGGACTGGAGAGCCATGAGGAAAACACCAGCCAGAAAGAAAGAGAGAGATTAAACTGAGAAGTAATTCTGACAAGTTTAAGGCAGTCTAAGGCACCTTAAAAATCGATAAAAAAAACATGAAATGTATGATTGATCAGTTAACAGTAAGGTAGTGGTGTCATGGATGGTTTATACTTGTATTACTATACTTATAGTGAAGAATAGCCAGAGAAACTATTGATGATTACATGCCTAATAAAGCGCTGATGTTATAAGTGTCTTCTTGGTAAATCAGAAAGTGAAAGGACTTTGAAAAACAACCAGAGAGGGTCAGTGTCTGCTGGTGACTGGGAAAAAAGAATGTATACAAAGGTTTTAGTGAAATTAAACATGGTAACTAATTTGATTATTTACCCATAATGTGTGTCATCACACCATCTATTACCCCACTTGACCTGATAGGTAACTGAGGTAAGCTTATGCAGGATGTTCAGCTACGACTGGCAAAAATGGTTTAGAAACATTCAGACTTTATAAAGTTTACTGCTGCCTTGGGCTTCTGCATCACTTTAAATCAGGATTCTGAATCTATGCAGAGCTCTCAGCCTTGTTACACGGTCAACAATGACTGAGTTTCAACTGATTTTGGATGAAGTCTTCAGCTTTCAGAGAATAGTAGCCTGAGTGGGCTGCTAATGCTACCAATTACTGCATGCATTAAGTAAAGTAAAATTACATTAAAGGGTTTATTAGCATTATTGTATTTGAGTTAAAAGGCTTCTTTATGGTACCCGTAACTTCTTTTCACTGATGTAAAGGTGTGTGCCTAAATCAAGCCCATTAGATGAAAGCTGTTGTTGCTTTGTCTAGACTCTGAAAGCAACAATCAATCAGCAGTAAAAGTTCATTTACAGCATAAAACTATCCATCAATTAAGAACTATTACAATTTTTGGGATGACCGTGGCTCAGGGGGTTGGGAAGCGCATCTGTAACCGGCAGGTCGCCGGTTCGATCCCCGGGTTCTCTGTCCTGGTCGTTGTGTCCTTGGGCAAGACACTTTACCCTGCTGCCTACTGGTGTTGGCCAGAGGGGCCGATGGCGCGATATGGCAGCCTCGCCTCTGTCAGTCTGCCCCAGGGCAGCTGTGGCTACAACTGTAGCTGCCTCCACCAGTGTGTGAATGTGAGAGTGAATGAATAGTGGAATTGTAAAGCGCTTTGGGTGCCTTGAAAAGCGCTATATAAATCCAATCCATTATTGTCATTGGGCAAAGAGATTTCATAGTTTTCTTGGGGTTGGCCGGTATGGGTGCTGTTGAAAAACTAGCAGTGAATGGTTTGGGAAGTAAGACCACAGCTAGACATATCACCTTGACCTCAGGCTTTTAGTAAAAATAATTAGAGTTTTGCTGTGGACAGATCATTAGCCAGGCTAACATATCAGTTTAATGTGATGACTGAACTAGGCTCCTGCGTGGAGTTGACAAAGTATCAGCGTTGCCAGATTGTAGTCAGTAACTAAAGTGCACATTCCTGAGACAGGATTTTGATTCAACACGCGCGGCACTAAAGTGAGAGAAAAGTACTGGAGTCAGAGAGACCGGGGTGGGTTGATAATACACTAAAAAATCTATATTTGTCTCTTTAGTTCTTGGTTCACAGACATAAGTGGAGGGCCACACAAACATCCCTCACCCATAGAAATGAAGTCTGTTTTATATAACAATGAAAAGACAGCGAGAGACTTGTGAGAAAAGGTCTTTGAAGTGGGCAGAAATCCCAACCCTGATCGAAAATCCTTCATTTCCCTCCCATAATGGAGCTGGGGGGAGTCAGAAAGAAAGATGATTCCCCTCTGCCAAATCTTTCCTCTGCTGTATTTTAAATCAACTCGGCCTCTTTGTCATATTCCTGCCTCTCACCTTTTTCCATACTTATCTTTATTGCAGTCATCCGTGGCGCCGAGGAGTGGCTGGAAAGCAAGACGGGAGAGGGCGGAGGGAGAAGCCATGTGTCAGCTGTCACCCGTTAGTGTGTGGAACTGAAGATTTAATGTTTGTGTACACATAACCTGGCATGAGCCATAAAACTGATATCCCTGTTAACTCGGTAAGGTGAGCTTTTAAATGACAACAAACAAAAAACTGTAAATGTCAAGTTAAATGTTTCATGGTGTTTTTTTACCGAGCCAACAGAAATCTTTGGATGTTGGAACCCCAAATATTGTTGCTAAAACAAACACATTTTTATCTTGATAGGACTGTCTGACTCAAGGCTCAGGTGAGAACTTATAGACCTCTAACTGTATAAGTGTAAACAAGAATCCTAATTTAACCATTTTGTTTTCTAGCCAAACATGTGCCACATATTAAATTCAACATGTTGAAAAAAAATCTCTGATGTCTTCCAATAACTAAAGAAATGTCAACACAAGCCCTGGTTTCTCATTACTATTAAAGCCAGTTATACTCAGATTGCACATCACTGTGCCATTCTTTGTTTTGAGCTTGTATACAGCAGATAAGGGATGTGGTGGAAGATAAATTATAAGATGGTTTAAAGACTAATGTGCCATGGGTTTTAAGCGCTCAGAGATTTGAATGTACTTTAAAAATGATTGGGTTTAATTTTGAGTATATAAGGTTTAAAATATTTGAAGTCCTAAAGAGATACTTACTCAATGGATTAAGATGCGGGGTTGTACTTTGAAAAGAGCATTTTGGTTGTAATACAAAAGATAATGGTGACATCCATCCATCCTCCTAGCTGCTTATCCATGGGTCATGTGGGGTTTCAGAGCCAACTGTCATAGGGCAAAAGGTGAGATAGCCCTTGGAAACGACTGCAAGTATAAACAGGGTGATAACAGCTTTGTATTTTCTGTTATTTGGTACTTATATTGATTTAGATTAATCGATGGTGCAGATTTTTCTGGTTGAACACTGTGTGATACAGCAGGGGATGCTGATAAACATCATCAATTAAGATTGCATGAATTTCTCATTTCAGTGTAATCATTAAATAACTGCCTCCCGAACTTAAAACTAGTAAACTAACATAGTAGATTTACAAAATTAAAATTACAATTATTAACTATGGAAGGACAACACACCCACATGAGACTGGTGAGTTTCTTTATTTGGAGGTTTTGCTACAACTGAACTGGTTTTCTGCAGATCCAGGGGTCAAACAGGAAGCTGTAAGAGCAGGTAGAGGAAGTACGGTGGATTATTCTGGGTGGGGTTTAGATGCAAGTTTGTTTGGCTGCACTGTAACATGAGTTATTAGCTGTTCTGCTGCAGTGTTTTGGATTAATCAAAAAAAAAGAAAAGAAGGAAAAAAACCTCATGCAGCTGTGCTTCACTTGCATGAAGAGTCAATGTGGATTTTACTAAAATACTGGAAAAGCACTACATGGTCAGACCATTTACCAAAACTAACCAAGTATTCAAAACAGAATAACTAAGCAATTCACTATATGCATATATATGTATATATATATATATATATATATATATATATATATATATGGTAAATATATCAAACAGCTCCAGTCTCTTGAGCTGTTCCCACGAGATGATAGCTGTACACTTTCGTGCACCAACATAAAAACGTAATCACCTAATGGCTTAAGAACTCTTTACAGTAAGAAAGGACATGGTACTTAATCATCATCATCATCATCATCATCTTGATGTCCGTAGCCTGGAGTGAGCCCACACACTGGCTGCTCCGCTCACACAGATTGGGAGCAGAGTGTTTCACCACAGGAGTGCCAGACAAAGTCAAGGGCCGATGGTTTGAGCAGACAGACACTTACAGAGGAAGGGGTGGGAAAGAAAGGACACCATTCACTAAAAAAAAAAAAAAAAAATGCCAGGGGGCTTTAAGGGCACGCTTCCCTGTTCAAGCAATGGATTGCAAAACCTTGCCTGTGTTGACCAGGGGGAAAAGATTTATGTCTGTGATGTCTTAAAGAAAATTGCAGCAATCAAACTAACAATCTTACAAATGGGAACGGGAGGACCGCTGGGCCAGAAACGACATAATTAGACAGAGGATTCTTGTGTGTATTGACTTAACTGCTTAGTATTCAGACTGGAAATCTTGCACTGCACATTGCAGTTTGAGTTTCAAAGCAAAGCTCATCCTGCAGCATCACCCAGGAAGACAGAATGAAAACATTAGGCTGGAGGAGGCAGAAGAAAAGAGTGATGGAAACTGCCAGGCTGGGCATTAAATTATATAACAGATTGTTTATATTTATTGCTATAATGGTCTTTTTGTTCCAGTGTTTCTTCCTGAAGTCGTGTTTGGTTTAGGGTTAAGCTTCTCTGGTTACCAGGTTATCTGTTTATATAATACGTATTGGTAAGCATGCTAAATAAACTAAATACACAGCACATTTCTTGGTAATAGAGGAAAACACAATTTTGCACTAAAAAGTTGACCCGAGATTGACTTCTTAACTTGAATTCTTGGTATGTAATGTTCATAATACAAATCAAATAAATGAATAACCCATTGTTTACATTTCTTTCTTTCTTTCTTAAAAAACAAACATTATTTAACATATCTTGTACGGCACTCGTGCACTGGAAACACTGAATAAATTGAGCTTACAGTCAGAGCAGATTCTGGATAACACACACACACACACACAAAAAGAGATCCATGTGCTTTCACCTCCATTAGCTGCGGTGAATTTTGCCCGACCACAGGCACACTGGAACTATACAGAGACACTACCCAGAATTTCTGATTAGATCATAGCCGGAGCATTGTGTGTTGAGGCTATCTGCGTGAGTGTGTATACGTAGGTTTGTTTTTTTTCTTCTAAAGCTGAGGGCATAAATGGGTTAGGGGACCTCATGATGTTTTGGGGGTGGGGCAACTGATTGTACCTCCTGCCATTACTCAGATCGTGTGACAGGGTTCGCCCTGAAGGAGACTGTCATGTTACCGGTGACCCCGTTAGAAAGATTGTTGCCATGGCCACAAGACGCCTTAATGAACTAATGAATCACTCTGGCACACCTCAGCTCAGACGCATCAGTGTCTTGTTGAGGGCACGGTGGGAGGGAGCGGAGGGGTGCGGTCAGGCCTCCGCACTGACTCAATAAGAGGGTTTGCTTGAAGCAGACTTGGGGACCCAGGTGGCCAATTGTTCGTAAATTTACTGAATCAGAATTTGGTCAGGGGGAGCTCTTAATCATCTGCAGAAAGCACACTTCTCATTCATTCTTCTCTGATTACATTAACAAGGCGTCTAGGAGCATGTCATCTATTTTTTCTTCACATAATGGAGAGACTGAAACCTCTTTTGTTTGCACTGAATTACATTATGTAAAAAAACAAGACCGCACTCAAAAAAATGAAATTGGGTGGTTGTTACATGCATAAGATCCAAACTTGTAATTTGAACTAAATAATTCCATGTTTCCATGGTGAACGTAATTAAATCATGTAGCATCTGCATGAAATTCAGCAACTTAATTTGTTCTTGTTGAGATGACATCGTACAATCTAGTAAGAGAAACATGCGTGTGTGTTTGTGTGTAATTCCATGTTTCCATGTTTCCATGGAAACATGGAATTATTTAGTTCAAATTACAAGTTTGGATCTTATGCATGTAACAACCACCCAATTTCATTTTTGTGAGTCGACTCACGAAATTCACAAGATCACATTAGATGTCAAACCACAGGAAAATCAGTGGGGTTACAAGAGGCAGACAACCACACCACGTGTATGCTGTTACTATTTCTTATGGTTTAACTTGTCAAGGACAACAACATAAAGCATCATCAAGCATAGCTTTCCTACTTTTGTTAAGTCTGTATTGACAGATTAATGCCATGGTGGTTTGTGCTGTTGCCTCAGAGCAAGAAGGTCCTGGGTTCAAATCCACAATGTGGCGAAGTTTGCAGTGGGTTCTCTCTGCGTACTCTGGTTTCCTCCACAGTTAAAAGTCATGCAGTTGTAAGGATAACTGGTTATACTAAATTACCCAAAGGTGTTAAAGTGCAAATGATTGTTTGTCTCTGTATGATAGACTGGCGACCTGTCCAGGATGTACCCTGTCCGTCTTGCCCTATCACTTCCGCAGCCCAGATAAAGATAAGAAGATGGGTGGATTGGAAGTTGCTGTAAATCCATTGATTTTTTTTTTTTTGTTGAACATTACTTAATATGAATACAACATATACCACAGACATAAGTTACATTTCATTCATTCAACAAGATCATCATTGGTGTAACAAACAAATATTTTACTAGTTCATGTAAGAAGACTGATTTTTGATGTGCCAAAGTGTTTAAACAATATAAGATGGATTTAAATAAATTTAATTAGACTAACGTGGTGCAAACATGTTGATTGAACAAAAGTCAAATTAATTGAATGTTAATGTTAATATTATGTTAAACCTACACACATATATCGTGTTGACACAACACAATCAAGATGGATTACTATAACATGATTTGTTTAGATGGAATATAAGTGGCAAGATAAAATTACGTTCATCCAATGAATTATTTTTTTGAGTGCGTTTAGTTGTTATATCCCATGATGTCAATCCAGTATTAAGGAAGAGTTTAGCATTTTGGGAAGTAATTGTATGTTTTTTACTTACTAAGTACGAGATGACATTGCTGTGGTATGAGGAGATAATCAGTCAAGTTCAGGATAACGACTTGAATCTGAGGTAGGAAAATCTACCTCACCTTACACCTGGTCTCTATGAATAAAGGGGCAACATCAGGCAGGTGCAGTCACTCTGTATCCTTAAGTTCCGTTATGGCAGTCAGGTTGCCAGGTTTGGCACCAATGGCAACTGTAAACGCTACAACGAATTACTTGGTGGGTGGATAAACTGTTTGTCGGGACACAATTAAATCACACATATCCCTCCCAAACCACAGATTGCCGTAGAAGTAAGCAGAGCTCATACAGCCACATCAAAAGCAGCGGATTAAGGACACATGCCGAGCGCTCGAGTTGGGAAGCCTCTCCTCTGGCTCTGATTACCTTCTTAAAGTATAAGTAATGTTATCCGTCTTAGCAAGACTTCAGAAAAGTTGCCTACAGATGCCGTCGTCATTTGGGTTTTAAATCATGGGGTTTGATGGGAGCTTAGATTGTATATAAACAGTAGATGCAGACACTATGATGTCACTGACTGGCATATGAACTCCAGTCTTGAAGATTCAGCATTTTGGTTGTCGCCATGCTTTTTTTCTTAACCCGACATAATGAGTGAGGGGATGGTCTGACTGAGAAACAGAAGATACTCACACAGTAGCTACTTTCCAATAAAAAATAGCAACACAGTAAAGTATTTCCTGCTAAATATAAAATAAATATGACCATAATTTACAAAATTTGCTTCATGCCATCTTGAAAAAGACCCGAAACTAGTGACTGAGACCAGAAAATCATTTTTAAAGTCTTTACTGAAGTCGAAAATTAGGGGAGAAGTAAAGTGATTATCTCATAGATTTCAATATAAATGGACTTATTTCTGCAGCCAGTGGTGTCGCCACCTGCTGGCTAACAGAAAGACTGCAATTTTAAGATGCTTCTGCATTGGTTCTTTCATGGCAGCACTTTGAGACAGTTATCCACGCCTTTCTTACCCATATGGAAAAGAAATAGTAAAAACTTGCATAAAAAGACTTGCATAAGATGTGGCCAACTTCATATAGTGAATCATATAAGGCTTATATGATTTACTCATGAAAGTGGCCACTTTCTCATTACTTTCATATATTGTTTTAGTAAGTATCCAAAACATACAAGTTTCATTTATATAATTTTTCAAGGGATCTTATATCTGTTTTCACTCTTGTATGCTTTTCATACAAGTTTCATTTATATAATTTTTCAAGGGATCTTATATCTGTTTTCACTCTTGTATGCTTTTCATACAAGTTTCACACAAGACAGATACAAACTTTACAAGATTTATATATATCTTTTTCATATAGCTAGCACTCAGCTGGATTACTGTAATGCATTTTATATTGGGATCAGTGCATCATGCATTACTCATCTACAGAGGGTGCAAAATGCCGCAGCTTGTCTTTTAACCGGTACTCAAAAGTTCGAGCACATTTCCCCTATTTTAGGGGCTTCTTCTCTACCTATTTTTCAATCACTCCTGAAAACCCACATCTTTACCCTGACCTTTGACACCACGTGAGATGTTGGCTTTTATTTTTATTTTTATTTTAATGGTTTTTAGTTGACTCTGTGCTGTTTTATCTTGTTTTTCTTAATATAAGGCTGTTTTAATTTTTATGTATTATGTGTTTTATTTAGTTATTTTTGCTGTTTTCTGTTATTCTACTGTTTTTAACTTATTTTCTGTACAGCACTTTGGTCCTGTGCTGGGTATTTTAAAATGCTTTATAAATAAAACTGGATTGGATTGGATTGGTGTCACCTTACAGATCCAGAAGAGATATCCATCTTTTACTAGATATACAGTTTACATTGTGTTTTTGCAGCGGAGGAACAGCGCTGTCTTCTTCAGCGGGTTTAGTGCTGCAGTTCATGTAAACCTAAAGGATTTCTCCCAGATTTATAAATATGTAGTGACTCACACTCACAACAAACTCCTCATCCTGAACACAATAGTTCAAATCCTTCTTAGCATTTCTCCCCCCCTAACATTACACGGAGCAGCTCAAATTATATTTGCTCCTGTTGAGTAATCCTGTTGAATTTAATTTACTAAAAAACAACTAAGAAAACAGGGTTTGAATTGGTGAGTTTAAGCCTTCGGGCAGCTCTGATAACAAGCTTTAACCGCTCCTTGCTCTGCCCTTTTAGCTGTTTACAGCTTTACACAGAAGAAATGGGAGCTTTAATGCACTTTTCTCAGGTATCTCACTGACTGACGCATGCACTTCTAAACCGAAATGAGAAAATGTAAGCAAAGTCTTGAGGAGACCTGGCGACAGACCTCTTAACACTTCACAGGACTAATGGGAGCTACTATTCCTTGTTTATGCACTGAAGGGCATATAGAGGGCCAAGACGGGCCCCTCGAAACTGGCCTCCTGTTACTTGAATGACAACCCCAAGTGTGTTTGCTAACACCATTAACCTTAAAACATTAAATTATCCAATCACATAAAAAGTCAAGTGTTTAGTATTCCCAGTGGTGTTATTCCCAGTGCTCAGAAGGGCAGCAGGTCTGTTTCGGTGCAAAGGGCTAGCAGGTTTTATTCTCATCATCTTTTTAGTAGGCTTGTTTTCTTAGCAGTACTTACGTGTAGTTATTTTATGTTCTTTTGATTTGGGTTCCTGTTGCATTTAGATTCTCTTTTTGACCTTTTAATACTGGGTTAGCTGAAAGAGGTCTCCCTGTTATTTTTGACTGGTGTCTTAGTTGCGATCCCATTGTTTTTTGCTGGTTTATTGCAGTGTTGTTAAGTGATGTGGCACTGTTTTCTTGCCCCTCCTGTGCACCACAGGCAGCTGTGACACAGCATTCAACTCTATTGTCTGGGGTGGCTTTTTATAGTGTGACGTGTCTTGCAGCTGCCAGCCATTTAGTGTTTGCTTGATGTTTCATTTGTGGAAAGTGAGTAATGCCTGAATTGCAATGTGTAATTTAACATCATTAAGTTTGCTTGTGTTCTTTAAATTTACTCAATTTTGCATTCCAAGCATTGGATTTTAAAGACAGTGCCAGACAGTATCGGTCTATCAAACAGTTGTCTCACAACATTCAACACCAGCGCAGGGAGTGTTGTACAGTTTATATTGCAAAGTGGAAAGTGATGGGCTGGAGGTTGTCTAATTGGTATAGCAGATTCACAAGCTTGCAATTAAAAAGAAAATGCAATTACTGACCTACGTCGTCCTTCCGTAACTATGACTAAATGTTTTTCTTGCTTAAACTTAACCACAGTTTATTTACTGCCTCCACAATCTTCCTGTTAACTCAGCAACAGTGTATACAATAAGACAGAGACAATGTAGAAAGCAGTGCTGACAATGGAAACTCTGAATATAGCATGTTGCAGAATGATCTAATACTGGTGTTCTTGACTGGTTGTTCTCTCTATCCAGTACTTAAATCTTATCCAGAACAAGATAAGTCAGCACATTTGCAGCACAAATTTGCTACAGTAATTACATTTTGCCAGAGATTACATTTCCCCTGACCTGTACTCAGGACAAGAAAAACACTTTTGTGAGAAAGTTCAAGTCTTAACAGGCAGATAGACATGAAACTTATGAATGACATTTGCATTATTAAGTCCTGAACTCTTTCCATTTTGGGCACCGCCATCCATGAATGTGAGATGTTGTTACTTTCCACTTCAAATACTCATTATCATTAAATGTAATGGCAGCTACTCAGTGTATTTAAGCATGAAGACATTGTCAAGATTACTCACTGAAGTCAAACCTGAGCATCACAATGAGGAAGAAGACTTTGTTCTTGTTGGTTGGTACCAGACGAGCTGGTGATCTCCGGGGATTATCCCACATAAGCATCTCTAGGGTTAAAAAAAATGGTCCAAAAAAGGGAAAATATCCTTGGGTGAAAATGCCTTATTGATTTTAAAGGTTAAAGGTGACTTGGCAAACTGCTTAAAGCAGATAGAAAGCCGACAGTAATTTATGTAACAACTCGTTACAACCAAAGTATGCAGAAGAGAATCGCTGAACATGTTGAACCTTGACGTGGGCTACAGCGGCAAAGGATCAGACCAGGTGCCACTCCTGTCAACTAAGAACAGAAAACTGCTACAATTCACACATGCTCACCAAAAACATTGCCTGTTCTCATGAGCCTGGATAATTGCTGTGACATTCAGATGGTACGGTCAGATCCATGCTTTCATATAAACAACATGAAAGCATGGATCCACTGTTCAGACTGATGATGGTGTAAGGATGTGGGGGATATTTTCTTGGCACACTTCACCAGCTGAGTATCGTTTAAATATCATAGCCTACCTGAGTATTTTTGTTGACCATATCCATCCCTGTATCACAGTGGACCCATCTTCTGATGTTTGCTTCTAGTAGGTTACTGTGCCATGTTTCTGGAATATGACATTTAGTTTTCTCTACTCAAATAATCTCCACAGTCACCAGATCTCAATTGAATAGAGTGCCTCTGGTATGTAGTGGAACAAGAGCCTCAGATCATGGATGTGCAGCTGACAAATTGCAGCACCTGAGTGATGTCATCATGTCAATAACAACTAAAACCTGCAGAATATATCCATTCCTCTGCGGTTCTCATATAACGCTGTTCTTCTCTAACTGAGCACTTAAAGTGCTTCCTACTACAAGAATATCACTTTATTCTGTGCCTTTAAGTGCTTTCTAACTATCACATACATGCATTAGGGGAAATTAGTGGTTTAGTATCTTGCAAAAGGACACAATCACTCCTGGTTATATCTGCACAGTGAGTGCAGGTATAAGAAAATAAGTGAAGCATCATTTGTATTTATTCAGACCTCTGTTGCTAATATGTGTATTGTCAGGTTTGTTTTATTTGCTTGTTTACACCTCACTTCAGTTTGGGGAGGGTGCTATTGGTTTAAAATGGAAATGGTAACCAGGGGAAACTGAAAATAGCAGTAACAGCACTCACTGACAATGGCCGCACTGAGCATAACAATGACAGCGGAGGGAAATAAGGGCTTTAGGTGGCTTTTTACTGAAAATAGATTGAAGTAAAGGGAATAAACTAGAGGTTGTGAAGAAAGCCCTTTCAACAAGCAGTGATGTGATATTCTAAAGCTGTCAGGCTGAGATTTGTGTGTAAGTAATGGGAGCATTTCAGCCTCTTGGTTCCTTAATACCTGCTCTAAGTTATTTCTGTGTACAAGCAGCTTCTCGGGTTCAGTGTACTGCAAAGCAACAAATTAATCAACATCCCACATTTTTTGGAAGTGACAGCAAGGTCACGTCCTTTATTATAGTCCTTTATTTTTTCTGGAAATATGAGGGCTTTAATGACCTCAGGACAGTATTACATTACACAAAAAAAGAATGTGCTGACAGCAATTTTTCTTTCAGACTTGTTATCTTCAAATTTCACAGTCTTTAGGCAAAGACTATTAAATTTAATTAAAATTTAATAAAGTCTGAAACACAATTATATTCCTGGCAGTGAGGAGATGATGATGACTTTAGACCATCACGGGAGAAATGAACTTTAAGAAAACATAATTAACCAATTCAGTGAATAAATATAAAGGAGAACATTTCGCAGAAACACTGCAGCACACCTATGGGAGACATCATCAAAATGCCAAATGTGGAAACTGTTTTGATGTTCCAAGGAGCTCCAAAGTCATTATGGGGACACAATCATATGCCAACATCTTACAAACCAAACACTTTATGGTTTGTCAGACATTAGTAGGCTGCATGCAAATTGTTTTAATTCGCCGATGTTTGTTTATATTAGAACAACTGGATTTCTTTTCTATTTTATAGTGAATTCGTTAGAAAAAGTGTCAGGACCAAAACACAATGACATTAGCTGCAATAATGACCAGAATCAGCCTCGGGTGAAACCTCAATCGCAACATCAAGTTTCAGCAAAAGCCGTTTTTGTAAATAACTGGCTCGTGTAAAGCTTTGTGGGCCATGTTTAGGCAAATAGTACACAAAACCACTAGAACACCAAATTACAAACTAATGAGCGCCACTGATAATACAATATATGGTGAACCACGGGTGGAGGGGACTCCACCCGTGGTTCACCATAGACTGCTGTGTATGTAATTGTACAGTGAGTACGTGGCACTCGACTGCTGCGTGCACCGCGGGAGGCTGCAGGGTGTTTATTCTGCAGGGTGTGTGCTGATTGAATTCAATCAGATGGTGGACAAAATGTGTTATGATTAATCTTCTCATGGCTCCAACCAAATTGGCCATCTGGCTTGCAAGAAAACACAGAGTGTGTAGGAGTGGACCTATTGACCCACTTCACTGCTTATTCTTTTGACCCTCAGGGCCAATTGTTTTCAATATGTGGGTCAAGGACTCTGTGGGATGCGGTTATGATGGTGTATGTAAACACTCCCATCTTTATGTTGCTGTGTAAAGAACTGCAGATAGCTTTGAATTGTTTCTGTTTAGTTTGAAATATAGATTTGTCTTTGTTCTGTGACTTAAAGGAATTTGTTAGCTTTTTGAAGAAATGTCACATGATTAGGTTGGAGGAAGTAAAAAAACCCACAATGTTTTCCCTTTCTCACAATAAGGTGTAACAAGGGTAATCAAGAACTAGGACTTATTTGGAACGGTACCTTAAGATTTCTATTCTACTCTGCAGAGACTACTTTGCAAAGCCTGGGCCCGATTCTCTGATTTAAAAAATGGTTTGATCAGAAACTTATATGAAATTAATGTTGTAGTATCCCTAATCCAGTATGACACCACAGAAATAGTGTCTGAAATTCTGTGAAAAAGAAAACATAATTTTGCACTAAAGGAACACCTTAGGCTAAAGTCAAAGGGGAAAACAGTGGCTGGTTGGTTGCAATCAACTTGCATGTTCTTGCCTTTGAAATGGCCGCTTCAAAAAGGGGACCTGGTCTAAGATCAGCTGCAGTCAGTTGCTATCAATCTGACATTGGTGCGTCAAGACGGCAACAAAACGGGATAAAACAGCAGCAAGAGGGAGTGATTCGGTTTTCAGTTTAATGGGGTCAAGTTGGCACTTACATGCAATCTCTTTGCAATAACACTGACATTCACTGTGATAAACTGTCTACATCAGACCTGTAGTGCTGTACTTCAGCCAGGAGTGGACTCATCATACACATATGGGGTGCAAAATCAGACCTGTTTTTGTTGTTTAAATGTGCAATTTACAGCAAAGTGTAAACCGCCAACTCTATGTGGATATTGTGAAACGGGAGATTTCCATCAAGGACCTGTAGCAGACAATCTACAGCAACCATGTGATGCTATCATGTCAATATGGACCAAAATCTCTGGGGATTGTTTCCAGCTCCTTGTTGAATTAAGTAAAAAACAATTAAAGCAGAACTGATAGTGGATCCAACTTCCTAATGCAAGCTGTACCCAATAAAGTTTTACAGTGATGGTATATTGTAATCCTGCAGGTAGGAGGCAAAGGGAATACCCAAACACTGGACAGAAAAACAGGCAAAAATAAATAAAAAGTAGGGCTGCAGGGAACCCACATAGAGGTGCATGAAGCCTGAGAAGAAGACTCATGCGTGCAAATAGATGAACTCACAAAAAGAAATATTACATTATACCCTATATACAAAGAGGACTGATTGTAGGGCACTGGTGAAAACAATGAAAGGAAGACACAGGTGGAACCAATCAGTAACCAAAACTCAGCAAACACTAAACGAGAACCCGGAACTGAGACAAATTTAATACAATTTCCTGAGATTACTGGGTACTCCTGGATGCTGAAAAGGATTTTATTTATGCAGAATAAAATAATTTACTGTCACACACTCATCAAAACAGGCCTACATCTTGACTCTGTACTAAATATATGATACTTTAAGTAAGATATTCTTTTTTATCAGCAATGCATTGGCTGGATTTTAAGGTCTGACTTGAGCAGAAGTAGACACTTGGCAGCGCAGAGCCTGTTCCAAAATGCTGTTTGAAGGTTCAAGAGGTAGTAAAGGCGCATGGCAAGGCAGTCTCCTCCTCACTGTCTGCTTTTTGCGGTTGCTATGGAAACATGCAGTCCAAACCCCCAGAAAGGCAGAATGTATGTAATCAGCGCTACAGAGAGGAGGCAGGGGGAGTCCTGCTAGGGTTGCTCCCAAAGAGCCGTGCTGAAATAAAGATGAATTCTCTTTTTTCTTTCAAACTCTGCAGGCCATAAAACTCAGCCTCTTTCTCTCAGTCAGATTTCCTCAGTGCTCATGCTCTCATTTAACAAGTGGATGCAATCCTGTTCCCCTCCTATTAAATATGCATGTTTAATTTGTCTCTCAGTTCATATTTCAAGAGGTGAAGGAGTTGCTGTCATGGGGCTTAATTTACTAATGAAGAGGGGAAAGAGCTGAATCTTATAAGTGTAAGAACATAAGGCTGGAGTTTCTACAAAAGTCTTAATTTGCTGATTTAGTTGTTGATCCACTTAGAAGATCTACATGTCTTTCACCTTCTCCTCTGATTGGCTATATAATGCCATCCATATGCAGGTATAATGAAAATCTTTGACAGACTGCTGGCTGTTCTTAGTCTTGATGGTGATTCCCATAGATGTGGAATTAACTAGGGAAAACAATATAAACACACCTCTAAAAACGTAAATGAACTGAAATTGGTGAGATACCTGTCTTTGTTAACCTGTTATGAATTTGATGGACTTGTTATTTTGGAGTGATAATTAGTGGCCATTATTTAGAAGAGAGGTTGTAGTTTTATTATCAGCTAACGCTAGCACGCTTGGTTACCAAGCTCCATCCATAGGATGTAGGGGTGCAGGGTGAAGACACAGATACCTGGCAATTAGTACTAACAGACTAATAAATGTTTTTGGTCTTCAGCGGTGTGCAGTTACAGAAAGCCAAGCAGAAACCAAACCTCTACCAGTCCTTTGTTTGCTTTTATTAATGCTGTACTCGGCATGGCTGAAGAATTGTTAAATGTTATTAGTTCTATATTTATCATTAGAATATTCACTGATAGTTGTACTACTAGCTAAGTACTAGTAAAGTACTTAAAAATGTTACCCATTTTCAGAGTTATATGGATCAATATTACTGGTGCAGATGTTTAAAAAGGAACAAATTTTAAATACTTTACATTCTATTTAATCTCCAGTAATGCATCATATTCTACAAAATCATATGTTTGTGGTGGCTGACATGAGCTATATAGGCTATAACAGGATTAAGTTATGACTAACAAAATTATATTAAAATAAAATAACTGTTGAATAAACAATCTTGAGCAGTGTATGAAATTGTTAACTGATAAAATCTACAAGGGGATTAAAAACAATAAAAAAAATTGAACCATTCAGTCAACCAAGTGATTTCTCACAGATGTACATTCTGGTGCTGGCTGAGCCTGCACCAGTTCAACTTGCATGTATTTTTCTGTCTATTTATTTAACTGGTAAAAGCAGGAGCCTTATGTTTCCTTCCTATCACCAAAGCTTTCCTTCCTAACATGCTAAAGAAATTATTAAAGTTTCTTACATTACACATGTTGGTCAAACTGATTAGTAACAGAAAACTTATATTTTGTGATGTTAAAACAGGGGGCATTTTATTTGTTAATTCTAGCTCAGTTTCTGCAAAATGTGTAGATTGTAACTGTTCTCAGAGCAGTAAAAGCAGAGCTGTAACACACTAGTCTTCAAGATCAGATGCTTGTCTATACTGTGCATGCGCAAATAACCAGAACAAACTGTCGACCATTTAGCTTGTCCAGCTCAAGCCTTTGGTAGGACTTGGACAATTCCAGCAACTACAGATTTCAGTGGAATCATAGAGAAGCAGAGTTAAGTTCTCTTCCAGCTACAATAACTGCTAACTGCTGCCACAAAATGATTGAATGTAATGAGAGAATCTTTTGGAATGGAACAGTGTTTCAAACGTAAAGAGAGAGAGATCACTTTCACTTTGACTTTTATTTCACTTTCAGATTTAACTGGACAAGCACTGCTTGCCTTGCTTGCCCTGACAGAACACCTCTGTTTTATCGATAGTTTCCCCATTCATAGTATCTGTAGAGTATTATTTGTATGTGTCAGAACACCTATCTACCGCATTGGCCTTAACAATTTCCAAATGGATAAGGTATAAAATCCACCTCTGTAAAGTACACAGGAGGAAAATAGACAAGTCCATGAACGTTTCTTGAACCAGGATATAAAAATATATTGCATGGCTAAAGTTGGGCATTTTACCATGAAAGTGAGTAAGTGGGGGCTGGCTCATTTTCACTAGCCTCCAGTGGCCTTTGCAGGAACTTTGGTTTTAGCCACTTCCATTTTTCAAAACCAGACTTTCTGCTTGGCTGGAAGTGATTATTCTCTAAAGTCTTGGTGATGGTGGCCTGTTGCTAGCTAAACTTAAACTACTTTCTTGGCAGCATCAAACATCTGCAACTATAAATTCTATACAGCTAAACTAAACTATAACCTGAAATAAGCTTTGTGGGAGAAAATACAACAACAACAAAAAAACAGGCTTTAAACACCATAAACCTAAACATGGGAGTATCACTGGAAACGCTCCAGTTAAAGACCCCATGTGGATCAGCCTTTTTCTTCAGAATCAACCCTTCTGTCATGAACTACTTCCTCTCCTCGCCTCTCTTTTAATCAGTCTTTCCCAGATGGAGGCTCATCAAGGCTGCCCTCCTCTTTCATATACAGTCCCTGAGAGAAAGCTTGTGCATTTCGGACCTACTCAACCAGAGACGCCCCCTCGGCCTCTCTGCAGCTGCCAGCCATTCCCAGGCCGGGAGAGAAGGTGAGCACAGATAAGAGGTCTTTATCTGGGCCCCAAAGGAAGGCAGGTTAAGTTTAAGGTGAAGGTTTGACATGGCCGCCGTCTGCTTGCGCTGGCTGTTTCCTCCCACCTCCTCCACCTCCTGATGTGAGGCTCAGGCTCAGTCCCCAATCCCCATGTCCCTGGGCTCATTCTTGATGGCCCCTACTGCTTCAGCTTTAATGAGAAAGATGAAAGAAATGCAGGCTGGGAGAATACCCAACCCTCCTCCCCTCATCTCCTTCTACCACCCCATTCACTTTGCTCCTCGTCCCATTTGTTCAGTACAACCTCGCGCTCACTGGCCCTCCAGCATTAACTCATCTAAGACTTTTTACTGGGGTGGGGGAAGTTTTACTGTGATAAATCAGGAACAAGGGTAGTTTCTTTTAAAATTTCAGGTATTATTCCCTCTGATCTTACGTGCAAATTTCTTTCCAGCCTTTATTTCTCGTGCCCTGGCTCTTTGGTTCTGCTGTGGACATGTTTTAATCATAAAGCAATGGAAAAGTGTGGCTCTACTACTTTTTAATTTTTTTTATTTTTGGTTACAATATCGTTTTTTGGGATTTCAGGGTTTTCTAAATGTCCCTACATTAAAAATAATCAGTATACTCTGGATTAAAAAAAAAAAAAAAAAAAAAAAAAAAAAAAAAAAAAAAAAAAAAAATATATATAATAATAATAATAATAATAATAATAATAATAATAATATATATATATATATATATATATATATATATATTAATGACAGAACATGTTTTTTTATTGAACCACTCCATTTTTCCATTTTCAAAATCAAGGATAAGATCCAAATCTAGATCAAATCGTCAGAGTTCACCACAGGTGAACTCACAGCATGACCTTTGCCTGAAAAGGAGCATTATCAGTGAGGATCTTTATGTGACTAGCATTAAAGAAGCCAGACTAATGATGAAAAGAGTCCTCAGTCTACTGTCGACATTACTCTTTATCTCTGAGTCCAGTGTTACACCTAAAGCACTGATTCTGAACAATGTGCCTGTGTTGACAGCACCTAAACAACACTTCAGCCCCAGAAGGCACAGAAAGATCACACCTCAAAAGATGGGTGTGTTGTCCAAATTTAAAAAAAAAAAGAAGATAAAAATAAAATAAAATAATGTATGCAGTCTTTTTGCAGCTGGGTCCAGTGTGTTCACCATCAGTTAGTGTAATTCAGTGCTTCCATCTTGTGGTCAGTTTAGGTATTGCAGTACCAAACAAAACTTCTCAAACAACAGCTGTACACTTTAACATTACCATTGCTGTCACCATATTAAAATGTGCAATCTGTTTCAATTTTCAGGTAAGAGAGCTTCCTTTTGCTTTATAGCATACAGAAATTTGCAACAGTCTTGAACCATCCTTCGTTTTTTGCTTCCAGGAGCCAGATGGTTTTATTCTTTAAGTGTTTGTGAGCAATAGTTCTCCAAGCTTTCTGAAAATGTTATTTGTACCTTGCACTTGATCACTTTCATTCTTTGTTTGTTAAGTGACTTAACACTGTCATATAAATCATTCAAGGAAAAAAAATGCACCTAACTTAAGTGATAAAACCTTTAAACTTGTTACAATTAAAATGCTAAATTAAAAACATTAAAATGTTTAAAAGTACATGTCAGAAACAGAACTACAGGATGAAATTGTACCTAAGACACGTTAGAGGCACGTATGTACACAGAGACAATAGTGCAGCATAATAAAGAGTTAATATTTCACTGTGTGTTATGAGCCCTGCATAGTACTAAAACCCAAAACACGTGGAGGATGGCGGAGTGTTTTTTATTCAGCAATGCACTTTCTTTAAGGCTAAGATACAAAGCAGCTCAGGATTGAGAAACTTTAGAGCTTCCTAAATAAATACAATGTAAATAAGAAGCTGTTTAACCAAGAGAGACAGATAATTCTGCCTCAACGATCTCACAGTGTAACTTATTAAGACCACCAAAGTATCTGATTACTTCTTTTTAAGTAAGTCATTGTGACAATACTTTAACATGGTGGTCTGACCAACATTTGGAGAAATATGAAATGAAAGGGACTACAAATCAGATGCAAATTAATAGAAGAAGCTGTATATGTAAACACATGGGCAATAATAGAGACCACGTGCTCCTCCTAAGAAAACATTAAAGTGATTGTAATTATATGAATTTACCGTTCCATATATAGGACGGAGTTTTGGAGAATTGGAGAAGCCGTCTCATTAAGGATTACTGTCTTACACGTTTTTAGACTTGTCCTGGTTGTTCATGTATTTCTGGTAAACCACTGCCAGCGTGGTGAAGACGTTTCCCATGAAGAGGACCAAGTAAGAGCAGCCGCACATGAAAACCTAGCAAGATAAACAAAAATAATACACACAAATAATTCTAAATACAGAAAATGTATGCCTTTTATGATTTTTGCTTAATGACCTCATTTATAAAATAAATAAATAAATAAATAAAAAACAAACTTGTGAAAGCTCTGGTGTACAAACCTGCCACTCTTTACATTCTGGGAGCTGAAACATCCTGAAGAGTGTTATGCTGTTGTAAAGCTGCCAAAACTGTAACAGAACAAATAGTTAACAGTCAAAAATGTCCTAAAACATGTTCCTGCAAGAATTTTCTAATTTAGTATCTAGTGTTTAAAAAAAGAAAAATCTAGTAAAGAGTTCACAGTATTACAGAAAAGAGCCACTTACATGATAAAAGAACAAAAAGGGCAGGAGGAAGGTCAAGCCTCTCCACATCCAGGACTGGAAACCTTCTGAACACAAAGAGGGGAGAGAAGAGAGGCACTCGTTTAAGAGAGACGCTGAGACGATGCATGTGTGTAGGAGGAATATTGACATAGTACACAGCTGACATAAAATAAGATGTTAATATGTAAATGAGACACTGGGATTTAAAAATACTTATCATGTACAAACATGATAGTACAGGGATCAGAATATTGTTTGTGCCAAGTTAAACATTTTACATTTGAACAAGTCTAACTATAAACCAGCTGCTGGTGCAGAAAATACACATCTAGATCACAGACTGTATATCAACGATGGAAGTTCCCAACATGCCAATCAAATCACCCCTTTGTTTCTGGACTCTACACTGTGAAGTCTTAAAGCTAGCTTTTTTAGGATCAAGAGATGACTGTCTTTTTATGTGAGGGTACCCTGATAAGTTATCTGTTAAAGCAAGTAAACTGCATTGATAAAAGTTAAACACTACAATGCAAAAATAAATGTAAACATAGAGAATTTCACTTGCCTAAACTGAAGCAAAACTCCTTATTTATCTGATAAAAGGCACTAATCCATAAAGAACAAAGGGGTTTTTTGTGAAAACTTGCTTTTGAAACCTGCCTCAAGTGGCCAGTCCGGGAACTTCAGTTTCTGGCTTAAACTTTTTAGTCAGGCAGCATAACCAACCTGGTGGTGATGCTAAAATGTAATCTCAACTGTTTCCATTGCCTCAGACATACCTTTATCATTCAGTAAATTTATTAGCAAATTACCAAATGTACCACCTGTAACACCCTGAAGTCAGATGCCAAGATCAGCCAGACAAATATATCATGCTTTATCTTGTTCTGTACTACCTTCCTCTTCGGCTTGCGTTATTTCGAAGTCATTTATGAATATAAATAACAAGCTGGTGTACTCACCCACTGTAAGGTCCATATTATGTCTCTCTCCCAGTGCTCTGAGTCTGTACAAACAGCCACTTTGGTAGTAGTACTGGAGGAACTGAATGAAACCTAAAAGAAAGAGAAGTGCATGTATGACTTCATTGTTGGGCAAGATATCAGTGACACAAGTGAGACGAGGACAAACCACAAACAGACTTGCTTACTTTGAATATTATCAACAGTTTACACACTTTAACCGTGTAAGAGTGACATGCATGCAGGAAACACATCAGAATGAGTACATTCATATAGCTTTCCTGATTGAGGCTTGTGCATATAGCCCTAACTGTATAAAATTCTTTATTAAAGTGCATTCATTTCCACATTCCAGGTGCCTGATCTAATGTTTCGGTCTCTATACTAGCACAGAGACAGATACAGCTTTTATGCACTTTTATGATGCTTCCCATGATGAGAATCGAGTCCCCACAAGATATTTAAATAACTATAGGAAAAATATGCTTTCTATGCTTTTCTTTTTTTTTCAGTTTTTGTTTGCATTAGTTGTAAATTATTGGATAATTTAGGCCTGAATGAATCCTTAAATTGAAATATGCAGTTCTGCTAGGAAGGCTCAGCTTCATTTTAAGAGTTTGCAAGACAAAATCATCACCTGACAACTCATACTGCAAGCATGTCAATGAAACAGGGGCAGTCTCTTACTTTGGTATAAGCAGTAACTTAGAAACTGGTTCCTAAACATCTGGTAGAGTGCACCTTCAGGCCTGTCAACAAGGACATAAAAACAAAGCACACCCACATAATATGTATGTCATTTAAAAAGGAAAGGATTTCGATAGCAGGGATGCAAACAGTTATTGTATTATTGAATAATTTAAAACTGTGATAAAAGTGCAAAAACATCACTCACCAAGTGAGCATGACTCCAGACAAGAAGGTTGACACATAGTGATGGAAAACCCACCAGCCTTTGATCCTGAAACAATTTGGAAGATTGAAGGATTACAGACGGGATACCAACAAGAAAATAACATCTCATAAATAAGATAAACCAAAATAAATAAATAAATAATAGTCATTATAACTGGTCACATACAGTAGTTACAGGAAGGCTTAAGAATAAGGCTTTCTGTAGTTCACAGTGCCCTGCTTTATTACAAAGCCTTTGCATATAATCTCCTATTATCATTAAAACAAAAACAGTGGAGACAGAGGAAATAAAACGGTCACAGACCTAGAGCCGTTGCTGATGAGGATACTCTCCCGGATGGTGAGAGTGCAGTAGTACCACACCAACAGGAAGTTGAACAGGGCGTCTAGGACTCTAAAAACAACAAACATGATGATGATTATCTTCCTTTATACATTAACATGGGACCTGTAGTGGATTTGCAGATAATTCAACATTTACTACTTGCTGCTACAAACATTTGCCAATAATGAGCGAGCTGACAACATCATCCACAAGTTTCATGAAAACCAACTCAAAAGAAACAAAACAATAATAAGGTGTGGGAAATCATACCTGTAGCTTAACAAAAAGCGACACGTAAAAGAGAATACAAAGAGGATGACAGTGAGGACCAGTTTGAACTTCTCATATTCGTCTTTGTAGGCAAATCTGTTTCATGAAAAAATAGAAAAGATTATTATTGTGGTGCTCATGTGGCCGCACTTTAAGAGGCATTTTTAGGTTTGAAAGAAGAAGAAAAAGACCCTTATGACTTACTTTGACTGTTTGTTGAGGAGTGTTACATTGACATTTCCTAAAACAAGATTGAGATATAACCTAAACAGGAAAAGGTATTAGTTATCCAAAATGTCCTCAAATCTTATATAAATATGTTTTGTTTTTAAAACGCAAAACTCATCCACTTTAAACTAGAGATGGACCGATCCGATACTGACGGAAATTACTGGATCGGATATCGGAGAAATAAAAAATGTAATCCGATCCATTAAATATCAAAAAAGCACCTCACAAAACTTACGACACGGCGTAACTCGGCCCATAACCGTAGCACGTCGGAGCATTCCCATGCTAAGCTTAACAACCGATATAAGGAGCGACTGCCTCTCTCTCCCTCTCCTGTTGCTACTTCAATCATGAAACTGCTTAATGATCAGCTGATTGGCTTTTCTGTCGCGAGTCCGTCTCTCTTTTTTTATTGTTTTATTGATTAAATAATGCACTATATCGGATTCATATCGGTATCGGCAGATATCCAAATTTATGATATCGGTATCGGACATAAAAAAGTGATATCGGGCCATCTCTACTTTAAACATTTTCCTTGTTTACTTCCATTTGGACAAAAAATTGTAGCTATTTATCATTCTCATTTAGAATCATACCCATTCCTCTTGGGGAGAAATGCTTCCATCTCAAAGAAAGTATGTGCTCTGTCTTTGATGGAGTCCTCGATTTCTGCGATGGCATCCTTCTCCTCTGGACTTAATTTGGCTGTTGAAGAATTTGATTTGCATCTAATGGAAAAAAAAAAATTGTTAGGCCAATTGTTAGGTTTCATGCATGTAAGGAGATGTTCACAGAGTCACTTTTGATTTTAGATCCAGTTTGTGGACGAGGTAGGTTGTGATTCTGTTGTGGCAGTTATAATCCATAATAATGCCCTCCTTTGGAAAATGCCTGCAATTGGTCAGATCCTCCTATTGCAGGCTAGATTGAGAACTCAGTGGAGGTGCAGGAGTCTAATTTCCTCCTTAGCACTCATGATTATAATATGTTGAAAGATTATAAATTTTTTGCTCAGTGATGGCAAAAATGACTACCTATCCCAGCTTTAATAGTAACACTCTCCATGTTATGAGCGTGTCAAATCAAACAATGATATATCCATGAACTTAAAAAGTCTGAATTATGAACCCTTAGTATCTGAAGAAAGTATTATGTGAAGTACATTCAAATATAACTCTTACTTGACTTTTAAAGTCCTCACATTTTTTTGTATTTATACTCCCACTGACCATATCTGTCATACTAAGTTCATGTTTTTTTGTAGAGCACAAAGTCTTCCAACACCCAGCTGAAGTTTTTTAAAAAGAAACAAAGCTTCTTTAAATGCCAATTAATACTGAACTGCAAAACTAAACATAAAAAGCTGCAGTTACTCTTTAAAAAGCATGTCTGGTAATATTGGAGAAAATGGAAAAAAGTCCCTGAAAACAACCAGCTACTAAAAAGCCAGAATAAATTCCTACCCAATTCATTTTTTGTCCCAGCAACAATCTGGGCTTCTGTATCCTGAATGAGCTGATGACACAAATGCTTTTACAAAAACATCACACACACAAGTTATCTTGTCTCATTTCTGATCAATACTTACTCTTCTAGGGACACAGTGAGCTCTTTCAGTTTCTTCCTCTGACGTGCGATAGCGTTTGAGCAGCTGTCTTGCAGTTTGGTCACGTCCTCAAGTTTCTGTTTATATAGACGATGGGTGTCCTGGGGTTAAAAAGAAAAAAAATCCAGAGGATAATATAAATATGTATGGTGTAATGCAAAAGTTTTAATTATGATGAAATCTGCGAGGTAGGAAGGGCACAAAAAGATAAAAACCAACCAAAGCTTTAACCAATCAGAATCAGAATCAGAAAGACTTTATTTATCCCCAAGGGACAATTAACAATTAACCAAAGACTCTGATGCTGTTGCATTTTTTTCTTTAATGGTAATACAGGCTACTAAATGGGTTATCATGTAATAATCATTGATTTATTGTTAATGGATTCTTGGCATTTCATAGATATTTTAAATTATTACATGAGAAAATCTGTCTTCCAAAGCATTTAAATAAGTTATTGTACCTTAATTATTTAACTATATATTTGAGGTAGGTATAATCAGTATGTTGCTTTCCAGAAAACATGTGACTGGTTATCACAGTTTGTACAAGTTTGAGACACTTTTAACTGCCAATTTTTTCTGTAAACTGATTCTGTAAAAGTTGGGCACAGGAATAAAAATGTTCCCCCTTGGCTTCATATTGTGGCAAATTCCCAGAACTGAGCAATTAGAATTGCACAAGAGACAGAGAAATGGTTGTGCCCTCTTGTATATGACGGAAAGTGATGCAATTTTACGCAGAATTTACAACTGCAGACAGCAGTTACTACTTTGCATTTTACTATTCACACACACATATTGATAGAGGGCAATCTGGCATTCAGTATCCCACTCAAGGATACTTTGAAAGGAATTGATCCAACAACCTTCCAGTTAGTAGACAACCCACTGTACCACCCAAGCCACAGCTGCTCTAATATGATGTGTAAATTGACATGGTAAGACAAGTTACCTAGAAAAATATTTGTGTATTGTGCTACATTTACTAGCATAAACAGACCTACTCAAAAAACTCTGTCTCAATGTATTAATCTTAGCAAAGACACACTGAATATATAAAATCTATTTTATGTGTTTGCATCATTGTCTTGCAGTTAAAATGCTCGCCTTTTTAAAATGTAAAATTTCCAGTTACACCAAAATTCACATTCAGTATATTGCTCCAACAATTGTGTTTTTAAATGTAGTTTTTCTTTCCTTGATGCTGGTTTAGGACCTGAACACTTCCTTTGACAAGTGACATACGTATTTCAGTGCCTGCCATTTAGTTATATATTAACACCACACCTATAAACGACAACTAACCAGGCCTATATCAATATATGCGCACTGTAACGGATCTAAGCTCTCAACGATAACAACAAACCAACACCCATAGCCCGAGGTTCTTCCTTTAACAGTGTGACAGCTGTCACGGTGGAGGAAAAAAAGAGGCTGTTGTCCTCGCAGGAATTAAGCTTAAGTTTCAATGACATTTTCTGCATCTCTTGGCTGTCACAAGACAGTTATCTTGAGCTGCTGAAGGCGAGCCCCTCATTCTGTAGCCTGTGAGTTTCCCCCACCTACCCCCGACTGTTAGCTTAGGGGTAACCAGGGGTGGACACACCATTTACTTAAAATACCTGAATCTGTTGGTAGTCCTTCTCTAAATCCTCCCATTCGTGTAAGCACTCAGATAAACCACCTGGACTGAACAACATTTTTCCCTCTGGCATCAGGAAACCTCGCGGAGTTGGTCAATAATCACACTCGAGTGAGCAACAGTTGTACCACCAGACAGAATTAAAGCTTAACAGATAAACAAGCGCTACTTCCTGCAAGCACCTTCAAAATAAAGGTCTCGAGGTATTTTAACGTTCCCAGTTCAAAACGGATGATTAATAAAATACGTAAATTGGCATTAGTTAAACATAATTACAAATGTGATGTAACTAATTGCGGTTTAATATTTTATTAATTTATGTTTTAGTTTCCAATGAATAAGTGATTTATGGGGTACTTTCAGTGAGTTTTTGTTACTGACACCGATGGTCCAACCCCCCCCCCCCCCCCCCCAATAAATAAATAAAAAATAATAAATAAATAAATAAAAACAGAAGGTAGAAGGACACACATTATGTAAACACAGTAATTATAGTGTGTGTGTGTCTGTGTGTTTGTCTGATTTTGGCTTAAACCACCATTATTTGTAAGTCTATTATTTTAACATGATTTTGTTTTAATTTAATTTAACTTCATTTGTAATTTCATTTACTTATTTCATTGCTGCTCTGTTATGAACATAATGTATTCGAATGGTGGCTTACAGAATAATTTCATATATATCTTTTTTTCAAATAGTATAGATAGCAGTAATCCTATAAAGTCCAAATATATTACTGTGTTCACTCCAAAACCACTTTACACTAACAACAGTACTATTTAATTTCAAGGATTAAAAATGTATGCTTTTATTTTTTTTATGTCCCATCCGGTTAATCATAGGCTTGTAACTAGTTACCCCAATCAGATGTCAGGCTGGCATTTCGGTTTCCCCTTTCAGCCAATCAGCTCTAGCATCTTTAGAGCCGCTTTGTCACATCAGGAAATAGTGCCCTGAGTTATATCTTTCAGGCAATACAACAGCTTTTTATCCATCCAAACTAACCAAGCTAATAAGCCGGGTTTGCCACATTACCCTAAACTGTCATCTAATCCTAGCCATGCTAGAAACTACAGAAACACAGATAATAATATTATATGTTACTATTCAGTTGGGATTTTACAGAGAAGGCACTCTCTCACCAGAAAGGTAAAATCCAGGGTTATAAATTGCACACCACTTGGCCTGTGGCCTGTATTTTTAGAGGTGACGTTGTGCAACTGTGCAAATAGGGGAAAGTGTTACCGTCAATAATGTAAGCGCCTCTGGCAGGGCCATTTAAGAACCTAAATCAACAAAACCTTTGTCAATACAAACCAGGTCCTTTAAATTCTGCAAAATACAAAAAAAAGAAAAAAAAAAAGAAAGAAAGCAAAAAACAAAAAAAAAGAAGATTTTTTTTTTAAAATCCTTGTGTATTGTAAAACTATATCAACACCTGAAATTGAAATGTTTGCTTTTTAACCTTAAAAATCCATAAAAATGGTGAAAAGGTTATGTTTGCATTTAAGGCAATAATGAATAATGAATGGAGAAATTCATTATTTAGAAAAGTTTATTTAAACACAGTTTTATTAACCATTTCTGAACTGTTTAAATGAGCAGTTTTAAAAGGAAAGAAAGTAATTTACTTGAAATTGATCCTTTAAATTACACTCTAAATTTTGTGATGAAAGGGAATGTTTGGAGATTTTATTGCTTTGGATCAAATTTCTACTTAAAGTCACTGGCCATTTCAATACTTTCAACATTTCCAATAAATCTCAGTGTATTTATTTAAACAGTTCAATCCAATATGAACTAATACTGAATGAACCTAATTTGTATCTTAATTAAAATACAATTCCCCTGTCCCCTCCTTGAATTGCTGCCTTATTTTGGTAGAGGGTTTTTGTGTCCAAGGGATCCCAGGGGCTATGTTGTCAGGGGGCTTTTGCCCCCTGGTAGGGTTTACCATGGCAAATTGTTCCTGGGTGAGTGACCAGACAAAGAGCGATTGAAAAACCCCTGTGAGTGTGAAATCTAGGGAACAGTTCACCCTGCCCAGGATAGAGTTACAGGGTTACTGGGGCCCTGCCCTGGAGCCAGCCCCGGTGGTAATGGTAGTGGTGGTAGTGGTGGAGGCACAGCCCAAAGAGGGGACACCACCCACAGGAGGTGCTATGGGGTAGGGTGCAGTGTGTGCAGGGGCGGAGACCCTGAAAGAACAATCACCGGGCTACCGAACAATTGGGATATGGAATGTCACCTCTCTGGTGGTGAAGGAGGCTGAGCTAGTGCGTGAAGTTGAGAGGTACTGGCTAGATATAGTCGGGCTGACCTCAACGCACAGCTTGGTCTCTCGAACCAGTCTCCTGGAGAGGGTCTTGACCTTGTTCCAGTCTGGAGTTTGCTTTGATGCTGCCTGTGCTTTGCAGTTGAGGTGGTTTGGGCATCTGACAAGGATTCCTTCTGAGCGCCTCCTGGGTGAGGTGTTCTGGGCATGCCCCACCAGGACGAGGCCCTGGAGCAGACCCATGACATGCGGGAGAGATTATACCTCTTGGTTGCCCTAGGAACGCTTTTGTGTTCCCCTAGACAAGCTGGCCAGGGAGAGGGAGGTCTGGGCCTCTCTGCTTAGTCTGCTGCACCCACGACCTCCCCGCAGATAAGCGGAAGAGAAGGGATGGATGGATTAAAAACCAAGGTCCTGTGAAGTTACAGACTTACATGCAGTCAATGTAGGTATATCAGATATTTTAAATGTTACATGGGCCACATATACAGAATCCAGAGTTCAGATGACTAAAAAAAATTCTTCTTTTGTTAAAAATGTGATCGAGACAAAATCAGTCGTTGTTGTTCCCAAAGTGTGAAGCTCCCAGTTGGACAACTGCTGCAGAAAACCTGTGTTTGGCCTCATGATGGGTTTACATTTGAGCATATGCGTCCAGGCCTCCTGAAAAAGTTAAACCAACATCATTATGCACTGTATTTACTGTACTTTCTATAACTAGGATCAGTTCTTTCTTGGTGCCATTTTGGAAAATATCAGATTTTTCTTGCCATTTGAGGACACAAGAGCCACACTTTGTGCACACACTGCCACTAAACTGAACGAAACAAACTTGCCTTTAGTGTGTATTTGAGGTTATGGATGAGAAATGCAATGGCCACTGCGCTGGCGCGGCTTCTGCCTTGCCTGGAAACTATCAGGACACGAGAGCCCATGTTGATGTGGGAACCTGAAAGCAGGAGATAATAAGAAAGTCCTCTGCAACACCTGTTCTGTGCAACACTTACTACATTTATAGCAACAAAAGACAGAAATTAGAAAAATCTGAAATCACTCATTACAATTTGTGGTGGATGGATTGCATTGCATAATACACATTGCCTCAAATAATAATTTTCTTTTTAAAATACATTCAGTAAGTTAACGTTACACTCTGTGATTTTAAGTTAAAGCTATGACTTCTGGATTCATGATACATGATGCATGTCTTTCAGATGGACAGTCTTGAAGCTGTTGCATTTTTACATATTAATAACAAAATAATTCAGAATTTGAGTAATATGCAATCAGTTTTTTAGTTTGAGATCTTGAAATTTTTACCTGAACTAAGACAGCCAACTGCATTTTATATAATTATTTCTGTTCTCCTTCTCGAGTTTGCCCAACTGAAGAAATTCAGACACCTATAATTCACTGGTTTCTGACTTCTATGAATTAAATTATAAAATTCAGATTTTTAAACGTCTTGTTAATGAAAGCAAAGGAACAACTTACTAACAAAATTGCAGATCCTTTCAAAGCTTGAATATAAATCAGACCGCACTGAGTCAGCCACAGGGGTGATAAGCAAGGTATGGATCTCCTTCATGAACCTTGATTTGAAGGAATTTAAAAGAGTAAAAAACAACAACAAATAAGATCTATAAAGCAATATGTTAATTATTCTCTCTAATACTCAATATCCAGCCCAGCCTTACTCGAGAGTGTTACTCTCTGAGATGCTGACGATAGCACCGATTTTCAGGTCTTTGAGAAGAGTGGAGTCCATGGATTGCTTCTCATCACCCATGTACAGCAGTCCTGCTAAGATCTCCACTGGGTAAATCTTAAGGCTTTCCAGCTCCTGAGGTAGCCCACAGATATATACAATCAATTACAACAATTCTCCAAACTGCTTAGACTGGAGCCTATCTCAGCTGTTATGGGGCTAACAGAAATACTCAATGGTACCATCCACACTGAAGGCCAATTTATAATCACCGGTTAACATAACATGCATGTCTTTGGACCATGACAGGAAACTGGAGTACTTTGGGAAAAGGGTAAACATCCAGGTTAACCAGTAGGTGTCAAACAGGAAACTTATTGCATGCAAGGTGGCAGTGCAATAATTACCTGACACATTTTATATTTATTAGGCAGAAACTGGAATCAGTTCACTTTAGCTGGATATGTGGGAACACATATGAGTAAGAAACTGCCCTGTAGCCGCTAAACACTGGCCTTATGTTACCTTATATTGCAACATATGTAATTTGGCAATTAATGGAATGTTGATGGAAGATTTGTATATAGGTGTCAACATAATCTTAAATTGATGAAAAAAAGTGAGAAAAAAAAATGATGGCAGGAATGTTTGTGTTTTAGGAGAGTTCTACCATGATGGTGTTCAGGATTTTCTCAGTCCTCAAAAAAGGGTATTGAGCTGAGAATCTCTGAAAGCCTCCTCTCAATATCTTGACTGGATTGAGGCTAGCCTTAGCGAACACTTGGGCACATGAAGTTGCTCTGCCTGTAATCACAGGGAGAGAGCAACAATAAGCATTGCTTTTAAGGCTGAAATACAGCTTTTATTTATTTATTTTTGTTTGTTTGCAGGAAACCAGTTGTTTTCTTTTGGCACAACAATGCAAATAAAATGCATAAAAGTGGACTTGCTCTGAAGAAATCTCTCTTATATACCACTCTAACCTTGCTCCTGTAAAGAGCTTGTGTTGTTGTCGTAGACCACCACATGCCGCATACTTTCAACCTCCACCAGCTCTGGAAGAAGGAATGTCCCCTCTGAGTCCTTGAAAAAGTCAATTTGAAAGTTTTGGTACAGTCGTGTGCAAAAAGTTTAGAGGAAAGGTTAAAGCCTGACTAAATGTACAGGAGAAATTTGTAGTTTGAGCTCTGGGTTTTTGCACACACACACAGACAGACACATGTCAACTGTGGACCCAATGATAGCCATACCATTTTAGCATTTTTAGCAGTTATGATGTGACTCCTGTAGTAATCTTTGGCTTCATTAGCATCTGGAACAGAGACATACAACACTCAACAAAGTTACAACTAACGGAATCAAGTTTATCAATCAATTAATCAATCAATTAAAACAGATTATTATCAATCTCACAATCTTATTTGGTTTTCATATTTTTAGTGATATCAACTTTTGTATTTGTCAATCATTATCAATTCTTTTCTTTCTCTCTTTTTTTTTTGAGATATATGTAATTTTGCCTATATTTGACAACAACATAATAAAACTGGAAATTCCGTTTTTTAATGTGCCACCCCAATATTTTTGTTGGCCCCCATATGGCCACCACTATAAAAAGACTGGAGGCGCCCCTGCTAAAGGGAGCAGGTGAAATAAGAAAATAAATTATTTTGCAAAATATAATATTGTATAAAGTTACAAGTAAATCCATTAAGTGTCATGTTTGTGTTTGAACACTTTTTACATTTTACTCTAAATCAAGCCTGCGGGTTTGTTTTGTTTTTTGCGCTAATGGGCAAGGTTTTGATAAAAGTATAAAATCATCCAGAACAAAATTGGGTATAATATCTTTTGCTCTCTGAGACTTTGTTACTATTTTCAGATCTGCACAGAAAGTTGTGAGAATGAGTCTCCTAAAGAAACAAAAAGCATGTGCTATAGCACTCATACCCATAGACAAGCACATAGAGTAATTAAGGATAGGACTTATCTAACCAGACAAATGTTGGTACTGGCCAATTTTCTCTTACCAATCAAACACAGGTAGTTGATCTCTGCGAGTCTGGGCACACGTCGGCACTGATTGAGGATATTGTAGAGCTCAAGCGTCTCACACATCACGATTTTAGCCATCACACGGACAGCTATAACAAGAAAACACTGAACTGGAAAACTAATGTCTGCAAGAGATCCGAAAAGCTTGACCGGCCAGGTAAACGCAGATACAAGTAGCACGTCCGCTTCCGCTTTTTTTGTATGGGTTCTGTCGCTAAGCAATTCAGCGTTATCGCTCATTGGGCGTTGGCGATGATGTAGATTCTGCAGTGTAGAACGGTAAGTGACTGCACCTGTGGGAGGGAGAGCCTGAAAGTATTTAAAGGAGCTCAGTGAACAGGCGTGTATTGTTCTGGAGTGAGGAAGCTGGTGAGTGTAGCTCGTGACTCAGCCAAGCATGCTGCAGCCTATTTTACTTTTAATTTTGGGAGACGTGTTCTAGTTGCATCCTGATTCCACTGTTTTGGGAGTCCGTTGAACCGCTGACCCTTGGGGAAATGCTTAACCCAGGAAGAGTTAAGTGTTTTTAATGACTCTTAGTTATCTGTCTCTGTATGTTATTTCTAGAAAAAATTAAGGACTTAAACATCTATTGTAATAGTAGCTTAACAGTATCTTAGCTTCACCGACTAGCTTTTTTAATGATTTCCCAAAGTACAAATGCAAACAGAGTCCATACAAAGGCATTTAGAAAGAAGAGTTTCTCCCTTTAATCTGAAGTTAAGTGTTAGCTAATCTGTTAGCTAATCTTAAAATGTCTATTTCTTGCTTTCACTTAACATCAGTGTGTTGAGAAGTCTTACGAATCCTTCTGCAATATACTTGTTTGGAGTGACGTTTGGAAATCTTTCTAAAACATTTCTGGACTATTAAAATTGAGGGTAAACGTTCATTTACCCTCTAAGCTTGCTAAGTGGCAAATATTGGTGCCATTTCAGCTAACACTGCTGTTAAAATTATGAGGGGCAATTAATAAGAAATTGAGAGGGATTTTTATTCTTTGAGATGTTAACGTGATTCAAAGCAACTCCTATGTTGCTCACCGTCCTTCTATATTTCCTAAAAACAATGCTGATCTTAGAAGGCAAAAAGCAACCCTACCTTATCTCTGCCTCTTCCCTTAAGACTTGGTGATTTTAATACCACAATGATGGCATGGATTGTCTGGTGTGCACAGGTAGGAATTGGAGCTTTCCCTGGTAGGATGAAGGAATGTTTCTCCTTTGGGATTCATTCATAAACTCTTGGTAGTGTTGCAGTGAAAGTGGTCAGAGCAGTTGTCTCGGGGGCACATCCCTAGACTCGAGGGGGTTGCTGTTTATACAGTTGCCTTTCTCACTCTTGTGGTTTTCAGTGCATAAATACCCACTGCAAGTAACTGCATGAAGACTAGGGTTGAGATTAGTTAGTTTCTTGGTAAGCAGTCAGTGGGAGAGCTCTAATTAAATTGCACATTATGGATCACTGCTGTTCTCTAAGGCTAGCTTTGTTTAACCTGCATTTGAACAGAATACTTTATTAATCATGTGGTGATAGTTACAATAAGAACAGTAACCGACTGAACTAAATTAATGATATTAAATATAAAAATAAATACTTTTTTTTTTTTTAAATTATTGTGCCATGGTCCCGTTCCTAGATGACAGTAACAGTGCCACTGCACCAAGAACAAAATCTGTCAACCCACCTGTTTGAGAGAAGGCTGTTAAAATAAAGTAACAAAGGAAAAATAAGAAGTTAAAGTGTGGAGAGACAACGGGGACAACTGAAATGGGCTGCATGCTGGTTGACTCCTGCACTTTTACTGTTCCTTTCTAAAATTTAGAATGTTAAATTCTATAATTCAGTTCGGCCTTTTGGTTTGGTGTCCTTGCAAACCTTGATAGGTGCCATTATGCTGGTTGGATGTTCTATTCTCGGTGTTCAAGAGAATGCAGAACACAGGTCTGATATCAAATTTTATCAGGTCAATGTGGATCATTAGTGCTCAGTTTTTTGCCATCATGCTTGCTTATCCTTTGTGGGGGGTAATTGTGTTTGGTTTTTTGTTACCCTGATAAACAAATTCATCAAAATCTTAAGTCTCCTATTTAAAACAAAAACAAAAAACTAGCAAAACATGCTTGCAAGGTAGAAATAGAAATTTCATATTGGTTGACATATTGGCCTTTTTATTACATTCAAATTGACACACTATTTCAGAATTAAACATGGATATACTGCTTATTTTAGAATATTTTAATAATCCCTACGATTTTTTTTTTTCAAAAAATCAAATTATAAGCATGCATGCAAATTAAAACACTGATCCAAAGACTTGCCCACTAAGGTGATTTTTATTATTTATTTATTTTGTTAAGTTTGAAAATGTGTGAAACCTATGGAAGTCAAACAAGAGCCTCTAGCTCGGCTGGCAGGGATAGGTGAAGGGAAAGGCTTTCATTCAATACAAGTCCACTTGTTCATTTATGACTCTCAAAAGGTTGATTCTGTTCATCTGGACGGGTGTTCTCAGTGAGAGAAATGTTTCTTCAGTCATCTAAGTGACTACTTTAGTCTCGCTGACTGAAGGCTTTCCCAACCTTATAAACAGTACATTTGCACAACTAGCCCACTAAATGAACAATGGGCTGAGAGGTCAACTCCTTGATCATTAACATGCAAACTGTCATGACATTGATCAAATACCATTGATCAGTGGCCATGAGTACCATTCAGAGTTAAAATGGCTGCAATCACAGCATTGTAAGATGTTGACAGATGTACCCTTAGGCACCATCCTCGATTCAGAGATGGTCTTTCCCTTTTCACATAAGTGGCCTCATTGACTCCCTGCTCAAACTAACATTCCTCTGTCCAGGATGTGTACATCCTCATCGAAAGAATTGTCCAGTGGCCGCTGTCTAAATAGACTGCAGAGTCTTGGCCTGACGAGTTCGTTTTTCTGTCTTGTGCTATCTGCTTTGCCAGAGGTTGTTTGGCTTCCCCGATCATGGCAATCCTCCTGGCACTTAACAGCGTACACTACATTACTGTTTGTACTGGGGGACCTGATCCTTGGGGTGGACCAATTTTTGGTGCAGTGTGTTTTGGAGTTTAAAAGGCACAAAGACATTGTGTTGAGAAAAAATGTCTCAACTGTTCTGATACTCCTGACACAACGGATCACAAGGGGTTTTCGCTTGGGCACCAGTTGTCCTTCTCTCCCTGATTGCCTGGTGCTTTAAGCGCCTTCCCAGATTTGACAAATGTCCAGCTGGGATGACCACGTTTACTGATTCAGTTTTGTTGACCCAGGGTGATATATAAAACTTTTTTGGGGGGGGGGGGGGTTTGTTTTTGTAATTCCTTTTTTTGATAGTTTCCAATATAATGGCCACCTCCACTGAAAGGCACTTTCCATCCTCAGCCTGTATCACCACCAAATCAAGATAGGATGAGCTTTACTCAAACTCATAAATAAACTTCAGTGATGAATCCGAGTAGTAGTAACTGGTGTTGCTCACTTGCCTTGTTTTCCCAAAAAATCTTGTTTTTTGGAATGTGTTTTATGGCCACCTACAAGAAACAGGATTTTGTTAGCGCTTCAGGATGATCTAGTTTGCATTCTGTTCATGAAAAGCATGTGCCGATCCTTACTGCTAAATTGTCTGCGTTACGATAGCCAGCAAACACTGATCCAAATCCTCCATCACAAAGTTGATGCTCCTGGATGTATCTGGCTTCAAATTCAGCTGAATGGACACAATCAAGAACCAATTTGGTTTCATAACGTGTGAGAAAGGACAATTGTTATATGGTACCAGTGTTACCTGAACTCTAACATAAGGGAATGTCTAAGATTAAGTATTTAATGAGTGTTAAATTAAGCACAAAATGTGGTTTGAGAGATTCAGAATTTCAAGCATACCTCTGCCAGTGTTCACCGAGGATGAAGTTGGATCATTCTCCTTGTATTCCAAAGGCCCCTCGCCAACTCCCCTGCTTGTCACAGACTCTGACAGCCTTGTCTTTTTGCTGAAGGCCTGTTCAGAACTGGCCTTCCTTTTGGTTGCCTTGCAGAGCTTGACTGATGTGTTCTGTGGTGCCATTGTGCTGTTTGTTGAAATAAAGGCAGACTACAGATGACCCTGAATTTATAGTGACCTGTAGCCATTGTCTGCATTGCAGACACTGCATGTAGCTGCAGTAATGACACCTGGTTATGTCATTTGGAATTCACCAAATTTAATATTGAATCTAAGTGTGACATTGCCAAACGCTGTTGGACTTTCGTGGTGTTTTTTTTTTTTTTTTGTTTGTTTGTTTGTTTTTGTTTTTTGGTCCCCTCCCAAATCAGACCAGGAGTGACATGTTTAGTTGAATGTTCTCGTATTGCAGTCTGAGTGGTGTCTAAAAACACATGGCCTTTATAGATTGGGGAACCTAGTCTTGTTGGGAGAGATGGCATTCATCCTACTTTGGATAGAGTAGCTCTCATTTCTAGAAATCTGGACAGTTTATTCATGCTGAAATGGTGGTGCAAGAGAGGCATGCTGGGCTGTTTCGAAGGTTGTGAACTCTTCTGTTTTAGCAGGACATCCTGTATAATGAGCAAAATTGGTTTGTCCCTTTACTCTACCTTAAATGTCCCATACTGACAGTTGCCTGCAATGTCACTTTCTGACAACAGATGGCACTCTTATAAATTCTAAATCTGATTTGACCGCAGTTGTATCAGGAGTGCTTGTGTCCAGTCATAGCCGTAAGTGATGGTGTTGTGTCAAAAAGTTGAGACTTTAAACTGTTACAAATGACTTGACCTAAAATCTGACAAATTGGTCTATCGTATCTCTCAAAGAATATAAAGTAATTTGGAACTAGAAGATCTGTTCTATCAAAGTACCTGCTGCACTCAGTTCCACAATGGCTCTACCCATAAGGGCAGCAGAGAGGGGAATAAATTGGTAAAATACCAGTTAATGCATCATGCTATGGAAGCTGCACAAAACTGCTCAGACAAAGTCAATCAGCAAGACATGTGGAACATGGGTGTAAAAAGCAGTTGTTTTTTTTTTTTTTTTTTTTTTCCCTTCTCTCCTTACACAAGCAATTAAGACAAATAGGCCAGTATGAAACCTGTGTAAGGCAAACAAAAACCCCATCTTCACATCAGAAAGCAGAGTCTAATTGGGGTGGAGGTATCAATAGAAATCTACTTAAGTTTACACGACTAAGTTGGATGATTTCTTATTTTTGTGTCTAGGTTGGGCTATGATACTGGAGCTGCTCCATCAGGAGACCGTTAAATATCAAGAAGTCCTGCTGCTCCTGAAAGGGAAGAAAGGCAGTTTGTACAGACATCTTTAATCACTACAGCCTTATCAGTTGTATACAATTCATGCAGTACCTCTTCAGATTGAGATGAGTGATTGTGTCAAACCATCAATTTTGTAGAGATTTTCAAACAGGGCCACCTTCATTTAGAATAAGCCTTTATTATCCCACGAATGAGAAATTTGGGTGTTACATAGCTTTTATAGCAAGAGGAATATAGACATAAGCAACTGAAAGTCATATGCATAAATAAGTGTTCAGATATGTACACGTGTGTGTGTGTGTGTGTGTGTGTGGGGGGGGGGGGGGAGAGAATGTATGAATACTGGTGAAATATACAGTGTACAAACAAGATGCAATGAGTAGCAGCAATTAAACCGATGATGAGTAACCATGTTAAACTGGTAGTCTAACAGCTGCTGGCAAGAATGACCTGCGGTAGCGCTCCTTCCTTCACTGTGGGTTTACTGCTGAACAAGCTGCTCATACAGTCTCATGCAGGAGATGGGTGGTGTTGTCCATGATGGATATTAGCTTAGTTTCCCCAGTCCCTCTCTGCCAATCCAGACCACAGCATTTAATAATAAAAAACAGATGCCACGACTGTGTCGTAAAACGTCCCTAGAAGTCCTGTTCACCTCAAAGGATGTCAGCCGCCGTAGCAGGTGAAGATGACTTAAACCCTTTTTGTAAAGAGCATTTGTATTCATGGAGCAATCTAGTTTGTTATTGAGGTGAACACCCAGGTATTTGTACTCCCCCACCATTTCAATGTCCAAACCCTGGATGTTCACTGGTGTAATAGGGGATGACTTCTTGCTGGAGTCAATCACCTGCTCTTTTGTCTTGCTGGCTTAATGCAAAGATGGTTCTGTTCACACCAGCTGAGAACGTCATTAATGACTCCCTGTATTCCAGTTAGTTTCCCTTTGACACCCGACCCACAATGGCGGTGTCGTCTGGAAACTTCTGGAGATGGCAAATGTCTGTGTTATAACTGAAGTCTGCAGTGAAGAGAAAAGGGGCAAGTACTGTTCCTTGTGGGACCCCTGTGTAACAGACTACCACCTCAGACACTCAGTCCCACAGCCTCACATACTGGGGTCTACTAGTAAGTAAGGTAGTTAACAATCCATGTGGACAACAGATGGTCCACTTGCACTCCCTGCAGCTTCCCCCTAAGCACTGCGGGCTGGATTGTGTTGAAGGCACTGGAGAAATTACAAACATGACTCTTATATCAGGTGTCTTTATTAGGTGTGAAGTCAGGGCAACAGTTCTGAAGTGATTCGGTTCCTTTGTGTACGTTGTCTTTGGAACTGGCACCATGCAGGAGGTTTTCCATAGACTGAGGACCCTCTCCAGACTGAGGTTGCGGGGAGTTGTGAAGAGCTTTGGATGGGGGAGGGAAGGGCTTCTGAGTCAAACCTGTTAAAGAACTGGTTTAATCTATTAGCCCAAACCTGGTCTCCAGACTCTGGGCCTTCTCTGCTCGCTGTACTCCATCTGGTGATTGTATTCAGTCCTCTCCACACCGTAGCAGAACCAGTGCCGCAGGTGAATGGAATGTACCACTCTGTACCCATTTTACCTGATGGTCACAGAAACATGGGGAAAGATCATAAGAAACTGTCCAGCTTATATTACACGTCACCTTAACAGAAAGCTAAAAATTAATAACTCTGTTCAATATTATAGTGTGTGTGTGTTACCATTTCAGTTTGAGAGCCACGGGTGCTGATAGAGTTGCTTCAGAGTGGGACGTTGCTCAGGAACTTGATTTAGACAAGTTCTCAAGAAATGACGGCAATCTGAGGAGCAACCAAAGGAAATGTGGTGAGATCTACAGTGATTTAAGAAGGTGAACTACACCAGACCTGTGCTGACAGTTCATCATGCAAGAGTGTGTTTCTTACTTTTTGAGAGCCTGTTGCTGATCTTTAGTTTGTGCCTGATAAACTCTTGGGTCTCAAACTGTTTTCTGTGGAGGCTTTCATAAAGTAGCACTCCCAGCTGCCACACTGTTGTAGGACCAGCACTGTAGCTGCAACAGCTGTACCACTCAGGAGGAGCGTGAGCAACTGTGCCTGCAAAATACAGGAATTAGACCTCATTAAGAAACTGATTAAAGCAAATGGGTAAACTGGTAAACAAATAGGTAGGCTGAAGCAGGACAACGTACCACGGAACACTTTGAAGGAGTCTTCCTGCACAAAACAGCTAAGGCCAAAGTCAATCAGCCAAACACGTGGAACAGCTGAGCCGGTCTCTATTAGAACATTTTCCACCTTAATATCACGGTGAAAGATGTTCTTGTCCTCAAACGCCAATGCTCCAGCGACCAGCGTTTCAGTATGATCTGAAAGAGGCAAATAAACATGCTGTGTAAGGATTGGGGGGGGTTTCTATGCATTGCTAGTTCAAAGTACCATACTGCCATCCCCACAAGGCAGTCCTATTACTGTAATTACTTGTATAAAGATGGCATTTACAGGACTAAAATGAAAACTGCAGGACTAAAATGAAAACTGCAGGACATGTTGCCAATTCCACACTTTGTTTAGGTGCTCAGGAGGTGAATAACTTTTTACTTCTCCTCCTCAGCATAGCTGAATTATAGGTAAATTTTGTCTGAGGCCTTCAAAATAGAAATTGTGAAAGGTTACAGGCAATTTAGTATCGGCAATAGAAGTGTTTAATACACACTTATAAAGACCCCCAATCATCTTACCTTGGCCACGCCCTCCTTTACACAACCTCCATTGACCACAATGAACTGAAAGAGGTCCTGTGCAGGGATTGGTCGCTCAAGCACCAGAATTTGCTCCTCCTGTAGATTGTACCAATCCAGCAAGGACACAGATGTCGAGTTCAGCAGCTGTCCAGTTTTTCCATCCTGGAGTTCCAACATAATGGCCACCTCCACTGAAAGGCACTTTCCATGCTCAGCCTGTATCACCACCAAATCAAAAGATTAGAGTGTTACAGAAACTCAAACTCATGAATAAACATCAGTTATTTCAGTGATGAATCAGTAGTAGTAACTGGTGTTGCTCACTTACCTTGTTTTCCCAAAAAATCTTGTTTTTTGGAATGTGTTTTATGGCCACCTACAAGAAACAAACAGGATTTTGGTTAGCGCTTCAGGATGATATAGTTTGCATTCTGTTCATGAAAAGCATGTAACGATCCTTACCGGTAAATTGTCTGCTTTACGATAGCCAGCAAACACGGATCCAAATCTTCCTTCACCAAGTTGATGCTCCTGGACGTATCTGGCTTCAAATTCAGCTGAACGGACACAATCAAGAACCAATTTGACGTGTGAGAAAGGTACCAGTGTTACCTGAACTCTAACATAAGGGAATGTCTAAGATTAAGTATTTGAGTGTTAAATTAAGCACAAAATGTGGTTTGAGGGATTCAGAATTTCAAGCATACCTCTGCCAGTGTTCACCGAGGATGAAGTTGGATCATTCTCCTTGTAGTCCAAAGGCCCCTCGCCAACTCCCCTGCTTGTCACAGACTCTGACAGCCTTGTCTTTTTGCTGGAGGCCTGTTCAGAACTGGCCTTCCTTTTGGTTGCCTTGCAGAGCTTGACTGATGTGTTCTGTGGTGCCATTGTGCTGTTTGTTGAAATAAAGGCAGACTACAGATGACCCTGAATTTATAGTGACCTGTAGCCATTGTCTGCATTGCTAGCGACTGCTCAGCCTACCTGATTAGTCAGGTGGCTCATTAGCATGAGTGATTACAGGGTTCTGTTCACACTTACCGTAATCCTTTTCAGGGAATTGGAGCAGGGTGAGGCTTTTGTGCAATGCCTTTTGATCATGATTGAATTTATAAGTTTCAGGTTAGTTTCTGTTCATCTCTTTTTAGGTTGCCAGACTGACTATTGTAATGTCTTCAGGCTCTATGTAGTGATAACGGTTTTTAATTATCTATTGGTCATTTTTAAATTCCAATGGTTGATTTTAGTTTCCACTATGTATTACATCATTTTATTCCAAATAGATTACAATATATTAAAGAGTGACTTTATGTGGTTTAAGCCACTGCAAAAGTCTTCTTCAGAACTGAAGAAGCTTCTCGAATGAGAGGTGAAACATCTTCGACCAACTTAAAGAAGTCCAGATGCTTTTCTTTCCGAGCTCCTTAAACAATATATTAAAGATTTTCAATTTATCGCAAATATTTAAGTATTATCTTCATTTAAATGACTTTTTAAAAAAAAAAAAAAAAACTCTTGAGTGCAAGACTCAGCTTTGAGTTCCATGTGTTTACCAATCAGTTGGCGGCTTAACGTACACATGAATAATTGATGTAGCTGGCCATTATACAAATGATTAGAACACAAAGGATTGAATAGGTGAACTTAAACTGCTCAAAGATAATGACATGGTGACTCTAAGTGGATTAAGCCACTGCAAAAGTAAAGATTTTTCCTTGGGCTCACCAATGTAATCAGTATGCTATATTGCAACTGTTAAAGCACAATGAGGGGAAAAACAGAATACAAGATAAAGAAAAGACATGCAATGAAACTAATGATCATCCATACAATTACCCACCCTTTGTCACAGCTGCAGCAACAGATGTGTGGAGTTATAAGAGAAGGATCCAAGTGCTGGCACTGGCTTTACTGCGAGTGAACTTTTATTTTCAAATGGTGACAATTCAAACAGAAGCGGAAATGGCAAGGACCGAAACTTAGAAAAACCTAAACTGGGAAAGCTAGCTAAACAAACCTGCAGCTAGAACACGATGACGCAAAGAATTATACACAGGTGGACCAGCAACAAGCAGAGGGGGAAAAATGGCTTAAATACACAGGTGGTAACGAGGGAGTGAGAAACAGAAACAACTAATTACACATAACGAGACCAAGGAAGCAAAGCAGAACATGCTGACGAAGGGACAGGGATTATCAAAGTAAGACAGGAAACACACAGGCTGAACTCAAGACATGTAAGCTTAACACTTGGGACTGGAGGAATGAAACAGAGACAAGACTCACAAAATACAAGACCCGACTAGACACTTGGGGAGGTAAAACATGATCACTAACAGCAAGGAACTAAACAACCTAACAAAAACCACTCAGAGAACCTAAACTAAATATTCTTTTAACCCCAAAACACAGTCAAATAGGGACGGAACAGTAACATAAACACAACCAACTGATACAAAACCAAGGAATATCAATCATACACGGACACTGGGTCACCGGACCCAGAACCATGACACCCTTTATCTAAAACTTAAAACACTCAAGCCAGCAGACGGTGCTGCACTGAACTGAACCGAAAAACCAGTTTATATGTTCAGGATTTTTTTTTTTTTTTTTTTGTCCCCTCCCAAATCGGACCAGGAGTGACATGTTTAGTTGAATGTTCTCATATTGCAGTCTGAGTGGTGTCTAAAAAGACATGGCCTTTATAGATTGGGGAACCTAGTCTTGTTAGGAGAGATGGCATTCATCCTACTTTGGATGGAGTAGCTCTCATTTCTAGAAATCTGGACAGTTTATTCATGCTGAAATGGTGGTGCAAGAGAGGCATGCTGGGCTGTTTCGAAGGTTGTGAACTCTTCTGTTTTAGCAGGACATCCTGTATAATGAGCAAAATTGGTTTGTCCCTTTACTCTACCTTAAATGTCCCATACTGACAGTTGCCTGCAATGTCACTTTCTGACAGATGGCACTCTTATAAATTCTGAATCTGATTTGACCAGTTGTATCAGGAGTGCTTGTTGTTATGGTTGGCTGTATGGCAGGCAGGCAGGAGTGGTGGACCCAAAATGCAGGACTCTTAGGAAACGAGGTTTCAACTGAAAATGCAGCTTTATTGCTGGAACAAAACTTCAACATAAAATAAAACTCACAAAAGCAAACAAAACTCTAAACTGAGGTGCAGGAGGACTGGAAATCATGAACACACAGCAAGTTGAGGGTACGACGCGACAGGGAGCACAGGAAAACACAGGGCTTAAATACACAGGGGAGTAATTAGGAAATGGACAACAGGAGGGAGACACAGCTGGGAGAAATTAGGTTAACGAGACAGGAGAAAGGTAAAACTGAACACATTGACATAAGACATGAACTTTCAGAATAAAACAGGAAACTAACAGACACAGAAGCATGGACAGACAGAGGGAACACAGGCAGGCATGCAACACACACACTGGCACATAGCAAACCTAAACAAAAGACAAGGCAGAATAAACAAGAATATAGAAGAATATAAAGAAACAAAAAACACAGAGTCCTCAGACTCAGGACCATGACGTCCATTCATAGCCGTAAGTGATGGTGTTGTGTCAAAAAGTTGAGACTTTAAACTGTTACAAATGACTTGACCTAAAATCTGACAAATTGGTCTATCGTATCTCTCAAAGAATATAAAGTAATTTGGAACTAGAAGATCTGTTCTATCAAAGTACCTGCTGCACTCAGTTCCACAATGGCTCTACCCATAAGAGCAACAGAGAGGGAAATAAATTGGTAAAATACCAGTTAACGCATCATGCTATGGAAGCTGCACAAAACTGCTCAGACAAAGTCAATCAGCAAGACATGTGGAACATGGGTGTAAAAAGCACAGATATGGGTTGTTTTTTTTTTTTTATTTTTCCTTCAGTAGTTTCTCCTTATGCAAGCAATGAAGACAAATAGGCCAGTATGAAACCTGTGGAAGGCAAACAGAAAGCAGAGTCTAATTGGGGTGGAGGTATCAATAGAAATCTACTTAAGTTTACACGACTAAGTTGGATGATTTCTTATTTTTGTGTCTAGGTTGGGCTATGATACTGGAGCTGCTCCATCAGGAGACCGTTAAATATCAAGAAGTCCTGCTGCTCCTGAAAGGGAAGAAAGGCAGTTTGTACAGACATCTTTAATCACTACAGCCTTATCAGTTGTATACAATTCATGCAGTACCTCTTCAGATTGAGATGAGTGATTGTGTCAAACCATCAATTTTGTAGAGATTTTCAAACAGGGCCACCTTCAGTTAGAATAAACCTTTATTATCCCACGAATGAGAAATTTGGGTGTTACATAGCTTTTATAGCAAGAGGAATATAGACATAAGCAACTGAAAGTCATATGCATAAATAAGTGTTCAGATATGTACACGTGTGTGTGTGTGTGTGTGTGTGTGTGGGGGGGGGGGGGGGGGGAGAGAATGTATGAATACTGGTGAAATATACAGTGTACAAACAAGATGCAATGAGTGGCAACAATTAAACCGATGATGAGTAACCATGTTAAACTGGTAGTCTAACAGCTGCTGGCAAGAATGACCTGCAGTAGCGCTCCTTCCTTCACTGTGGGTTTACTGCTGAACGAGCTGCTCATACAGTCTCATGCAGGGGATGGGAGGTGTTGTCCATGATGGATATTAGCTTAGTTTCCCCAGTCCCTCTCTGCCATTCCAGACAACAGCATTTAATAATAATAATAAAAAAGGCAGATGCCACAACAGTGTCGTAAAACGTCCCTAGAAGTCTTGTTCACCTCAAAGGATGTCAGCCGCCGTAGCAGGCGAAGACGACTTAAACCCTTTTTGTAAAGAGCATTTGTATTCATGGAGCAATCTAGTTTGTTATTGAGGTAAACACCCAGGTATTTGTACTCCCCCACCATTTCAATGTCCAAACCCTGGATGTTCACTGGTGTAATAGGGGATGACTTCTTGCTGGAGTCAATCACCTGCTCTTTTGTCTTGCTGGCTTAATGCAAAGATGGTTCTGTTCACACCAGCTGAGAACGTCATTAATGACTCCATGTATTCCAGTTAGTTTCCCTTTGACACCCGACCCACAATGGCGGTGTCGTCTGAAAACTTCCGGAGATGGCAAGTGTCTGTGTTATAACTGAAGTCCGCAGTGAAGAGAAAAGGGGCAAGTACTGTTCCTTGTGGGACCCCTGTGTAACAGACTACCACCTCAGACACTCAGTCCCACAGCCTCACATACTGGGGTCTACTAGTAAGTAAGGTAGTTAACAATCCATGTGGACAACAGATGGTCCACTTGCACTCCCTGCAGCTTCCCCCTAAGCACTGCGGGCTGGATTGTTTTGAAGGCACTGGAGAAATTACAAACATGACTCTTATATCAGGTGTCTTTTTTAAGTGTGAAGTCAGGGCAACAGTTCTGAAGTGATTCGGTTCCTTTGTATACGTTGTCTTTGGAACTGGCACCATGCAGGAGGTTTTCCATAGACTGAGGACCCTTTCCAGACTGAGGTTGTGGGGAGTTGTGAAAAGCTTTGGATGGGGGAGGGAAGGGCTTCTGAGTCAAACCTGTTAAAGAACTGGTTTAATCTATTGGCCCAAACCTGGTCTCCAGACTCTGGGCCTTCTCTGCTCGCTGTACTCCATCTGGTGATTGTATTCAGTCCTCTCCACACCGTAGCAGAACCAGTGCCGCAGGTGAATGGAATGTACCACTCTACCCATTTTACCTGATGGTCACAGAAACATGGGGAAAGAACATAAGAGACTGTCTAGCTTATATTACACGTCACCTTAACAGAAAGCTAAAAATTAATAACTCTGTTCAATATTATAGTGTGTGTGTTACCATTTCAGTTTGAGAGCCACGGGTGCTGATAGAGTTGCTTCAGAGTGGGACGTTGCTCAGGAACTTGATTTAGACAAGTTCTCAAGAAATGACGGCAATCTGAGGAGCAACCAAAGGAAATGTGGTGAGATCTACAGTGATTTAAGAAGGTGAACTACACCAGACCTGTGCTGACAGTTCATCATGCAAGAGTGTGTTTCTTACTTTTTGAGAGCCTGTTGCTGATCTTTAGTTTGTGCCTGATAAACTCTTGGGTCTCAAACTGTTTTCTGTGGAGGCTTTCATAAAGTAGCACTCCCAGCTGCCACACTGTTGTAGGACCAGCACTGTAGCTGCAACAGCTGTACCACTCAGGAGGAGCGTGAGCAACTGTGCCTGCAAAATACAGGAATTAGACCTCATTAAGAAAAGGATTAAAGCAAATGGGTAAACTGGTAAACAAATAGGTAGGCTGAAGCAGGACAACGTACCACGGAACACTTTGAAGGAGTCTTCCTGCACAAAACAGCTAAGGCCAAAGTCAATCAGCCAAACACGTGGAACAGCTGAGCCAGTCTCTATTAGAACATTTTCCACCTTAATATCACGGTGAAAAATGTTCTTGTCCTCAAACGCCAATGCTCCAGCGACCAGCTGTTTCAGTATGATCTGAAAGAGGCAAATAAACATGCTGTGTAAGGATTGGGGGGTTTCTATGCATTGCTAGTTCAAAGTACCATACTGCCATCCCCACAAGGCAGTCCTATTACTGTAATTACTTGTATAAAGATGGCATTTACAGGACTAAAATGAAAACTGCAGGACATGTTGCCAATTTCACACTTTGTTTAGGTGCTCAGGAGGTGAATAACTTTTTAATTCTCCTCCTCAGCATAGCTGAATTATAGGTAAATTTTGTCTGAGGCCTTCAAAATAGAAATGGTGAAAGGTTACAGGCAATTTAGTATCGGCAATAGAAGTGTTTAATACACACTTATAAAGACCCCCAATCATCTTACCTTGGCCACGCCCTCCTTTACACAACCTCCACTGACCTCAATGAATTGAAAGAGGTCCTGTGCAGGGATTGGTCGCTCAAGCACCAGAATTTGCTCCTCCTGTAGATTGTACCAATCCAGCAAGGACACAGATGTCGAGTTCAGCAGCTGTCCAGTTTTTCCATCCTGGAGTTCCAACATAATGGCCACCTCCACTGAAAGGCACTTTCCATCCTCAGCCTGTATCGCCACCAAATCAAAAGATTTGAGTGTTACAGAAACTCAAACTCATGAATAAACATCAGTTATTTCAGTGATGAATCAGTAGTAGTAACTGGTGTTGCTCACTTACCTTGTTTTCCCAAAAAATCTTGTTTTTTGGAATGTGTTTTATGGCCACCTACAAGAAACAAACAGGATTTTAGCGCTTCAGGATGATATAGTTTGCATTCTGTTCATGAAAAGCATGTAACGATCCTTACCGGTAAATTGTCTGCTTTACGATAGCCAGCAAACACGGATCCAAATCCTCCTTCACCAAGTTGATGCTCCTGGACGTATCTGGCTTCAAATTCAGCTGAACGGACACAAGAACCAATTTGGTTTCATAACGTGTGAGAAAGGACAATGATTATATGGTACCAGTGTTACCTGAACTCTAACATAAGGGAATGTCTAAGATTAAGTATTTGAGTGTTAAATTAAGCACAAAATGTGGTTTGAGGGATTCAGAATTTCAAGCATACCTCCGCCAGTGTTCACCGAGGATGAAGTTGGATCATTCTCCTTGTAGTCCAAAGGCCCCTCACCAACTCCCCTGCTTGTCACAGACTCTGACAGCCTTGTCTTTTTGCTGAAGGCCTGTTCAGAACTGGCCTTCCTTTTGGTTGCCTTGCAGAGCTTGACTGATGTGTTCTGTGGTGCCATGGTGCTGTTTGTTGAAATAAAGGTAGACTACAGATGACCCTGAATTTATAGTGACCTGTAGCCATTGTCTGCATTGCTAGCGACTGCTCAGCCTACCTGATTAGTCAGGTGGCTCATTAGCATGAGTGATTACAGGGTTCTGTTCACACTTTCCGTAATCCTTTTCAGGGAATTGGAGCAGGGTGAGGCTTTTGTGCAATGCCTTTTGATCATGATTGAATTTAAAAGTTTCAGGTTAGTTTCTGTTCATCTCTTTTTAGGTTGCCAGACTGACTATTGTAATGTCTTCAGGCTCCATAGTGATAACGGTTTTTAATTATCTATTGGTCATTTTTAAATTCCAATGGTTGATTTTAGTTTCCACTATGTATTACATCATTTTATTCCAAATAGATTACAATATATTAAAGAGTGACTTTAAGTGGTTTAAGCCACTGCAAAAGTAAAGATATTTTTCCTTGGGCCCACCAATGTAATCAGTATGCTATATTGCAACTGTTAAAGCACAATGAGGGGGGGAAAACAGAATACAAGATAATGAAAGAAAAGACAATGCAATGAAACTAATAATGATCATACAATTACCCACCCTTTGTCACAGCTGCAGCAACAGATGTGTGGAGTTACAAGAGAAGGATCCAAGTGCTGGCACTGGCTTTACTGCGAGTGAACTTTTATTTTCAAATAGTGACAATTCGAACAAGCGGAAATGGCAAGGACCGAAACTTAGAAAAACCTAAACTGGGAAAGCTAGCTAAACAAACCTGCAGCTAGAACACGATGACGCAAAGAATTATACACAGGTGGACCAGCAACAAGCGGGGGGGAGGGCTTAAATACACAGGTGGTAATGAGGGAGTGAGAAACAGAAACAACTAATTACACATAACGAGACCAAGGAAGCAAAGCAGAACATGCTGACAAAGGACAGGGATTATCAAAGTAAGAAAGGAAGCACACAGGCTGAACTCAAGACATGTAAGCTTAACACTCGGGACTGGAGGAATGAAACAGAGACAAGACTCACAAAATACAAGACCCGACTAGACACTTAGGGAGGTAAAACATGATCAGAAACGGCAAGGCACTAAACAGCCTAACATAAACCACTCAGAGAACCTAAACTAAATATTCTTTTAACCCCAAAACACAGTCAAATAGGGACGGAACAGTAACATAAACACAACAACCAACCGATACAAAACCAAGGAATATCAATCATACATACACACACACACACACACACGGACGATGAGTCACCCTTTATCTAAAACTTAAACACACAAGCCAGCAGACGGTGCTGCACTGAACTGAACCGAAAAACCAGTTTATTTGTTCAGGATTCTTTTTTTTCTTTTTTTTTTTTGAGTAATAAATGCAACTATGGTTTTTCTCAGTGGTTGACATGGTCAAGAAGTGGTTGCCTTCTTGTGGTCAATTCCTGGCCCCCACACAGGTTGTAACACATGACTAATGTGACTATGACTGGAAAAGGAGTTTCAGGATTTTACACAATGCAGCATTTTCTCATAAAACAGAAAGCACCTCTGTTTATTTATTTACTTCTCTTTTAAACCACTGGTATCTTTCTGTCTAAAAATAGTGTATGTTAGTATGATTGTAGATTATATGTGCATTGTCTTTAAAAGTTTCGATGGAAGCAGATTACAATGGATAAAATTGTCTAGGCTACACATTGGGCGCTTTGTCAATGATAAATGTTTGGTCCAGGATGCCTAATCTCAATGTTTGTATTTTGTTAATTTATGAACTCTGAAATCTCACCACAGTGAAGCATTGTTGATATGAAATTTGTTTTTCCCAATAAAAATGTAGACCCATCTATACACACACACACACACACACACACACACACACACACACACACACACACACACACGCTTTTGTCCTCTTTCTACAGTGGCTTTTGTGAACAACATGTACTCAGTTCCAGCAGAGCCTGAATGAATGACTGTGTCCTCCGTCCAGCCCAGAAGCACAAATCATGCTGCTCGTCTGGGAGGAAAACAAAGCTTGAGACCCAAGATGAAGGAAGAGAAGGGTGCTCCATTGAAAAACAAAATAATTTACCAGATTTTTTTGCTTGTGTGTTTTGGTTTCTACAATTCAGGTATGTTACTTGTTCTTTTATATGGGTGCTTGAATCTTATTCTCCAGAAGAGCAAATACTTGCCTAGTACAAGTCTATATATTCTTAATGTACTGGATTATTAGGATTTGTGCATAAAACAGTGTGTAGCAGATACATTTGTCTACATGTACCGCTGACATTTGCAAATCTTTAGAAAACTGAAATTTGCTTCTTTTTTTAATGTAATTTTTCATGTTATTGCATCACCAAGTCATTAAATGAACAGATGCTTCTAGTAGATTTTGCAAATTAACAGACACATTTCAGAATAACTGAATTATAGGAGCAGGTGGAGTTTTTATAATTGCTAGCTGTGGCGTGGATGGAAATGGCAACAACAGCTCCAGATACGGTTGCGTACTTTGATCTAATTAGAAATAGTATTGAGAAATATGGTATGATCACTAGTTTCTGATCATTTTTGCAACATTTTGCCTATTTTAATGTTTCAATGGTGTTACAAAAAGTACGGCTTCAGAGAATATAGATTTAAATTTGATTACATGAGGTTCTGGAGGTGTTTTGTGCCCATTCTTCTAAGTAATAAGGGCTCACAGACTAGAGCCAGTGTTTTCAGCTGTTTTCAGCTGTGGCTGGGTGTCATCACTGTCCTGCCATTGTTGTGGTTAGCAACAGAGTTACTGAGCTGCTCTGTTTCTGCAGAGCTAGCGTGGTGTCTGGATTGCTCCCATTGCTCTTTTCATGAACTGCCAAGAAGGAAATTTCAACAAACAATCCTCACTTTTGTTGGTTCATGCTGGCCCATCCCAAAGTCTAAAAGCCATCACCATGGTAATATAGATCTGTCATGCAAAGGCTTCCAGTATACAACAGTGACGGGGTGCAGTGCCCGCTTTCCCACAATGATAAAGTATTTGGTCTTCATCTAACCACTGTATCACTTCCCAAAGTTAAAATACTGATAAATTATAATATATTTATATAAATTATTTAATTGTGCACAAATTCTTCATTGGCAGTAGATTAGTTGGGCCCTTATTCTATTCAGATAGGTAGAATATTCAAAAAGGCATGGATGTGTAGTTACTTTTAAATCATTGAAGCTTTCCAACTGTAAACAATACATTCATTGTCAACTTTGTCAAGCTGGAAGGTGTATTAAGGTTTTTTATGTCTTAAAAAAAGTCACTAGGCTTTCAGGACTGTCCAGTGGCAGCACTTCCTCTTTAAATACTGCTGGTTATATGAATATTACATATTTATAGTTTGCAGAATTTACATTTTTCAGCAACCTGGAGTGTAAAAAGTTAAGATAACTCTGTCTGATTCATAGATATAATATAAATGTATATTTTAAGATTATGCATAGCCTCGCTATTCTTTTGTGTTAATTTTCTACTTACTTTTTCTAGGTTCATGCATTTGCTTCAGAACATTTCTTATCTCAAGAGTATCATTTTTTTTTAGTTAAATTAGGGTCAATTCAATGTTATTTATATAGCGCCAAATCACAACAGTCGCCTCAAGGCGCTTTATATTGTGAGGTAGACCCTACAATAATACATACAGAGAAAAACCCAACAATCATATGACCCCCTATGAGCAAGCACTTTGACGACAATGGGAAGGAAAAATTCCCTTTTAACAGGAAAAAACCTCCGGCAGAACCAGGCTCAGGGAGGGCGGCCATCTGCTGCGACCGGTTGGGGTGAAAGAAGGAAGGCAGGATAAAGACATGCTGTGGAAGAGAGACAGAGATTAATATCAGCAGAGAGGTCTATTAACACATAGTGAGTGAAAAAGGTGACTGAAAAGGAAAAACTCAATGCATCATGGGAATCCACCGGCAGCCTATGCCTATTGCAGGATAACTAAGGGAGGATTCAGGGTCGCCTGATCCAGCCCAAACTATATGCTTTAGCAAAAAGGAAAGTTTTAGGCCTAATCTTAAAAGTAGAGATAGTGTCTGTCTCCCGAATCCAAACTGGAAGCTGCTTCCATAGAAGAGTGGCCTGAAAACTGAAGGCTCTGCCTCCCATTCTACTTTTAAATACTCTAGGAACAACAAGTAAGCCTGCAGTGCGAGAGCGAAGTACTCTAATGGGGTGATATGGTACTACAAGGTCATTAAGATAAGATGGGGCCTGATTATTTAAGACCTTGTATGTGAGGAGAAGGATTTTAAATTCAATTCTGGATTTAAAAGGGAGCCATTGAAGGGAAGCCAATACAGGAGAAATATGCTCTCTCTTTCTAGTCCCTGTCAGTACTCTTGCTGCAGCATTTTGGATTAACTGAAGGCTTTTCAGGGAGTTTTTAGGAAATCCTGATAATCGAGAATTGCAGCAGTCCAGCCTAGAAGTAATAAATGCATGAGCTAGTTTTTCAGTGTCACTCTGAGACAGGATGTTTCTAATTTTAGAGATGTTGCGCAAATGGAAGAACACAGTCTTACATATTTGTTTAATATGTGCATTGAAGGACATATCCTGGTCAAATGAATTATGAAGGTTCCTCACAGTGTTACTGGGGGCCAAGGTAATGCCATCCAGAGCAAGAATCTGGTACCATATTTCTAAGATTTTCAACTTAAAGCTTCATTATCTTTATTTTAATCAGTAAAATTCAGGAAACTCACAGCAGCAGAAAAATAACTTCAACTATTTTAAAAAGACATTTTAAGTAAAAAAAAAAAACACTAAAAACATTTTTTTTCTTTTTATGGTACAAATGTAAAGTAGCCACAAAAAAAATCTTAAACTTTAAATAGAATTTTAATCTTATACGACCAAATCACAAAGCAGTCTTGTAGCATTTTATGTTGTAAGGTCAACCTTACATTGTTGTAGATATGAATTCAGGGTCATATAAATAACTCTCTGGGAAACGTTAGGAGGCAACAGTATCTCAACCACCAAGCTAAAGAAGGGCAGCCAAGGGAAGTAAGCAGACAAAAGAATAGCATAAAGAAAGAAGTCTAAAAATTACATGTTGAAGCAAAAACCTTCACTGAAATATTTGAAAAGCATCAAACATTAGAAAGATTCTCACATCTAGTTGTGACTGGAATATCATACCAGTTATGCAACCTCCAGTCTTTATTTGGGGGGAAGCCCATTTACAGGTTGCGCTGCTTGCAGTTACAACAGAGGAAACTACAGGACCAGTTACGGAGGTGTGGCAACAAGCGCAGTCACATAATCTGTTTTATGATGCTTTACATGATTAGTTGTTGTTCAACTAACTTAAACTGCTGATAATGCTGCCCAGATAAACCCAATCATTCGAAATTTGTTCTCTTAAGCAGATGACCTAAAACTAACAAGAAACTCTTGTAGTCTTTGAAGTGTTTAGAGTATTTAAAGTATTCACTGTTGAAATTCATGGCTATGAAATAGTGGAGTGGGATGATTTTAAAGTAGCCTACACAACATTTCTGTATTCAGTTACCAGTTTATTAACTATACTTATATATTATTAAAATATTATTATTAAAAAAGATTTTCAAACAAGATGAAAAAGTTTTACCTTTTTTCAGAGTTGCTGATTGAGTTCTGATCATCTGGGTGTAGGCGCCTGTAATTAATGGTGGAGAGTGTTGGTGTAGAGCAATGACTGTTTTCTACAGTCATTGGTGTAGAGCTGCATGATGCTATTTTTCATGCCAGTGTAGTTGTTGTAAAGTGCATTAGAAATATTTGATGGAAAAACATTGTTCCCCAAAATCTGGCACCCCAAAAAACCAGTCATCTTAAAACTCTGTAGTATCAGTTAACTTTTACAATTTGTTTAAAATGGAAAAGAAACTTCTCAGGGACCTTTCTTCTTTGTTTCTGTGCAGGTGGAGTGTTGGCAGTGAATATGACTATCCCAAATACTCTCATTAGAGGGAAATTAGGAGGGGAGGCCCTTCTGTCAGTCCGCTATGATAGTTTCAGCTTAGACCTGCCAGTTATCAAGTGGCTACTTAAAAGAGAAAAATCTGTCACGGTTGTCCAGTCGATTGGAACGGACATCATTGGGACGCTGAGGCCCGAGTACCGGGATCGTATCCTGGTATTTGGGAATGGGACTCTGCTTCTCCACAACCTCAGATTTGCTGATGATGGAACATATGACGTAGAGATCTCCATCACAGATGATACCTTTCCAGGAGAGGGCAGCATCACACTCACTGTGGATGGTAGGAGGACATGTCCATTTGTACAATTCTGTAATGTTTTCAGGTGTAAAAGCACATTTTATTAACCTTTGTCTGCTGTTGCAGAATGCAACACTATCAGTTTTAATATATATAGAGAGATGTGTTTATTGTCTGAACTATAAGTTTAAACCATGATGATTCAAAACACTTACCTAGACTATAAAAAAGCCATTAGTGATCTGTTCAGCATGAAAATTTGGAGCTAAACCTGCTGAACTATAATTTAACACTCATATTTATCTTTCTTTCCTCCTGCTAAGCTGCCTATGAGTCTTTGTGGCTCTTTGTTCATCTTGCACACCATTAGTCTTGCTCTGAGTTCAGGTTTCTGAATCATTGTGTGTTTCAGACGTACTCAAACACTCAGGCGCTTCTGCAAACATTTTATCCCACAATGCAAAAGGATTTTATTAAACTGTACTGCACTGTTCACGCTTTGTAATCAGCTTTCTTTCCGGACAGTTTTAAAGTCCTTACACATCCACATGTTTTTCTCTTTGCCTGATTGGGCTACTGTTCAAGTTGTAGGTGGCTGAAAGAATGCCGGGAATCTCATGAAGTCACTCCATGAATTATTTGGCTGTACTGATATGTCGGGTGTTAGCAGACAGGCACACAGATGTAATTCATCTAATTTTTATTAGCATAATTTTATGGAACAATAATTAACTTTAACTTTATTTTTTCTTTACTTTTTAGGCTCTGTTGAGACATTTTGTTGAGACTTTTTCATCTATATTATTTAAGATGAGCATGCAAATGCACATGCTCATGCCAGCTCAAACTTTTTCCACAATAGTTTGAGCTGGCATGAGCAGCAAGTGCTGTTTTGCTTGTTGAATTTAAATGGAGTGCAAACCACTGGCATAAACAAAATAAATAAATAGTTCCGGTGGCGAGGTCACTGAGGCAGTTAAACAACTTCCTGGTGGCAGAGCCCCTGGTGTTGATGAGGTCCGCCCCGAGTTCCTGAAGGCTCTGGACGTTGTAGGGCTGTCCTGGCCTGGTTGACACGCCTCTACAATGTTGCGTGGAGATCAGGGGCAGTACCCCTGGACTGGCAGACCGGGGTGGTGGTCCCCATCTTTAAGAAGGGGGACCGGAGGGTGTGTTCCAACTACAGGGGGATCACACTCCTCAGCCTCCCTGGGAAAGTCTATGCCAGGGTGCTGGAAAGGAGAGTTCAGCAGGAATGAGGATTAGCACCTCCAAATCTGAGGCCATGGTTCTTAGCCGGAAAAGGGTGGAGTGCCCACCCTTTTCGGGGATGAGTTCCTGCCCTAAGTGGAGGAGTTCAAGTATCTCTGGGTTTTGTTCGCGAGTGATGGGAGAAGGGAGTCGGAGATCGACAGACGGATTGGTGCGGCGGCTGCAGTGATGCGGATGCTGCACCGGTCCGTCGTGGTGAAGAGGGAGCTGAGTGTAAAAGCGAAGCTCTCGATTTACCGGTTGATCTACGTCCCTACTCTCACCTATGGCCACGAGCTGTGGGTAGTGACCGAAAGAACGAGATCGCAGATACAAGCGGCGGAAATTAGCTTCCTCCAAAGGGTGGCTGGCCTCTCCCTTAGAGATAGGGTGATCGATGTGGCCAGAATTCTGCCTCATTGTCACATATGTTTTGGACATGTCCTAATATCGCTACCTACTTGTCTAAAATATTTAAAACTTTGTCTGATATTTTTTAATAACAGCTCCCCCCAGACCCAGTAATGGCACTATTTGGTGTAGCTACAGTTAAATACTTAAATAATAAACAAATTCGTGCTCTGAGTTTTATAACATTGCTTGCAAGACGCCTTATACTTCTAAATTGGAAAAACAAAGCCCCCCCCCCCCAACTTATTCTGCTTTGTTAAGAGACACAATGTATCATTTACAGTTGGAGAAAATTAAATTTTCATTGAGAGATAATGTTAAACAGTTTTACCTAATTTGGCAACCCTTTATAGATTACTTTAATAAGTAAAACTGGGAGGTATGGCCTCCTCCCATATCTGCTCCAAGATTATATACATTGGTCTGGGCAGGTGTATTGTTTTTTGTTTTTGTTTTTTTTTGTTTGTTTGTTTGTTTGTTTTTTTTTGGGGGGGGGGGGGTGTTTTGGGGTTTTTGGTTTGTTTGTTTTTTTCTTCTCCTCTCCCCCTCCTCTGCATATACTTATTTAGGTATATAAATGTGTATGTATAGACATAGATATATGATTGTTTATATAATGGTAATTATATTTTATGTAAAAAGGACAGGGAGAGGAAGGAAGGGAGGGGGAAAGAGAGGGGAAGGGAAGAAAAAACAAAAACTATGTCACTGTAAATGAGATACATACTTTGTTGCCTGATTTGAATAAAGAAAAAAGAGAGAGGGTGAGAAGTTCGGCCATCCGGGAGGGGCTCAGAGTAGAGCCGCTGCTCCTCCACATCGAAAGGAGCCAGCTGAGGTGGTTCGGGCATCTGACAAGGATGCCTCCTGGGCGCCTCCTGGGGTTGGTGTTCCGGGCATGTCCCACCGGGAGGAGGCCCCGGGGCAGACCCAGGACACGCTGGAGAGATTATATCTCTTGGCTGGCCTGGGAACGCCTTGGTGTTCCCCCGGATAAGCTGGAGGAGGTGGCTGGGGAGAGGGAGGTCTGGGTTTCTCTGCTTAGGCTGCTGCCCCTGTGACCCGGCCACGGATAAAGCGCATGAAGATGGATGGATAGTTCTTGTCAGGTTTTGGAAAACACTTATATAAACTGATAAAAGACTTAATTTATCTCACAGTAAAAGGTGACGATAACAGGAATGGAGAGGTCAACCAAACTAAATGAATGCACACCAAACCTTTTATCTGTGTATGTAAAACAAATATATAATAGTGAGTATAGGTGTGGCCAGCAGAGACATTCACATCAGCTCAGGTTGAGCAGTTTGCAGACAAAGTTGAAGAGGCAAGGCTGAGGTGGTTTGAACATGTGCAAAATGAGGGATAGTGGATATATTGCACAAAGGATATTAAAGTTGCCAGGCAGGAGGCAAAGTGTGAATGCGAGAGTGAATGAATGAATGAATGAATGAATAATGGCATTGTAAAGCGCTTTGGGTGCCTTGAAAAGCGCTATATAAATCCAATCCATTATTATTATCATTATTATTATTATTATTATTTAGACCACAAAGAAGATTTGTGCCTTTAGTGGAAAAGGGATAGTGTGAGGCTGTGGCGACCCCTAAAGGGACCATGCAAAAGGAGAAGATTAATATATTGTCTGATGTTATGATAGAAGTTATTCCCTGAGAAATTATAAGTAATAGACCTACTTCTTGAAACCAAGCACACCATTGTTTTTATTGTGACATTACCAATAAGTTTGATGTGTCACATGGCCCTCTTCCTATTGAAAAAACAAAAGTTGTATCCAAGATGGCCGACTTCTAAATGGCTTGAGGAGTTTTCCCCCTCTCATATACTAATGTGCCACAAACAGGACTTTAATATCACCAACCATTCCAATTTTATTACGGTGTATCCATATAAATGGCCCACCCTGTAGAAAAAAACTAATATTCTTGGCATAATTTATTTCAAAAGTTCCTTCAGTGTTTCTTGCATGTGTAAAGACTACAAGAAAGACACAACTTCAAAAAAGGACAGCAGCATGTTTATTGTTTTTATCTGCTAACATATCCTGAACTATTGTATCTACTGTCTCTTGTACCCAGAACCTATATCCAGGCCTTATATCAACATGGAGTCTTCATCATTACTGGAGCTTAGCGAAAATGTTGTCCTCAACTGCTCTCATGACAATGGAACCAGGACTACATACAGGTGGTTCAAAGGCGGAAAACTCCTGACCAATGAGACAAGGTTCGTGTTTTCTCCTGATCAGAAGCTTTTGACCATCAAGCGGGTGTTGATGGCAGATGATGATGTCTACAGCTGCACAGTGGAGAATCCGGTGGGAAATATGACAAGTCTGCCAATTAGACTGACTGTGTACAGTAAGTAACACTGCCTTAGTTAGTTATTGCAATGTCAACAAGGGTTAAAAACATCATGGTAGACACAGAGACATGGGCAGCAGATTTCAGTTGAATTCAGTTTTATTTTTATAGCCTCAGTTCAAAACAAGTTTCATCTCAAGGCCTATAAATAATTGCATAATTTAATAAAGGTGGTGATTTTGACTACAAAGTATTGCAGTGCACTGCCTAAAATATTAAATTCAGTTGTATAATTTCAGGTGTTTAGTTTTTGTTCCGTTAACAGTTTAATAGCTCATTTGAAAGACTGGTTCAGGCTGTCCTGAGGGTGACATAACTTATATAACTATGCAGCTGTAAGAACACAGCAGGTCAACATAAAGTAACGAAAATAGTTCCTTCAGTTGATCAGAGAGGATGCTTTTCTACATTGCTAAATTTTCCCTAAATCTTTTGACAGATTTCTCTCAGAAATTACAAATGTCTGTCTTCTGGTAGGGATGGAGGAAAAGTCTGAGGTTTTTGAAAGCCAAAGAAAGGTGTCTTTGAAAGACCTGCATAATGCATTGCGTATCTGCCATTCGCAGCAGACACATGAGGCATGGAGCAGGTCGTCAAAGACACAGCTCAGTAAATAAATAACATCTCATGACTCAGATCTCTGGAGGAGCAGGAAAGTAATATAAAAAAAACACTACATGAACGGTGCTAGGCCACAGTTGACTGTTTTTTTTAAAAAGATCAAGTTTAAGCAGGGTTGACAACATATAAATTGCTCATCAATGATAATGTGATAGTGATGTGAAAGGCTGGTACAAACTAGTACAAAAATAGTGAAAAAGACCCAGAAGGTATATGTGTGTCACATGGGCATAAAGAGAAGGAATACTGTGTGTAATACCATTAGCTCTAGTTGCACATTTTGTTTTGTTAGTGCCTGTGTTGTTCATTAATTGTAATCTTGTACATTCTAACCAGAAAGAAGTTCCCTTTATATCATCCTTTCTACTGGAGGCATCTTTCTTTTGATCACCTTGGTGACTATATGTGCCTGCTGGACACCTTCTAAAAAGTAAGACTGGCTATTAAATAATTGAATTCAATGCCAAGTATCACAAAACTGATCAAATATTTTGTCTACACAGACCAAGACAGCCCCCTAGAAAGCACCTCTCCAGGTTTTATAAGCGCTCTCACCAAACACCAATCAATCACACAGGTAAAGTATAGCTGTGATGACAGTTATGAAATGTGAAAACGAAGTGTGAATTTTTATTCAAATAATAATAAATTTGAATACAATTTTTTTTTTTTTTTTTTTTTACTTCATCACAGATTGTGTGCTTCCAAAAATGCCACAGCACAATGGGACAAATGCAGTAACTTCACTTTACATCCTCCAGCAAAAGGTAACACTTTTCATTAACAGTCTTATTTTATTACATTCTGTGAGTCGTGAATAACACCACAACAAATCTAAAGCAATCTGAAACTATCATCTAACAAATTTTGTCTTCTATTGTATAATCTTTAGGCATAAAACCCACAAGTCACTACAAGGAATACATGCAACATTATGTTCTGGCAAAAAAGTACTAAGGAACGTTTATAAAACTCAAGGCTAGCCAGTTTAATAGCTGCATGGACAGACAGACCAGCTATAAGGTGCTCATTATAAACTGTCTCATTAGCTGCAGATACTTCAAAACCAAGCTATCCAAATCTTTTTGGTCATTTAATAGCAGTTTATCAGTCTCACAGGCTAAGCTCAGTATACTGAAACCAGTGAGTTTCGCTATTAGGTAATCTGAGAGCCATCTACACAAATAGCCACAATGAAATTTAATAAAAGTAAAATATTACTTTTGGCGAGTGAAGTTGGGCTCATGTCACTGTGTTTTGCAGGACCCTTCCACAGATGACTCCTCCAGCAACAGTATTGGATCTCCATCTGAACTTGACAACCCACCATGCTACACCACTTCCCCCACATATACTGATCCTATTACTCTTACTGCTGGCTCCCCTGCTCGCATCTCCCGTAAGCATACCTGATGGGTCATCGGTTTAAACAGTCCACAATACAACAAACAGAAGGTTACATGCTCTACATTCTACTGCTCCAAAATGCAAAGTACTCTAGACATCCTGGAGAGTGTCGTAAAGTGAAGAAAATGCTGTGAATTAAACACTGTAACTTAAATAACAGTTGTTTTAAAGTTTAGTAGCACAGCCTGGAATGAAATATGAGGACAGTTTGACATTAGAGTCAAAATGTTTCAGTTTTTATGATTTAAAATTTTTATTTGGTTTGTTACTCAACACCATTGCAGTTTGTTACATTCAATTCCAGACAATTCCAGACATATAACTGACTTGTTGTCTCTCTGCTATGTGAAATTTTCTGTATACATAAAAATACAGATTACTTCGTGAAATAATGTAAATTAGTATTTTAGTTCTACTAGATTGCTTAATTTATGTGTATACAGTGACGAAACCATGTTGGGGTAGGATAGGGGGCCATGGTATTTGAATTTTATACATACTTTAATAAAAATGTAGAATTATCAGAAATTTGTCTTTGTGGTATTTTGGAAAGACTGACCTGTGCCAGTTGACTTGAACAAGTAGCGTCCTTGTTTGCTTGTCATTTATCATAGATAGATTAGTAGATTTAATTTTTAACAACAACATTTGCCTCAAGCTGCTTTATATTGTAAGGTAAAACCTCTACAATAATACAGAGAAAACAGGGAAGATCCCATCAGATGACAGTGACACAACTGTCATTGATGTCCACTACCGCTGATCAAAAAGAAGTTTTCATCATAACCATCTTCCCATTTTAGGACATGGGTGTCTAATTTTTACTTGCAAGTCTATACTAATCGGTCTTGAAGAACCTAGGCCTTGTTACAGAGGTAAAATTCAAATGTTCAGCATGGGCAGGATGAGGAAAAATGTGGTATTTTTAACAGTTTTGCTTTCTTTATACATAAAGAAATGGTGTAATTTATGCCATGTTCCTTCATGCCTAAGGCACTGAACATATTACGTATCAACGAGAGTATCCTTCCTTTTTCCAACTCTTGGGCTGCGTTCAGACGCAGGGGAGTACAGGGAGCAATTTTGAGAAATTGATACTAGAACATAGGACTTTTTTTGAATGTCACTTACCTTACTGTTGGTAGATCCAACGCTGTTGGACCTTGGGTTTGCACCCAACTTTTTCTCTGAAAATTGTCCTAACCTGTCTGGGCACCTATAGCTACTGACTTAGAACCCTTCACCTTATCAAGTCAAAGGGAGTACAGGAAGCTGTTTTGATATTTCCCATACACCTACAGTGTCCCTCAAATGTATACTTGATTGTAGGACGGTGGGGGTTTAATGTCAGCGACCATTAATGTAGATGAGTCTTTTTTGACCTAAGGACTTGGCCCTACTTTCTGACTGAAAACTAGAGTAAAGTCTTCTTCCAACACACAGAGAAGTCTTTGCTTTTCCAACTGATCACTCAAAGGAGTACAGCGATACTATGAAATGGTAGTAAACGCCATTGCAATTAAGTTTTGTTTTTAGCTGCGTTCAATCAGTACAGACAGAAGGTATTGTAAAATCTCCTCCGAGCCGGAGTTGAACCAGCGACCTAAGGATTCCTCTTCCAATACACCTACAGTCCTCCGCTCTACCAACTGAGCTATCGAAGGGATCACATATGCAGTGTCTGGTTTGTTGGACCATCGGATACATGGTACCTCACAGAGTCTGTGTTTTGCAAGAATTCCATGTTGCAAGGACTTGAACATAACAAAACTGTATCTGTCTGACTCTACATGTTCCTTCATGCCTGAGGCACAAAACATATTTCACATCAACATGAGTTTCCTTCCTTTTTCCAACTCTTGGGCTGCGTTCAGACGCAGGGGAGTACAGGGAGCAATTTTGAGAAATTGATACTAGAGCATAGGACTGTTTTTTTGAATGTCACTTACCTTACTGTTGGTAGATCCAACGCTGTTGGACCATGGGATTGCACCCAACGTTTTCTGTGAAGATTGTCCTAACCTGTCTGGAACATGTCTTATGTTCGCTGTGTGTTACACTGTATGGACACCTATAGCTACTGACTTAGAACCCTTCACCTTATCAAGTCAAAGGGAGTACAGGAAGCTGTTTTGATATTTCCCATACACCTACAGTGTCCCTCAAATGTATACTTGATTGTAGGACGGTGGGGGTTTAATGTCAGCGACCTTTAATGTAGATGAGTCTTTTTTGACCTAAGGACTTGGCCCTACTTTCTGACTGAAAACTAGAGTAAAGTCTTCTTCCAACACACAGAGAAGTCTTTGCTTTTCCAACTGATCACTCAAAGGAGTACAGCGATACTATGAAATGGTAGTAAACGCCATTGCAATTAAGTTTTGTTTTTAGCTGCGTTCAATCAGTACAGACAGAAGGTATTGTAAAATCTCCTCCGAGCCGGAGTTGAACCAGCGACCTAAGGATTCCTGTTCCCCTACAGTCCTCCGCTCTACCAAGTGAGCTATCGAAGGGATCACATGTGCAGTGTCTGGTTTGTTGGACCATCGGATACATGGTACCTCACAGAGTCTGTGTTTTGCAAGAATTCCATGTTGCAAGGACTTGAACATAACAAAACTGTATCTGTCTGACTCTACATGTTCCTTCATGCCTGAGGCACAAAACATATTTCACATCAACATGAGTTTCCTTCCTTTTTCCTACTCTTGGGCTGCGTTCAGACGCAGGGGAGTACAGGGAGCAATTTTGAGAAACTGATACTAGAACATAGGACTGTGCTTTTTTGAATGTCACTTACCTTACTGTTGGTAGATCCAACGCTGTTGGACCATGGGTTTGCACCCAAATTTTTCTGTGAAAATTGTCCTAACCTGTCTGGAACATGTTTCATGTTCGCTGTGTGTTATACTGTATGGGCACCTATAGCTACTGACTTAGAACCCTTCACCTTATCAAGTCAAAGGGAGTACAGGAAGCTGTTTTGATATTTCCCATACACCTACAGTGTCCCTCAAATGTATACTTGATTGTAGGACGGTGGGGGTTTAATGTCAGCGACCATTAATGTAGATGAGTCTTTTTTGACCTAAGGACTTGGCCCTACTTTCTGACTGAAAACTAGAGTAAAGTCTTCTTCCAACACACAGAGAAGTCTTTGCTTTTCCAACTGATCACTCAAAGGAGTACAGCGATACTATGAAATGGTAGTAAACGCCATTGCAATTAAGTTTTGTTTTTAGCTGCGTTCAATCAGTACAGACAGAAGGTATTGTAAAATCTCCTCCGAGCCAGAGTTGAACCAGCGACCTAAGGATTCCTCTTCCAATACACCTACAGTCCTCCGCTCTACCAACTGAGCTATCGAAGGGATCACATATGCAGTGTCTGGTTTGTTGGACCATCGGATACATGGTACCTCACAGAGTCTGTGTTTTGCAAGAATTCCATGTTGCAAGGACTTGAACATAACAAAACTGTATCTGTCTGACTCTACATGTTCCTTCATGCCTGAGGCACAAAACATATTTCACATCAACATGAGTTTCCTTCCTTTTTCCAACTCTTGGGCTGCGTTCAGACGCAGGGGAGTACAGGGAGCAATTTTGAGAAATTGATACTAGAGCATAGGACTGTTTTTTTGAATGTCACTTACCTTACTGTTGGTAGATCCAACGCTGTTGGACCATGGGATTGCACCCAACGTTTTCTGTGAAGATTGTCCTAACCTGTCTGGAACATGTCTTATGTTCGCTGTGTGTTACACTGTATGGACACCTATAGCTACTGACTTAGAACCCTTCACCTTATCAAGTCAAAGGGAGTACAGGAAGCTGTTTTGATATTTCCCATACACCTACAGTGTCCCTCAAATGTATACTTGATTGTAGGACGGTGGGGGTTTAATGTCAGCGACCTTTAATGTAGATGAGTCTTTTTTGACCTAAGGACTTGGCCCTACTTTCTGACTGAAAACTAGAGTAAAGTCTTCTTCCAACACACAGAGAAGTCTTTGCTTTTCCAACTGATCACTCAAAGGAGTACAGCGATACTATGAAATGGTAGTAAACGCCATTGCAATTAAGTTTTGTTTTTAGCTGCGTTCAATCAGTACAGACAGAAGGTATTGTAAAATCTCCTCCGAGCCGGAGTTGAACCAGCGACCTAAGGATTCCTGTTCCCCTACAGTCCTCCGCTCTACCAAGTGAGCTATCGAAGGGATCACATGTGCAGTGTCTGGTTTGTTGGACCATCGGATACATGGTACCTCACAGAGTCTGTGTTTTGCAAGAATTCCATGTTGCAAGGACTTGAACATAACAAAACTGTATCTGTCTGACTCTACATGTTCCTTCATGCCTGAGGCACAAAACATATTTCACATCAACATGAGTTTCCTTCCTTTTTCCTACTCTTGGGCTGCGTTCAGACGCAGGGGAGTACAGGGAGCAATTTTGAGAAACTGATACTAGAACATAGGACTGTGCTTTTTTGAATGTCACTTACCTTACTGTTGGTAGATCCAACGCTGTTGGACCATGGGTTTGCACCCAAATTTTTCTGTGAAAATTGTCCTAACCTGTCTGGAACATGTTTCATGTTCGCTGTGTGTTATACTGTATGGGCACCTATAGCTACTGACTTAGAACCCTTCACCTTATCAAGTCAAAGGGAGTACAGGAAGCTGTTTTGATATTTCCCATACACCTACAGTGTCCCTCAAATGTATACTTGATTGTAGGACGGTGGGGGTTTAATGTCAGCGACCATTAATGTAGATGAGTCTTTTTTGACCTAAGGACTTGGCCCTACTTTCTGACTGAAAACTAGAGTAAAGTCTTCTTCCAACACACAGAGAAGTCTTTGCTTTTCCAACTGATCACTCAAAGGAGTACAGCGATACTATGAAATGGTAGTAAACGCCATTGCAATTAAGTTTTGTTTTTAGCTGCGTTCAATCAGTACAGACAGAAGGTATTGTAAAATCTCCTCCGAGCCGGAGTTGAACCAGCGACCTAAGGATTCCTGTTCCCATACACCTACAGTCCTCCGCTCTACCAACTGAGCTATCGAAGGGATCACATGTGCAGTGTCTGGTTTGTTGGACTATCGGATACATGGTACCTCACAGAGTCTGTGTTTTGCAAGAATTCCATGTTGCAAGGACTTGAACATAACAAAACTGTATCTGTCTGACTCTACATGTTCCTTCATGCCTGAGGCACAAAACATATTTCACATCAACATGAGTTTCCTTCCTTTTTCCAACTCTGTGGCTGCATTCAGACGCAGGGGAGTACATCGAGCAATTTTGAGAAATTGATACTAGAACATAGGACTGTGCTTTTTTGAATGTCCCTTACCTTACTGTTGGTAGATCCAACGCTGTTGGACCTTGGGTTTGCACCCAACTTTTTCTCTGAAAATTGTCCTAACCTGTCTGGGCACCTATAGCTACTGACTTAGAACCCTTCACCTTATCAAGTCAAAGGGAGTACAGGAAGCTGTTTTGATATTTCCCACACACCTACAGTGTCCCTCAAATGTATACTTGATTGTAGGACGGTGGGGGTTTAATGTCAGCGACCTTTAATGTAGATGAGTCTTTTTTGACCTAAGGACTTGGCCCTACTTTCTGACTGAAAACTAGAGTAAAGTCTTCTTCCAACACACAGAGAAGTCTTTGCTTTTCCAACTGATCACTCAAGGGAGTACAGCGATACTATGAAATGGTAGTAAACGCCATTGCAATTAAGTTTTGTTTTTAGCTGCGTTCAATCAGTACAGACAGAAGGTATTGTAAAATCTCCTCCGAGCCGGAGTTGAACCAGCGACGTAAGGATTCCTGTTCCCATACACCTACAGTCCTCCGCTCTACCAACTGAGCTATCGCAGGGATCACATGTGCTGTGTCTGGTTTGTTGGACCATCGGATACATGGTACCTCACAGAGTCTGTGTTTTGCAAGAATTCCATGTTGCAAGGACTTGAACATAACAAAACTGTATCTGTCTGACTCTACATGTTCCTTCATGCCTGAGGCACAAAACATATTTCACATCAACATGAGTTTCCTTCCTTTTTCCTACTCTTGGGCTGCGTTCAGACGCAGGGGAGTACAGGGAGCAATTTTGAGAAACTGATACTAGAACATAGGACTGTGCTTTTTTGAATGTCACTTACCTTACTGTTGGTAGATCCAACGCTGTTGGACCATGGGTTTGCACCCAAATTTTTCTGTGAAAATTGTCCTAACCTGTCTGGAACATGTTTCATGTTCGCTGTGTGTTATACTGTATGGGCACCTATAGCTACTGACTTAGAACCCTTCACCTTATCAAGTCAAAGGGAGTACAGGAAGCTGTTTTGATATTTCCCATACACCTACAGTGTCCCTCAAATGTATACTTGATTGTAGGACGGTGGGGGTTTAATGTCAGCGACCATTAATGTAGATGAGTCTTTTTTGACCTAAGGACTTGGCCCTACTTTCTGACTGAAAACTAGAGTAAAGTCTTCTTCCAACACACAGAGAAGTCTTTGTTTTTCCAACTGATCACTCAAAGGAGTACAGCGATACTATGAAATGGTAGTAAACGCCATTGCAATTAAGTTTTTTTTTTAGCTGCGTTCAATCAGTACAGACAGAAGGTATTGTAAAATCTCCTCCGAGCCGGAGTTGAACCAGCGACCTAAGGATTCCTGTTCCCATACACCTACAGTCCTCCGCTCTACCAACTGAGGTATCGAAGGGATCACATGTGCAGTGTCTGGTTTGTTGGACTATCGGATACATGGTACCTCACAGAGTCTGTGTTTTGCAAGAATTCCATGTTGCAAGGACTTGAACATAACAAAACTGTATCTGTCTGACTCTACATGTTCCTTCATGCCTGAGGCACAAAACATATTTCACATCAACATGAGTTTCCTTCCTTTTTCCAACTCTGTGGCTGCATTCAGACGCAGGGGAGTACATCGAGCAATTTTGAGAAATTGATACTAGAACATAGGACTGTGCTTTTTTGAATGTCCCTTACCTTACTGTTGGTAGATCCAACGCTGTTGGACCTTGGGTTTGCACCCAACTTTTTCTCTGAAAATTGTCCTAACCTGTCTGGGCACCTATAGCTACTGACTTAGAACCCTTCACCTTATCAAGTCAAAGGGAGTACAGGAAGCTGTTTTGATATTTCCCATACACCTACAGTGTCCCTCAAATGTATACTTGATTGTAGGACGGTGGGGGTTTAATGTCAGCGACCTTTAATGTAGATGAGTCTTTTTTGACCTAAGGACTTGGCCGTACTTTCTGACTGAAAACTAGAGTAAAGTCTTCTTCCAACACACAGAGAAGTCTTTGCTTTTCCAACTGATCACTCAAAGGAGTACAGCGATACTATGAAATGGTAGTAAACGCCATTGCAATTAAGTTTTGTTTTTAGCTGCGTTCAATCAGTACAGACAGAAGGTATTGTAAAATCTCCTCCGAGCCGGAGTTGAACCAGCGACCTAAGGATTCCTGTTCCCATACACCTACAGTCCTCCGCTCTACCAACTGAGCTATCGAAGGGATCACATGTGCAGTGTCTGGTTTGTTGGACCATCGGGTACATGGTACCTAACAGAGTCTGTGTTTTGCAAGAATTCCATGTTGCAAGGACTTGAACATAACAAAACTGTATCTGTCTGACTCTACATGTTCCTTCATGCCTGAGGCACAAAACATATTTCACAACAACATGAGTTTCCTTCCTTTTTCCAACTCTTGGGCTGCGTTCAGACGCAGGGGAGTACAGGGAGCAATTTTGAGAAATTGATACAAGAGCATAGGACTGTTTTTTTGAATGTCACTTACCTTACTGTTGGTAGATCCAACGCTGTTGGACCATGGGATTGCACCCAACGTTTTCTGTGAAGATTATCCTAACCTGTCTGGAACATGTCTTATGTTCGCTGTGTGTTACACTGTATGGGCACCTATAGCTACTGACTTAGAACCCTTCACCTTATCAAGTCAAAGGCAGTACAGGAAGCTGTTTTGATATTTCCTATACACCTTTAGTGTCCCTCAAATGTATACTTGATTGTAGGACGGTGGGGGTTTAATGTCAGCGACCTTTAATGTAGATGAGTCTTTTTTGACCTAAGGACTTGGCCCTACTTTCTGACTGAAAACTAGATTAAAGTCTTCTTCCAACACACAGAGAAGTCTCTGCTTTTCCAACTGATCACTCAAAGGAGTACAGCGATACTATGAAATGGTAGTAAACGCCATTGCAATTAAGTTTTTTTTTTAGCTGCGTTCAATCAGTACAGACAGAAGGCATTGTAAAATCTCCTCCAAGCAGGAGTTGAACCAGCGACCTAAGGATTCCTCTTCCAATACACCTACAGTCCTCCGCTCTACCAACTGAGCTATCGAAGGGATTACACGTGCAGTGTCTGGTTTGTTGGACTATCGGATACATGGTACCTCACAGAGTCTGTGTTTTGCAAAAATTCCATGTTGCAAGGACTTGAACATAACAAAACTGTATCTGTCTGACTCTACATGTTCCTTTTTGCCTGAGGCACAAAACATATTTCACATCAACATGAGTTTCCTTCCTTTTTCCAACTCTTGGGCTGCGTTCAGACGCAGGGGAGTACAGGGAGCAATTTTGAGAAATTGATACTAGAGCATAGGACTGTTTTTTTGAATGTCACTTACCTTACTGTTGGTAGATCCAACGCTGTTGGACCATGGGTTTGCACCCAAATTTTTCTGTGAAAATTGTCCTAACCTGTCTGGAACATGTTTCATGTTCGCTGTGTGTTATACTGTATGGGCACCTATAGCTACTGACTTAGAACCCTTCACCTTATCAAGTCAAAGGGAGTACAGGAAGCTGTTTTGATATTTCCCATACACCTACAGTGTCCCTCAAATGTATACTTGATTGTAGGACGGTGGGGGTTTAATGTCAGCGACCATTAATGTAGATGAGTCTTTTTTGACCTAAGGACTTGGCCCTACTTTCTGACTGAAAACTAGAGTAAAGTCTTCTTCCAACACACAGAGAAGTCTTTGCTTTTCCAACTGATCACTCAAAGGAGTACAGCGATACTATGAAATGGTAGTAAACGCCATTGCAATTAAGTTTTCTTTTTAGCTGCGTTCAATCAGTACAGACAGAAGGTACTGTAAAATCTTCTCCGAGCCGGAGTTGAACCAGCGACCTAAGGATTCCTGTTCCCATACACCTACAGTCCTCCGCTCTACCAACTGAGCTATCGAAGGGATCACATGTGCAGTGTCTGGTTTGTTGGACTATCGGATACATGGTACCTCACAGAGTCTGTGTTTTGCAAGAATTCCATGTTGCAAGGACTTGAACATAACAAAACTGTATCTGTCTGACTCTACATGTTCCTTCATGCCTGAGGCACAAAACATATTTCACATCAACATGAGTTTCCTTCCTTTTTCCAACTCTGTGGCTGCATTCAGACGCAGGGGAGTACATCGAGCAATTTTGAGAAATTGATACTAGAACATAGGACTGTGCTTTTTTGAATGTCCCTTACCTTACTGTTGGTAGATCCAACGCTGTTGGACCTTGGGTTTGCACCCAACTTTTTCTCTGAAACTTTTCCTAACCTGTCTGGGCACCTATAGCTACTGACTTAGAACCCTTCACCTTATCAAGTCAAAGGGAGTACAGGAAGCTGTTTTGATATTTCCCATACACCTACAGTGTCCCTCAAATGTATACTTGATTGTAGGACGGTGGGGGTTTAATGTCAGCGACCTTTAATGTAGATGAGTCTTTTTTGACCTAAGGACTTGGCCCTACTTTCTGACTGAAAACTAGAGTAAAGTCTTCTTCCAACACACAGAGAAGTCTTTGCTTTTCCAACTGATCACTCAAAGGAGTACAGCGATACTATGAAATGGTAGTAAACGCCATTGCAATTAAGTTTTGTTTTTAGCTGCGTTCAATCAGTACAGACAGAAGGTGTTGTAAAATCTCCTCCGAGCCGGAGTTGAACCAGCGACCTAAGGATTCCTGTTCCCATACACCTACAGTCCTCCGCTCTACCAACTGAGCTATCGAAGGGATCACATGTGCAGTGTCTGGTTTGTTGGACCATCGGATACATGGTACCTCGCAGAGTCTGTGTTTTGCAAGAATTCCATGTTGCAAGGACTTGAACATAACAAAACTGTATCTGTCTGACTCTACATGTTCCTTCATGCCTGAGGCACAAAACATATTTCACATCAACATGAGTTTCCTTCCTTTTTCCAACTCTTGGGCTGCGTTCAGACGCAGGGGAGTACAGGGAGCAATTTTGAGAAATTGATACTAGAGCATAGGACTGTTTTTTTGAATGTCACTTACCTTACTGTTGGTAGATCCAACGCTGTTGGACCATGGGATTGCACCCAACGTTTTCTGTGAAAATTGTCCTAACCTGTCTGGGACATGTCTTATGTTCGCTGTGTGTTACACTGTATGGGCACCTACAGCTACTGACTTAGAACCCTTCACCTTATCAAGTCAAAGGGAGTACAGGAAGCTGTTTTGATATTTCCCATACACCTACAGTGTCCCTCAAATGTATACTTGATTGTAGGACGGTGGGGGTTTAATGTCAGCGACCTTTAATGTAGATGAGTCTTTTTTGACCTAAGGACTTGGCCCTACTTTCTGACTGAAAACTAGAGTAAAGTCTTCTTCCAACACACAGAGAAGTATTTACTTTTCCAACTGATCAGTCAAAGGAGAACAGCGATACTATGAAATGGTAGTAAACGCCATTGCAATTAGGTTTTGTTTTTAGCTGCGTTCAATCAGTACAGACAGAAGGTATTGTAAAATCTCCTCCGAGCCGGAGTTGAACCAGCGACCTTAGGATTCCTGTTCCCATACACCTACAGTCCTCCGCTCTACCAACTGAGCTATCGAAGGGATCACATGTGCAGTGTCTGGTTTGTTGGACCATCGGATACATGGTACCTCACAGAGTCTGTGTTTTGCAAGAATTCCATGTTGCAAGGACTTGAACATAACAAAACTGTATCTGTCTGACTCTACATGTTCCTTCATGCCTGAGGCACAAAACATATTTCACATCAACATGAGTTTCCTTCCTTTTTCCTACTCTTGGGCTGCGTTCAGACGCAGGGGAGTACAGGGAGCAATTTTGAGAAACTGATACTAGAACATAGGACTGTGCTTTTTTGAATGTCACTTACCTTACTGTTGGTAGATCCAACGCTGTTGGACCATGGGTTTGCACCCAAATTTTTCTGTGAAAATTGTCCTAACCTGTCTGGAACATGTTTCATGTTCGCTGTGTGTTATACTGTATGGGCACCTATAGCTACTGACTTAGAACCCTTCACCTTATCAAGTCAAAGGGAGTACAGGAAGCTGTTTTGATATTTCCCATACACCTACAGTGTCCCTCAAATGTATACTTGATTGTAGGACGGTGGGGGTTTAATGTCAGCGACCATTAATGTAGATGAGTCTTTTTTGACCTAAGGACTTGGCCCTACTTTCTGACTGAAAACTAGAGTAAAGTCTTCTTCCAACACATAGAGAAGTCTTTGCTTTTCCAACTGATCACTCAAAGGAGTACAGCGATACTATGAAATGGTAGTAAACGCCATTGCAATTAAGTTTTGTTTTTAGCTGCGTTCAATCAGTACAGACAGAAGGTATTGTAAAATCTCCTCCGAGCCGGAGTTGAACCAGCGACCTAAGGATTCCTGTTCCCATACACCTACAGTCCTCCGCTCTACCAACTGAGCTATCGAAGGGATCACATGTGCAGTGTCTGGTTTGTTGGACCATCGGATACATGGTACCTAACAGAGTCTGTGTTTTGCAAGAATTCCATGTTGCAAGGACTTGAACATAACAAAACTGTATCTGTCTGACTCTACATGTTCCTTCATGCCTGAGGCACAAAACATATTTCACATCAACATGAGTTTCCTTCCTTTTTCCAACTCTTGGGCTGCGTTCAGACGCAGGGGAGTACAGGGAGCAATTTTGAGAAATTGATACTAGAGCATAGGACTGTTTTTTTGAATGTCACTTACCTTACTGTTGGTAGATCCAACGCTGTTGGACCATGGGATTGCACCCAACGTTTTCTGTGAAAATTGTCCTAACCTGTCTGGGACATGTCTTATGTTCGCTGTGTGTTACACTGTATGGGCACCTACAGCTACTGACTTAGAACCCTTCACCTTATCAAGTCAAAGGGAGTACAGGAAGCTGTTTTGATATTTCCCATACACCTACAGTGTCCCTCAAATGTATACTTGATTGTAGGACGGTGGGGGTTTAATGTCAGCGACCTTTAATGTAGATGAGTCTTTTTTGACCTAAGGACTTGGCCCTACTTTCTGACTGAAAACTAGAGTAAAGTCTTCTTCCAACACACAGAGAAGTATTTACTTTTCCAACTGATCAGTCAAAGGAGAACAGCGATACTATGAAATGGTAGTAAACGCCATTGCAATTAGGTTTTGTTTTTAGCTGCGTTCAATCAGTACAGACAGAAGGTATTGTAAAATCTCCTCCGAGCCGGAGTTGAACCAGCGACCTTAGGATTCCTGTTCCCATACACCTACAGTCCTCCGCTCTACCAACTGAGCTATCGAAGGGATCACATGTGCAGTGTCTGGTTTGTTGGACCATCGGATACATGGTACCTCACAGAGTCTGTGTTTTGCAAGAATTCCATGTTGCAAGGACTTGAACATAACAAAACTGTATCTGTCTGACTCTACATGTTCCTTCATGCCTGAGGCACAAAACATATTTCACATCAACATGAGTTTCCTTCCTTTTTCCAACTCTTGGGCTGCGTTCAGACGCAGGGGAGTACAGGGAGCAATTTTGAGAAATTGATACTAGAGCATAGGACTGTTTTTTTGAATGTCACTTACCTTACTGTTGGTAGATCCAACGCTGTTGGACCATGGGATTGCACCCAACGTTTTCTGTGAAAATTGTCCTAACCTGTCTGGAACATGTCTTATGTTTGCTGTGTGTTACACTGTATGGGCACCTATAGCTACTGACTTAGAACCCTTCACCTTATCAAGTCAAAGGGAGTACAGGAAGCTGTTTTGATATTTCCCATACACCTACAGTGTCCCTCAAATGTATACTTGATTGTAGGACGGTGGGGGTTTAATGTCAGCGACCTTTAATGTAGATGAGTCTTTTTTGACCTAAGGACTTGGCCCTACTTTCTGACTGAAAACTAGAGTAAAGTCTTCTTCCAACACACAGAGAAGTCTTTGCTTTTCCAACTGATCACTCAAAGGAGTACAGCGATACTATGAAATGGTAGTAAACGCCATTGCAATTAAGTTTTGTTTTTAGCTGTGTTCAATCAGTACAGACAGAAGGTATTGTAAAATCTCCTCCGAGCCGGAGTTGAACCAGCGACCTAAGGATTCCTGTTCCCATACACCTACAGTACTCCGCTCTACCAACTGAGCTATCGAAGGGATCACAAGTGCAGTGTCTGGTTTGTTGGACCATCGGATACATGGTACCTAACAGAGTCTGTGTTTTGCAAGAATTCCATGTTGCAAGGACTTGAACATAACAAAACTGTATCTGTCTGACTCTACATGTTCCTTCATGTCTGAGGCACAAAACATATTTCACATCAACATGAGTTTCCTTCCTTTTTCCAACTCTTGGGCTGCGTTCAGACGCAGGGGAGTACAGGGAGCAATTTTGAGAAATTGATACTAGAGCATAGGACTGTTTTTTTGAATGTCACTTACCTTACTGTTGGTATATCCAACGCTGTTGGACCATGGGATTGCACCCAACGTTTTCTGTGAAAATTGTCCTAACCTGTCTGGAACATGTCTTATGTTCGCTGTGTGTTACACTGTATGGGCACCTATAGCTACTGACTTAGAACCCTTCACCTTATCAAGTCAAAGGGAGTACAGGAAGCGGTTTTGATATTTCCCATACACCTACAGTGTCCCTCAAATGTATACTTGATTGTAGGACGGTGGGGGTTTAATGTCAGCGACCATTAATGTAGATGAGTCTTTTTTGACCTAAGGACTTGGCCCTACTTTCTGACTGAAAACTAGAGTAAAGTGGGAGGAAACATGTCTTCTTCCAACACACAGAAAAGTCTTTGGTTTTCCAACTGATCACTCAAAGGAGTACAGCGATACTATGAAATGGTAGTAAACGCCATTGCAATTAAGTTTTGTTTTTAGCTGCGTTCAATCAGTACAGACAGAAGGTATTGTAAGATCTCCTCCGAGCCGGAGTTGAACCAGCGACCTAAGGATTCCTGTTCCCATACACCTACAGTCCTCCGCTCTACCAACTGAGCTATCGAATGGATCACATGTGCAGTGTCTGGTTTGTTGGACCATCGGATACATGGTACCTAAAAGAGTCTGTGTTTTGCAAGAATTCCATGTTGCAAGGACTTGAACATAACAAAACTGTATCTGTCTGACTCTACGTGTTCCTTCATGCCTGAGGCACAAAACATATTTCACATCAACATGAGTTTCCTTCCTTTTTCCAACTCTTGGGCTGCGTTCAGACGCAGGGGAGTACAGGGAGCAATTTTGAGAAATTGATACTAGAGCATAGGACTGTTTTTTTGAATGTCACTTACCTTACTGTTGGTAGATCCAACGCTGTTGGACCATGGGATTGCACCCAACGTTTTCTGTGAAAATTGTCCTAACCTGTCTGGAACATGTCTTATGTTCGCTGTGTGTTACACTGTATGGGCACCTATAGCTACTGACTTAGAACCCTTCACCTTATCAAGTCAAAGGGAGTACAGGAAGCTGTTTTGATATTTCCCACACACCTACAGTGTCCCTCAAATGTATACTTGATTGTAGGACGGTGGGGGTTTAATGTCAGCGACCTTTAATGTAGATGAGTCTTTTTTGACCTAAGGACTTGGCCCTACTTTCTGACTGAAAACTAGAGTAAAGTCTTCTTCCAACACACAGAGAAGTCTTTGGTTTTCCAACTGATCACTCAAAGGAGTACAGCGATACTATGAAATGGTAGTAAACGCCATTGCAATTAAGTTTTGTTTTTAGCTGCGTTCAATCAGTACAGACAGAAGGTATTGTAAAATCTCCTCCGAGCCGGAGTTGAACCAGCGACCTAAGGATTCCTCTTCCCATACACCTACAGTCCTCCGCTCTACCAAGTGAGCTATCGAAGGGATCGCATGTGCAGTGTCTGGTTTGTTGGACCATCGGATACATGGTACCTCACAGAGTCTGTGTTTTGCAAGAATTCCATGTTGCAAGGACTTGAACATAACAAAACTGTATCTGTCTGACTCTACATGTTCCTTCATGCCTGAGGCACAAAACATATTTCACATCAACATGAGTTTCCTTCCTTTTTCCTACTCTTGGGCTGCGTTCAGACGCAGGGGAGTACAGGGAGCAATTTTGAGAAACTGATACTAGAACATAGGACTGTGCTTTTTTGAATGTCACTTACCTTACTGTTGGTAGATCCAACGCTGTTGGACCATGGGTTTGCACCCAAATTTTTCTGTGAAAATTGTCCTAACCTGTCTGGAACATGTTTCATGTTCGCTGTGTGTTATACTGTATGGGCACCTATAGCTACTGACTTAGAACCCTTCACCTTATCAAGTCAAAGGGAGTACAGGAAGCTGTTTTGATATTTCCCATACACCTACAGTGTCCCTCAAATGTATACTTGATTGTAGGACGGTGGGGGTTTAATGTCAGCGACCATTAATGTAGATGAGTCTTTTTTGACCTAAGGACTTGGCCCTACTTTCTGACTGAAAACTAGAGTAAAGTCTTCTTCCAACACATAGAGAAGTCTTTGCTTTTCCAACTGATCACTCAAAGGAGTACAGCGATACTATGAAATGGTAGTAAACGCCATTGCAATTAAGTTTTGTTTTTAGCTGCGTTCAATCAGTACAGACAGAAGGTATTGTAAAATCTCCTCCGAGCCGGAGTTGAACCAGCGACCTAAGGATTCCTGTTCCCATACACCTACAGTCCTCCGCTCTACCAACTGAGCTATCGAAGGGATCACATGTGCAGTGTCTGGTTTGTTGGACCATCGGATACATGGTACCTAACAGAGTCTGTGTTTTGCAAGAATTCCATGTTGCAAGGACTTGAACATAACAAAACTGTATCTGTCTGACTCTACATGTTCCTTCATGCCTGAGGCACAAAACATATTTCACATCAACATGAGTTTCCTTCCTTTTTCCAACTCTTGGGCTGCGTTCAGACGCAGGGGAGTACAGGGAGCAATTTTGAGAAATTGATACTAGAGCATAGGACTGTTTTTTTGAATGTCACTTACCTTACTGTTGGTAGATCCAACGCTGTTGGACCATGGGATTGCACCCAACGTTTTCTGTGAAAATTGTCCTAACCTGTCTGGAACATGTCTTATGTTTGCTGTGTGTTACACTGTATGGGCACCTATAGCTACTGACTTAGAACCCTTCACCTTATCAAGTCAAAGGGAGTACAGGAAGCTGTTTTGATATTTCCCATACACCTACAGTGTCCCTCAAATGTATACTTGATTGTAGGACGGTGGGGGTTTAATGTCAGCGACCTTTAATGTAGATGAGTCTTTTTTGACCTAAGGACTTGGCCCTACTTTCTGACTGAAAACTAGAGTAAAGTCTTCTTCCAACACACAGAGAAGTCTTTGCTTTTCCAACTGATCACTCAAAGGAGTACAGCGATACTATGAAATGGTAGTAAACGCCATTGCAATTAAGTTTTGTTTTTAGCTGTGTTCAATCAGTACAGACAGAAGGTATTGTAAAATCTCCTCCGAGCCGGAGTTGAACCAGCGACCTAAGGATTCCTGTTCCCATACACCTACAGTACTCCGCTCTACCAACTGAGCTATCGAAGGGATCACAAGTGCAGTGTCTGGTTTGTTGGACCATCGGATACATGGTACCTAACAGAGTCTGTGTTTTGCAAGAATTCCATGTTGCAAGGACTTGAACATAACAAAACTGTATCTGTCTGACTCTACATGTTCCTTCATGTCTGAGGCACAAAACATATTTCACATCAACATGAGTTTCCTTCCTTTTTCCAACTCTTGGGCTGCGTTCAGACGCAGGGGAGTACAGGGAGCAATTTTGAGAAATTGATACTAGAGCATAGGACTGTTTTTTTGAATGTCACTTACCTTACTGTTGGTATATCCAACGCTGTTGGACCATGGGATTGCACCCAACGTTTTCTGTGAAAATTGTCCTAACCTGTCTGGAACATGTCTTATGTTCGCTGTGTGTTACACTGTATGGGCACCTATAGCTACTGACTTAGAACCCTTCACCTTATCAAGTCAAAGGGAGTACAGGAAGCGGTTTTGATATTTCCCATACACCTACAGTGTCCCTCAAATGTATACTTGATTGTAGGACGGTGGGGGTTTAATGTCAGCGACCATTAATGTAGATGAGTCTTTTTTGACCTAAGGACTTGGCCCTACTTTCTGACTGAAAACTAGAGTAAAGTGGGAGGAAACATGTCTTCTTCCAACACACAGAAAAGTCTTTGGTTTTCCAACTGATCACTCAAAGGAGTACAGCGATACTATGAAATGGTAGTAAACGCCATTGCAATTAAGTTTTGTTTTTAGCTGCGTTCAATCAGTACAGACAGAAGGTATTGTAAGATCTCCTCCGAGCCGGAGTTGAACCAGCGACCTAAGGATTCCTGTTCCCATACACCTACAGTCCTCCGCTCTACCAACTGAGCTATCGAATGGATCACATGTGCAGTGTCTGGTTTGTTGGACCATCGGATACATGGTACCTAAAAGAGTCTGTGTTTTGCAAGAATTCCATGTTGCAAGGACTTGAACATAACAAAACTGTATCTGTCTGACTCTACGTGTTCCTTCATGCCTGAGGCACAAAACATATTTCACATCAACATGAGTTTCCTTCCTTTTTCCAACTCTTGGGCTGCGTTCAGACGCAGGGGAGTACAGGGAGCAATTTTGAGAAATTGATACTAGAGCATAGGACTGTTTTTTTGAATGTCACTTACCTTACTGTTGGTAGATCCAACGCTGTTGGACCATGGGATTGCACCCAACGTTTTCTGTGAAAATTGTCCTAACCTGTCTGGAACATGTCTTATGTTCGCTGTGTGTTACACTGTATGGGCACCTATAGCTACTGACTTAGAACCCTTCACCTTATCAAGTCAAAGGGAGTACAGGAAGCTGTTTTGATATTTCCCACACACCTACAGTGTCCCTCAAATGTATACTTGATTGTAGGACGGTGGGGGTTTAATGTCAGCGACCTTTAATGTAGATGAGTCTTTTTTGACCTAAGGACTTGGCCCTACTTTCTGACTGAAAACTAGAGTAAAGTCTTCTTCCAACACACAGAGAAGTCTTTGGTTTTCCAACTGATCACTCAAAGGAGTACAGCGATACTATGAAATGGTAGTAAACGCCATTGCAATTAAGTTTTGTTTTTAGCTGCGTTCAATCAGTACAGACAGAAGGTATTGTAAAATCTCCTCCGAGCCGGAGTTGAACCAGCGACCTAAGGATTCCTCTTCCCATACACCTACAGTCCTCCGCTCTACCAAGTGAGCTATCGAAGGGATCGCATGTGCAGTGTCTGGTTTGTTGGACCATCGGATACATGGTACCTCACAGAGTCTGTGTTTTGCAAGAATTCCATGTTGCAAGGACTTGAACATAACAAAACTGTATCTGTCTGACTCTACATGTTCCTTCATGCCTGAGGCACAAAACATATTTCACATCAACATGAGTTTCCTTCCTTTTTCCTACTCTTGGGCTGCGTTCAGACGCAGGGGAGTACAGGGAGCAATTTTGAGAAACTGATACTAGAACATAGGACTGTGCTTTTTTGAATGTCACTTACCTTACTGTTGGTAGATCCAACGCTGTTGGACCATGGGTTTGCACCCAAATTTTTCTGTGAAAATTGTCCTAACCTGTCTGGAACATGTTTCATGTTCGCTGTGTGTTATACTGTATGGGCACCTATAGCTACTGACTTAGAACCCTTCACCTTATCAAGTCAAAGGGAGTACAGGAAGCTGTTTTGATATTTCCCATACACCTACAGTGTCCCTCAAATGTATACTTGATTGTAGGACGGTGGGGGTTTAATGTCAGCGACCATTAATGTAGATGAGTCTTTTTTGACCTAAGGACTTGGCCCTACTTTCTGACTGAAAACTAGAGTAAAGTCTTCTTCCAACACATAGAGAAGTCTTTGCTTTTCCAACTGATCACTCAAAGGAGTACAGCGATACTATGAAATGGTAGTAAACGCCATTGCAATTAAGTTTTGTTTTTAGCTGCGTTCAATCAGTACAGACAGAAGGTATTGTAAAATCTCCTCCGAGCCGGAGTTGAACCAGCGACCTAAGGATTCCTGTTCCCATACACCTACAGTCCTCCGCTCTACCAACTGAGCTATCGAAGGGATCGCATGTGCAGTGTCTGGTTTGTTGGACCATCGGATACATGGTACCTAACAGAGTCTGTGTTTTGCAAGAATTCCATGTTGCAAGGACTTGAACATAACAAAACTGTATCTGTCTGACTCTACATGTTCCTTCATGCCTGAGGCACAAAACATATTTCACATCAACATGAGTTTCCTTCCTTTTTCCAACTCTTGGGCTGCGTTCAGACGCAGGGGAGTACAGGGAGCAATTTTGAGAAATTGATACTAGAGCATAGGACTGTTTTTTTGAATGTCACTTACCTTACTGTTGGTAGATCCAACGCTGTTATTATTATTATTATTATTATTATTATTATGTTTATGTTTATTGATTAGCATTCAAATATCTCAGTGAAGACAGAACAAAGATTTACCACAAAGCAAGAAAGCATGAGACAAGGCTAATCAAAAGGTATTGGCTGAAGCATTTGCTTATTACGCCAACCCTTTTAACAAAAGATCTTTTAGCATGCAGCTCCTGTACACAGGGCTCGAAGCAAATAATAAAATTCAATTCAATTCAATTTCATTTATATGGCGCCAAATCACAACAAATGTCGCCTCAAGGCACTTCATAGATACAGAGAGAAAAGCCCAACAATCATATGACCCCCTATGAGCAAGCACTTTGGCGACAGTGGGAAGGAAAAACTCCCTTTTAAGAGGAAGAAACCTCCGGCAGAACCCGGCTCAGGGAGGGGCGGCCATCTGCTGCGACCGGTTGGGGTGAGAGAAGGCAAACAAAGCAAAAACAAAACAAACAAACAAACAAACAAGAAAAAACACCACCACCTTAGTAGGTAACTACATCAAAGCAAAAGAATCAAGAGGTTTTCTGTTTTTTGTTTTTGTTTTTTTTTTTTTGCTCTTTTCATTCTTGATATATATATTTTTCTAATACTCTATTTTTAAACATATTTTTAAACAAGGAAAATGAACTACACCTTTTTAAATCACTGTCATAACTATTCCACAGGTTAACTCCTCTAACAGAAACACATCTCTGCTTTATATTTGTCCTTATCTTGTTTTTTTTAAAGAAATCTGTTCCCCTTAAGTCATATTGACTCTCTCTGACTTTGAACAGCTTCTGAGTACTGGGGCAAAGCAAGTTATTTTGTGCTTTATACATTATCTGTGCCATTTTATCTTCAACTAAATCATAAAATTTCAGGGTATTCAGATTAATAAACAAAATGTTAGTTGGTTCTATATAGTTTGATTGGTTTATAATTCTTATAGCTCTTTTTTGCAACTTGAAAATAGGAAGAGTGTTCGTTTTATATGCATTACCCCATATCTCCAGACAGTAAGTCATATATGGAAGCAACAGAGTACAATAGAGTGTGTATAATGATTTTTTGTTCAGGACATGCTTTGTTTTATAGAGAATAGCAATGGTTTTTGACATTTTTGTTTTCACATGGTTTATATGAGACTTCCAACTCAGCTTATCATCAATTATCACTCCAAGAAATTTATTTTCGTACACTCTTTCAATTTCAATTCCATTAACCCTGATTTTAGATACATTTTTCATTTGTCTAGTGCCAAAAATAATCAATTTTGTTTTCTTTATATTTAATGATAACTTATTTACATCAAACCAGTTTTTTAATATATTTAACTCTTTTTCCGCTGTAGTCAGAAGCTGTTCTAGGTTTTTACCTGAGCAATACAGAGTGGTATCATCAGCAAACAATACACATTTTAACAGTTTGGAAATGCTACATATGTCATTTATGTATAATATAAAGTAATTTAGGGCCCAGCACAGAGCCCTGAGGAACACCACAAGTTACCTTCAACTGCTTAGATTTTACATTATTGAATTCGACATATTGATATCTGTCATCCAGGTAACTTTTCATCCACTTGTATGCTAACCCTCTTATGCCATATCTCTCTAGTTTATTCATTAATATAGAATGATCAATCGTATCAAACGCCTTTTTTAAGTCTATAAAAACACCAACAGTATATTCCTTATTATCTATAGCATTAGATATCCCTTCTACAAGTTCCATCACTGCCATCGAAGTGGACCTTTTCACTCTAAAGCCATATTGGTTATCACTTAGGAGATTATGCTTCTCAATATATTTATCTGTTGGACCATGGGATTGCACCCAACGTTTTCTGTGAAAATTGTCCTAACCTGTCTGGAACATGTCTTATGTTCGCTGTGTGTTACACTGTATGGGCACCTATAGCTACTGACTTAGAACCCTTCACCTTATCAAGTCAAAGGGAGTACAGGAAGCTGTTTTGATATTTCCCATACACCTACAGTGTCCCTCAAATGTATACTTGATTGTAGGACGGTGGGGGTTTAATGTCAGCGACCTTTAATGTAGATGAGTCTTTTTTGACCTAAGGACTTGGCCCTACTTTCTGACTGAAAACTAGAGTAAAGTCTTCTTCCAACACACAGAGAAGTCTTTGCTTTTCCAACTGATCACTCAAAGGAGTACAGCGATACTATGAAATGGTAGTAAACGCCATTGCAATTAAGTTTTGTTTTTAGCTGCGTTCAATCAGTACAGACAGAAGGTATTGTAAAATCTCCTCCGAGCCGGAGTTGAACCAGCGACCTAAGGATTCCTGTTCCCATACACCTACAGTCCTCCGCTCTACCAACTGAGCTATCAAAGGAATCACATGTGCAGTGTCTGGTTTGTTGGACCATCAGATACATGGTACCTAAAAGAGTCTGTGTTTTGCAAGAATTCCATGTTGCAAGGACTTGAACATAACAAAACTGTATCTGTCTGACTCTACATGTTCCTTCATGCCTGAGGCACAAAACATATTTCACATCAACATGAGTTTCCTTCCTTTTTCCAACTCTTGGGCTGCGTTCAGACGCAGGGGAGTACAGGGAGCAATTTTGAGAAATTGATACAAGAGCATAGGACTGTTTTTTTGAATGTCACTTACCTTACTGTTGGTAGATCCAACGCTGTTGGACCATGGGATTGCACCCAACGTTTTCTGTGAAAATTGTCCTAACCTGTCTGGAACATGTCTTATGTTCGCTGTGTGTTACACTGTATGGGCACCTATAGCTACTGAATTAGAACCTTAAGTCAAAGGGAGTACAGGAAGCTGTTTTGATATTTCCAAGGTGAATTTAATTAAATTCAACTTTATTTAAATAGCCCCAAATCCCAACAACAGTTGCCTGAAGGCATTTTATATTGTACAGCAAATCAAAGAATAATAGGTAGAGAAAAAGCCAACAATCATATGACCCCATATGAGAAAGCCTTTGGCGACAGTGGGAAGGAAAAACTTCCTTTTACCAGGAAGGCTGACGGAGGGGCGGATATCTGCTGCAACCGGTCATGTAGGCAAAGGTTAATAATAGTGTACTTTTGGGGCAACTATTTAATTCTGGGAGACTTTTGAGTGTGATTAAGTCTCTTAGCATTGAGCAAGAATCCACAGCACAGTAGAGCTGCAGCCCTCTTTGCTCTCATGTTTCTGACAAACAGAAAGCCAAGGCAACTCCCTCAACATGGAGATGAAAGGTAACGAAAGGATACCCTTTATCTTCCACCTGCAGTCCTCTGTACCAGTCACCCCCTGTCTCAGGTCTGCTCTGCTGCATATGACTTACAAAACACACAAATAAAAATAAAAAAAACAACCATGCACCACCACCAAGGGTTTGACGATTTATTGACACAAGATGTGGTACTGTGACAGTAACAAATCATTTACAACAAGCTTACAGCAATGACACAAACTTTTCCATTTCATAAGATGCCGTGACCGACCTCGGCCCACATTCTGTGCTGCTGGAAACATTTCTATTTGCAGGAGTGTGTTTAAGACGATGCTGTGTTTAGAAAAAACAAACAAATAAACAAAAAACTAATGGGATCTACAATGAAACGTAGGTTAGGAGCAGAATTTCAGACTTGAGGAAATCCACAGCTGAAATTAAGAAAGGGTAAAATGACAGCGAGCTCATGCAGGCACATTAATGTTCTCATCTCATGTACGTCACCAACACAACTGACACACTGGGATAGGGAGAAAGCATTTTCGCTTCATTTTTATACATAGTTACTAAACATTTTCTTACTACACCATTACTGGCCTACAGTACAACTCTGGGGGTTTGGGTATATGTACTCTAATGTTCATATAGCTCACACTATGCCAACTTTATAAGGATTCTTTTGAGAGTAATAAAAATAAACTTGGCAATTCATTTTGTAAATGTGTGGTCCTGTGAGTCTGATTTGGCGGATTTCCCACAGTTTAGCATTACATGAAAATCCCCCCAAGAAAATAAAAAATAAAAACACTGGCATTCAAATGACATGTAAAGCACATCAAGGAAATGAAACTAATGCAACAATAACACCTGTGAAAAGAAAACACACAGAGGTAGATGCACAATAAATAGGAATGAAAATATAGTTGTGAAACGTGTGGCTGCAGTAAATGGGACCGTTTCAGAAAGGAGGAAGAGGAGAAGAAAAAAAAATCATGTCAAGCAAATAACCGGAAACAGAGTGGCACTGGAGTGTGAACACAAAATTGGCTGCTGTGGCTTGTGTAGTGGTTGTAAAACTTTAAGAATTTAAACCCATCAATGTCCTTTATGCCACTTGCTCATCAGAAGACTCTAAACAGCGTAACTTTTCCTTTGCTTATGGATTTAATTTTTGAAGAGCACTTCATAAAATGTTATATTGAAGTCATTTAATATCAGAACCAGCACAGCAAACTGCTTACGAACGATTTAACAAGAAAAGGAGAAGGTGGAGTGTCATTAAAAGGATTTAGAGCTTTGTGAAGACCGGATGGCTGTAAACGTCTCTGCCAGAAAGACCATAAACGGCATAAGGAAACAATGAAATGCCTGGATTTTTCAATTATAGGGTTGCTAACTTATCGCTAAGTTTCTCATTAAGTGTACAATGCTTCACAGTAAGGGGAGAAAAGTTGACATTTGTTTCTAAACAAATTGCACAAATTGTAAGTGATCCCACCAGATGTGGCAGAAGCAGTCAGACAGACGTTTCTGGTCTCAAAACAACAGAATACTGCTGTGACTCTGGAGGTACAACTGAAGCAAAGAAAGCGTCAAAAGTGGATCTAAATTAAAAGAAGTGTGAGCTGAACAAAGCAAGTCCCCACTCAGGACAATTTCATCATTAATCACATCTTCACAACAATAAGACGTAATGTTAAGGATGGAATGGTTTTCACTGAGACGTAAAAATAGGGGGTAGAATTAAGAGGATTTTAATGATGCTTTCAACTGCCAAAATAAAGGAAATGTCAACAGCACGCTTGATAATCACTCCCAATACCCTTTGTCTCATCTCACATTTACCCTGTTGATCACTTCGAGGAAAAACACAACCTCCAAAATTGCTTACTATCCATCTTTTACTGTTTGGATTCTCTTGTTTTGGCAGTCAGCTGCACATACAAAAAAACAAAACAAAAACAAAAACAAAAAAACACTGCGGTTTGTTGTCAGGGTGAAGCAGAGTCGGCAAGTGGTGAAGTGCGTCAATTCTTCAGCACAGAATCGTACATCTGGTAGACGTACTGAGACACTTCTGGAGCCCGACACTTCAGAGAGAGCTGTGGACAAAAGGAGAGCAATTATAAATGTACTCACTCACACATTTATAAAGATGCTCAATTACAGCTCTGTTTACGCTGCTTATACTGACCAGCTGAGGAATAAAGGAGTAAAACTGGAACGAGGGATGTTACTGACAGTGCTTTTCCCATTTTACTTTGAGGATTTGTGCTGTGTACAAGGAAGGCTAACATGTGGGTCAGGATCTTGTATGAGTATTGTAGCGTGCTTCCCCTACTGAAGTAGGGTAGTGCTGTATACTTGTATTCCCTTACCATTTTATTACAGCATTCTCACTTTTTGTCCACAACTGAAATGATCAGCTCATTAACACAAATAACCGGTCATTATTTGAAAATCATTGGCTGCTTTAGTAGTACAAGTTAAAAAAATAAATAAATACTGGTTATTTTCTGGATTCACTATCTTCTATACCATGACTTACTGATTTTCACTGTATTTATAGTTACTTTAAACTTTTAACTGGTGGTCAGCTAAAACAAGAAAATCTTTGTAAGCAAAGGTGAAACTTTCCTCATTACTTTTTAAAACCCAGAACAGCGTGTCAAAATGTAAATCTTGTGATGCTATACCGTGTAGTTGGGGTTGCCAGGTTGAATGCGGAGCTCAGCCAGGATCCAGATGCCATTGGTTAGCTTCAGTGACTGGTACAGCATGTCTTGGCCTTCTACATTTCTCTTGGCAATGGTGTAGATATTGTTATTCTGCAGCTTCCCTGAAACTGTGTCTGCAAGACCGGAAGGTTTCTCAGATTATGATTACACCTCACTCACATTTCAGAAGCCACATCAAAACACACACAAGAGGGTGCTATCACTACTGGAACCATAATCACTTAAAGGAACTCACACTAATGTATGCATGAGCTAATACAAAGTCCACTACTGGCAAAGGGTAAACTAGGTTTGTGAGGATTTTAATCAACTTCAACCTTCAGATGTCAGTAAAGCTGGACAGATATTCTGAAAGTAGTGCTGCTTTGGTCAACTTTTAGCTATCAGAATGCTAGGATTATAGTGGCAAAAATATTGTGAACTTCTTTAAAGGAAAGGAGATGTTCAGCATTGGTTAAAAAGAAAGAGTATCCAAAGATAAGCATGCGGGTGGAGAAAGAAAACAGAGAGAAATAAGGCTTTTTGGATAAGTTGGAGTATTTTTGATGTTTTAAAAATAACAGAGGTTTTTAAATACTGAGCTGAGAATGTGTTAATCAGTCATCTATATATTTAATGCAACCACGCTGATGATATGGTTAGCTTAAATTGTATTCAATCATTGAAACAAAGAACAACTACTTGAAAAATGCATCATTGTGCCATGCGCCATATTTTGCACGAGTAAAAGCATTGTCTAATATTTTGATATGTTAGAGAAACTACCAAATAAAGAAGTATAGAGCCAAAGAAAACAATAAACAAGCAGGTAAAAATAATTTAACATGCTCATGAGATTTTTGACAAATTTGTCTACCTGCATTAAGGTGGCAGTCCTTTATCTGATACTGTAGCTCATTCTCATTGGGGATGTCTTTCCAAGTAGCCAGGAACACCTGTCGCTCTGAAGAAGAAAAAACAAAATATCCGACAGCGGTGATGTAGAAAGTGTTGGATGTTTCAAACCACTGACATTGAAAATTCAAAGCCCTTTAAACGATTTACTGTTTTTTGTTTGATTCTATTCAGATCTATTATTAGGGATGAAGGAATTATTTTCTTCTATAGAAATTACACTTCACAATAAGGTAGGTTTCAGTTGCCTATAACATACTTTTACAGCCCAAAAGCAGACTGAATATACATTTCCCAAGTAACAGCAATGTTTGTCAAGCTTCAATAGCTGTGAGGAATATAATTAGCCATTTAAGGAATAGTACCACACTGGTGTTGCTGTTTTAAAAGGTTTTAAGAATTTTACCCATTTTTCCATCCTCAACAAAGAATACATTGAGAGGGATGAGTACGCTGAAGTAGAACACATCAATGCTGTTCTTTACAGCCACCTATAGGAAAGACAAGAGAACATGGTGAGTTCGACATCTTGAGTATAACAAGCAATATACCAACATTTGCATTTAATCAGGATAAAACTGTAAACTAAACATCAGTTTCCTAAATATATTTTATGAGGGCTAGCTGTTTTTCTCAGTTTCCAATTCTTGTACTGGAATTTTCATTTTTTGCAAGACGCTAAGAAATTATTTCTGAACTAATGGCCATGTCACACTAAATAATAATTAAAAACAAACAAACAAAACAAAACACACATTTCAGAGAGACAGAAAGAGCAAGACACCTGTCCCTGGCCAGGTCTTTAAATGTGTTCCACTGCTGATAAAATGTGTGGCCACTGTGTGCTGCTGTACCTGAAGATTATTGAGAGGGTCCATCTTCATAACTGGCCCAATTGTGTTAAGAGGCAAAGAGATCTCAATACTCTGATTGGGCATCAGTGGAGTATGAACGGGCAGAGGACTGGTGGGGATCACCCCAAAACTGCAGAAACATATATTAATATTAAAGTTAGTTTTAAAACGTTTCTGAAAGAGTGCAATAAGCAATGACACGACATTCCTGTTGAGTCAGATCACTGACCTGTTCTTGTTAAACTGGATAGCAAAGTCGGTCATGTGTTGTAGGGCTTTGTTGGTGAAAGTCATGTCCATGTACATGTGACCCTGGCGGCGAGAGAATGTTCCAGAGATCTCGAGCCCTTTAGCTTTCACTGCAGGAAGCCATACCTGGTAAAAAGTACAACTGCAGTCAATAACACAGACAGTGTTTTACTTACATTACACCTTCCAGGAAAAAGTTGCGTGAACTCACTGCTTTGGGGACTGCATAGCCTCCTGTGGTGATGGCCATGCCTGTGGAAAGCTCAAATAAGTCGTTGAGGCCACTGCTGGTGGCAGGAGGTGCAGGTGTAGGTGAAGGAGCAAAAGTGTTGGGGACTGATGACGGGATAAAATTTTGTCCCACCTGCAACAAAAATCACAACAAAAACACACACAAAACACAATCTAATAAAGTATAATTTTATGAAGTATCGCAGAAGACTTGAGAAATTTACTAAAATCTACTAAACGGGTCACACAGAAAATAAAATTTTAGACCAGAACAACGGAAGAAGCAACTGATTTAGGTCTTTGTGATTATGAAGAAAAAAACAAAAACAAGATTTCAATCACATCAAAATCACGATTAGCCAAATCAAAAAAATCAAATGTGAGATTAATTTAAAAGAGTAAAAATTTTGTTTTGCCTGTTTGGGCCCATTTGTTATATATATATATAAAAAAATACTTTAGAAGTCCAAATTAACATCATATTAACTAAGCCTCTTACAATGTATAAAATCATACAAGAGTATGGAAAAGAGGGCATAAACAAATATATCAGTTCTGTGTATATTTTTATATGTTCAAATTGATGGAAAAAATTATGATATATTGAAATTGATATTGATGGAAAATATGAAAATCTACTATTTTCATAATCTGTTGTGTCCTCATTACTACAGAATTATGACCTCTTCCTTTCTTTAAAGCCTATAAATGGTGTCAGTGGCCATGTCACCACCACCCCCCACCCCCAAAAATGACCATAAATATAATGTCTACTGCATTCCCACACTATGAATATTTAAGAAAGGTCTTAATAGGAAGTGAGAAAGAGAACTAAGTGATGTATTCATCCTGATGTCTGAGGGAAGGAGAGGGCTTTCAGTTTGCCCCTGTATGCCTCTGTGTGTCCCATCAAAGACTTAAATGGGCAAAAACATTCAAAACATCCATGTGGTCATCTTGTTGAAAAATGCGTGAGTAAGACGAGTGTGGTGGGTTAAATTCAGGAAGCATGCAGCATGCAGACGGCCAAACAGAAGGGCTTGACTTACTGCTGGACTTCCCCCAACACCTCCGCCCAGGTCTCCCCCCAGCTACAGGAGAGAGGAGAGGCCACCAAAGACAGCATCCAAACATTACCGACAGACCAAAGACACAAAGACAGAGACAGAGACTTTCTTAGCAACCATAACCCATCAAGAGGAGCCCTCACTTTCTGGGAAATATTAATCTCTGCATTGTAGGTTAGACATTAAAAAAAAAAATCACTCTGCAAGGAGATTATGAAGAAATCCAGATATTCCAGCAGCTCGGAGAAGTGGTAATAGAAGACAAATACCTAGTAACATGTTTATGAGCCAATGTTACGGTATTAAAACATTTTAAATTTGTGTTACAGCAAGATACAGCATATGAGCATAACAGTTACTTTTTGTCACAAGCACACTTGCATGAACACATAAAACCCAGTAGAAAAGAAAATGGTGTCAGCAGGTACAAGATCTGAACAGGTCTTCTTCAACTATAACAATCTCAAGGAGGAACAAAGAAAAACTAACTTTTCATCATATACCCATTTCTTTTGGGAAAATTTCAGCTTTCCAGATGTTTTACAACTGCCTGCACAGCCTCTTTCCTCCTTAATGTGATGGCAGAGTCATTAAAATGAATGGTAATAACCACCAGGTAGCATCACGTAACCACCACTGGTAAACTATAGAAGGATCTAATGGGAGTCAAAGCTTGAATACACTATAAACGTCTATTATTATTCCATACAATGTGCCAAACACGTAAGACCCATTGCTGCAATGACAATAAAGTGCAATCGCTCAGTGGATCTTTACCCAAATTTAGTAAAGTAAGTGTGCATAAATATGCTCATGCTCACCAAACTGTCAAGGCCTCCTCCCAGAAGGTCCACCGCACCCATCTGCATGGAGGAGACCTGGGGCACATTGACTGGAGGACCCAGGTCCAGGTTCAGCAGATCACCCAACAGGTCACCCTGACTGGGAATGACATGTGGCTGGTCCATGGCTGCTGCTGGCCCACCGCTCACTGGGCTCTCACCTGTGTCGATGCTGTCGTAAGGCAAAACAGTAGACTGGTAAATGAAATGTACTTGGAAACTCAAATCCTAAGAGCTCCAAAAGTATCACAGATCACTGGAAAATTATGAAAGAATGCAAAATAGTAGAATCTTTAGTTATGAAGCACGGCAACAACTTTCTTTAACCTCCTAAGACCTGAGCTCTTCCATGGCATACATTTTTAATTTAACTTTGATATTTGGGCATATTGGGACCCAATGAATGTAAAAACAAAGAATTACCAGTTATTGTTGTTTTTGTTTTTTTTTATCGGATTTTTGTTTTTAAGAAAAATGAGAGCCACATATGAGGATATTCGTTTATATTTTTGATAGAACAGTGGCAGTATAATGTCCTCGTAGGTGGATGTCAGTCCCTTGTAGAGCAAAATTAAGTATTTTGGTCGAAATAACCCAAAATGTGATGTCCACATATGTGGACGCCAGGTCCTAGGAGGTTAAACATTATATTTGGGGGAGGTTTTTATTGCATTTAGTAGATTTACTGGAGAGTAGACAAGAAGGCAGGTGGGCAAAGATGAGCAGTAAAGGGCCATTGGGTCCAGACTGCTGCATGAGATTTCCATCTCACCTTGTGAGCTAAACTGGCAGCAAACAAGCACACTGCTAGACAGGGCCTTGTGCTACAGCACTGTGTTGGACGTAGTGAGTTTAAAAGAGGAATAAACAGAAATGTCAATTTTTTTATATCATAAAACTTGTTTCCATTATGTAAATACATTTCCTTATTAAACTGGGATAAATACAGTACATCCACTTCAACGGAAATTCATCTAAAAGTCCTCAACTTCCTGTTGTAGATTCTTCTTTCACACAAGATTTTGCCTGACTCTTCAACATCATTGGGGCATGAGGCAATATCTTAAGAGTTGGGCAATGTCCTGTTTTCGAAACTAGTGTAAAGCATAAACTGAGCTATGATTAACAAATTGAAGAGTTCTCAGCTCACATATACAATACACAATATCACATTAATAAGTATTATCCAACATTTTCTTGATACCAAACCAAATGCTTTGAGACCAGAAGACTGCATTTTAAACTGCTGGATGAATAAAGAAACTCTGTCTTTATCTTAATTTTTTATGTGGAAAAAACATCAAACCACTCAAACCAATTACTTTTTTTTAAAGTAGCACTAATTTTAACAGTTTAGACTTTAGACTCAGCTGCTTGTTGTCAAACAGATCAACATGGCCACATTCCTGGAAATTATGAAGTGGTACAAGTACAACGATAGCCACTATAGTGTTTCTGCTTATAAACACCAGGGATCAAGCAAAATCTACTCCTCAACAATAACAGGTTGTGTGATTTTATCTCACAATTTCGACATAGACACATTTTCATGAACTGACCTTCCTGGCCAATTTGCAAATTTGCCATGCAACAGAACTGAACTACTGAAGGGATAAATACTTCCTCTTATATATGGAAAATGGAAGCAAAGCAAAGTGCGACCAATATGAAATATCTGAATATAATCAGTTTACGCCAGTGTGATTATTAAAGTTAAGCTCCTTTCAAGAATTTCAAAAATTCAACCGTTTTATTACACTGATCTTTCAGGCCATCATGTTCAAAAAGCCATATATTAAAGTATGAGCTCTATGTATTAGTACAATGGACTAGTAGTGAAAGCACTAAAAGTTTTGCATGATGGCGTCCTGCACCCAGAACAACAGCTGGTAAAAACAGCTGACGTGACATTGTGTAGAACTGGTATGGCACTAAAAACAGTGTCTGACCTGCTGTGCTGAACAGGAAGGTGCTTCCGGTGGATTCCATGGCTTCCCTCCACAAAGGCGCTGGGGGGCTTGTGATACACAGAGGCCAGAGAACCAATGTGGCATATAAGCTCATCCAGTAGGGTGGGCTCTATTAGGTCGGTCTCCTCTGAGATTAGGGGTTTCTCTGACAACACCACCTCTTTAGCGGTTACGGGGTCAGTGGACAACAGGCGCCAATAAATGTAGCCTCTGTCACGCAGGTCAGGGTTGTCAGAGTCCTGCATAGGAGGTCAACATGTTGTGTAAGTTATACTCAACATAGGCAGAAATCACATACTAGAAGATTGTGAGGACCACAGTTTCACAAGTCGTTACAAAAGTGGCAGCTAAGAAAGCTACATATCTGAGAATAATACTTTCATATATGTTAGAGAAAGAAACACTTCTCAGAGAGAGAGGGAAACCGAACAAGTCATCAAAATCATGCAAAGCTTCTTCAGAATGAAATATACGACTCACTTGAGTGGCCAAGCTGAGGACTTGCTGCACCAGCTCCTGAGTCTCTGATGGCTTCTTAAGGAACAGCTTGACAATGGCGGTCAACAGAGTAAGCTGGACCTGCAAGTCCGAGCACACACACACCATTGCAATATGGCTGTGTTTTATATGCAATGCCTTTAAAAGTCTAACCCCTCATCAAAGCTATGGTAGGTCAAAAAATATTTGAAACAGTCGATCCCCGACTAAAACACATAGATATTTACAGAAACATAAGATTATTGAAACCTTTCTTATTTAATTCATAACAATACACAATATAATTACAAATCATAGGAACATTGTTGACATTGTTAAAAAAGTCAAAATAAAAAAATACATGAAAACATTTTATTATTCTAGATAAACTGTTAAAATTCAACTCAATGTTTTTTTGTAAGTAAGACTAGCCTTTCTGAAATATGTAATGCTGCTCTCGTATATTGTATCGTAATCCGTGTATTTTATCTTACATGTGTATTTTTTTTTTAAATAAACTTACCTGAGTGCTCTCATCATGGAAGCCCTCAAGAAAGCTCTCCAGCAACTCATCAGCGTTGTCAATCCGCTCAGCATACTCGCCAACAATCCAGATCATGGCAGCTCGAGCGTCAGGCTCATCCAGGGAATCCAGGTTCTCACAGAGTGTGGCAATGATGCTTTCATACCTAAAGAACACCATATCTCTAAGGTCAGAATCGGACTACACACTACACATCACATGAAATGACATGTACACATGTGAGCTACACAGTCCATCAATTTTTAAAAAAGGTTTATATAGAGCACTGGATAGTTACTTGATAAACACTTTTCACGCATTCAATGAGAAACCTACTTGTTGGGGTACTTGCGGAAGATGTCCCTGATGACCACAATAGCCTCCTGAACCACATAGTTGACCTTAGTCTGGATCAGGTCCAGCAGAGTGCTGACACAGCGCTCTGCCGATTGCTGAAGGGAAACAGGACAGAAACATCTGTCACCTTTACTACCAGAAAAGAGTTTTAAATTTCTAATGACACATCATTATTTTAGCTCAGTGGGCCCATAATTCTCACCTCAACTTTGATGGCACAGCGTCCGATGGCTCGTACAGCTTTACGCACAAAGTCCACATCTACCTCTGTGGCATACTCCTTCAATTCAGCCAAAACCTGCAAATCACAGAACAGAAGTGAATCATTTTAAAACTACTTTCTATAAATAATGTTAAAGATTTTCGAACAATTAATTGCTACAATATACTTTTAGTCTTGTTTTCTGTGAAGTACCTGGGCAATGTTGGCCTGAGAAGCCAAACGGATCATGATGTCCAGTTTCTCCAGTTTCACATAGATGGGGTCATTGTATTTGACAAAGAACACCTTGATCTCCTGCTTCAGGATCTCAGGCCTGCACAAAATCAATACATGACACATTATAGTGTGGCACCTAGTCCAAAAGAAAAATCCCACAAAGGGATTTAATGCTTTTTAAGTTGCAGGTAACTAAGCATGTAAGTGTCAGTCATAGAGTAATGTAGGCTGCTATAGCCCTTAAGCTGCTAGACAAGAAGGTTTATCCTGTGTGTGTGCTAAGGTTCAGTTCAGTGTGTACACACAAAAAATAGAAATCTGTCTTTCCCAGCTTCCAATTGCTTGTCATAAGAGTGTGTAAACAAACAAACACAGTAAAATATGAAGAAATTACAATAAGAAAATAACCAAATTTCTAAATCTATAGATTAAAAATGTTTTTAGAGTTAATATTAAACCCAGCAGCTCAACTTGAACCTTTCTCTGTCCTTTCTGACAATATACCTCTTCTGGACGATGAGGTTGATGTTCCTCAGAGCCACATACTGGACCTCTGGCTCCCCGGAGAGCAAGGTGACCAGTGGGGGAGATAACTTCTTCAGCAAAGTGTTGTAGTAGTCAGAATCCTTGGGCAGCAGCTCCAAGAACTTCATCAGTACCTTCACAGCTGACAGCACCACCGCTGAGTTGGCATGAGACAGCCGGGGGGTGACACGCTCACAGATGCTTTGAGGAGAAGAAGCAGAAATCCCATCATTTTCAGTGGTGTCATGTAGTGATAATGTTGGGCTTATCTCTGGTCTTAAAAGGATTTTTGTAACTCTAGTTAATATCACAAATGGTGTAGTTTTAAGTAAAAGTGGACAGGACTGCTACCTTTGAGCCTCACGCTCATCTTTGGGGTTGTAGTTGGACAGGCAGTCCAGGATGAAGGTCTGTCCCCACTCTGTGCACTCGTTGAGGGCTGTTAGCAGCTTGTTGATATTCTGTGGATTGAGGTCCAGCAGGTTGCTGTTGGGGTGAGACTCACTGATCTCTGATAACGCAGCAACTGCATTGGCCACAACCTAGAACGCAAGATATGAAACAATAATGATTTCAACAATAATTAACTCTATATTAACTTAATTATTCTTTAATAGTAATCCAAAGGAAACTAACAGCATTTTAAAGCACTAACGCAACTTTGGAAAAGATACAGATAGAGGTGTAAAGTACTGAGACCTACCATGGGATTGGAGTCAGCAATAAGATCTCTCAGGGAGTCCAGGAAGCCCTGGTCTTCCACCATCTGGGCATTGATGTCATGAAGTTTAGCTACACAAACAGCTGCAGTCTTCCTCACATATGGGTCCTCATCCTTCAAGCACTTTCTCAGTGGCTCACACAAGTACTCTGTGATCTTGTCCACCCGAATGCAACCCATGGTGCGGACGGCAAGAGCCCTGATCAGAGGATTGGGGTCCTCACAGTCCTAAGGAATAGGAGGAATAGGCAAAGAAAGATTTTACATAGGTACAATGGGCGTCAAAGTTAAAAAATGAACTCACTTTGTAATTTGGAGCAAATCATGAGCTTGTGTGCAAGACACATCTGAAAACTGTACAAAAATCTTAATCCCTATTGGCATGTAAGAAACCCATGGATCGATCCTGTGAAACAGCATGGGCAAAGTATGGTAGCAGGAAAGCAATAAAAAGTATTTTTAGATTTAACTGCCTTAGTGCAGATTAGTGCAGGATGCCGTTAATCAACAGTTCATTCTCTGTCTTGCCTTGACGAAGCTGTTAACGGCCATTATAGCCATATCAGGCTGGCTCTTGGCGTAGTTCATCAAGTAGAGGTACACCAACTTCTTCAGCTCCAGGTTGTCAGTCTGCATGCAGTTGACTACATCTGGGAACAAAGAACTGAGAGCAAAGCAAATTGACTTCAAAAATGAGTACCAGACAATGCTGCGACACTGTCATGTTCTCTCACACTAGCTGTGAATTTACTGCATGAGTAACTGTGCTGAACTCACATCAGTACAAATCGGCTTAACGGACATATCATACAACTGTAGTATGACTACTTAATGTCTGTAAAGCTTTAGCACACTGTGAAAAAACAATGTGTGCAAAGTGATCATCCCAAAAGTCCAATAATGATGTCTGAATAGCCTGAAAGTAGTAAAAACGTCCTTTCATTCACACTTTTACCCCCTGATTTCTGAGGCTACTAGTCAGATATATAAAAAGAGTGAAAATGGCCAGAGTTCCAAGTACCTTAGCAACTGCTCTCTCCTATTTTTTAATCTCTGCTACTGTGTTCTCTTCATTTGCAATGACTGATTTCCTTGACCGATGGCAATCAATAGCAAAGCAGTGAGCCCCCTGAACAATACTGAGACTTTTATTTACTATTACTCTCTTAGCAGCACTGACAGTTCCAGGAACATATCCTGGGAGTTGGCAGAGAGCAGCGGAAACAAAAGCAGAGCCAGAAACAATGACCACACATCAGTCTACTGAGGATGAGACTAATCAGCTTTCCAAAAGCAAAACTCAGAGTTAAATATCAGCAGCTGAATTACTTAGGAGAGTGAAGGACTTTAATCCAATTGTCTGTTGGTCAGTGAGCACAACACAATTTTCTTCTTGTTTAAGATAATTGGTGCCAACACATAATGCAACTGAGAAATCACAGAAGCCACGTCACTTTGATTTGCTTATCTTATCACACTGTTATAATTATAGACCTGTGTGGCGCATGTCATAAATACAGTGTACCTGACATCTTTGCCAACAGTCATGGCAGCAATGACCTTCTTCACTGCCTCTTTCCTCTTCTCCTTCTTCTCATTGTTCAGCTCTGCCTTCAGTTCAAAGATCTCCCCTGAAAGATGAATCAGATGAAGAGTTGACAGCAGTACTGTTTATATATACACTGCCATAAATTTCCAATCTCTAACATGCCTAAATGAACAAAAACAATTTCTCTATCATACTCACCTTTTTTGTTTGTTGTAAAATATTTGGAGTCCGTCATGACTGTGGTCCTTAGTTCTGTAAAAAAGAAATAGATAAATACATTTAAAAAATTTTTTACATAATTATTCAGTGAGGCTGCCATATGACTAAGTGGCGTGGTGACAAGCCACAAAGTAGTTCAATGAAATTCAGTCATCAGGTTTGCCTCCAACATAGTACACTGCAACAGCCAGTAACCAATCTAAAAATGTTACAGGTTTCTTCTATGACAGACCAACCTGATGTGTTTAGTTTCTAAATGAATGTATGAATAACTGCCTTACAAATATACAAGGTTACACTACAAGTATGGAGAACACCCCTTTCAATAAATAACTGAGCAAAATCCGTACAGCAGTATAGCAAATGCTAATAGAGTGGCTTCATGACACTGGTTTGCATGGTGATGTGGAAATGAAAGCCTATGAGCCCCAAGCAAAATACCAAATATTAGCTGGAGTGGTGTTAAACACAACCAGTGGACTACAGAGCACTGAAATCGCATAGTCTGGATTCATTAATATGGCTTTATTTTCAGGAATTGTAATGGAGGATCCTGGGTTTGGCACAGGTTAGAAGAACCATTTATGTTTGAATTATACACTCCCAACTGTTTTACAGACTATATGAAGCTCTAGTAAACTCTGAAATAGGCAACTTAATTTTATCATAATGCACCACACTAGGGAAGCACAGAATGCAATTTTATTATGTTTAATTTTTGATTTTGTTATTATTCATTCCCCTTTCTTCTTCTTTCAGATGATTCCTTTAGGGGTCGCCACAAAGGATCATCTGCCATCCTATCCCTCGCATCCTCCTCTATCACACCAATCCTCTGCATGCCCTCCTTTGTTAAATGCATGGATTTTATTTTTTTATTTTCTTTGCAGTCTTCCTCTTTTCCTCCTGTCTGGCAGTTTCCTATTCAACATTGTTTGTCTGGTATTTCCACTATCCCTCCTCTGCACATGTCCAAACAATCTCAGCCTTGCCTCTGTAACTTTGTCTCCAAACTACTCAACCTGTGCTGTCCCTCTGTACTTATTTCTAATCCTGTCCAGTGTGGTCCAAGCATATTGTGCTTTGACAGCTCCAGCTCGGCCTTCCATCTTTTTTGTCAGTGCCACTAGAGCATATCTCCGCCTCTCCAGGCTCTCTTTCACCTGCTCCCTTGCTTCAAGCTCAACTGCAATTTGAAACATAGTCAAGCAAAATGCCTTTTGGAGAAAGGTTTTATGGTCAGATGAGACAAAGATTGAGCTATCTGACCACAGTGACAAGAGATATGTTTAGAGGAATGATGGCAGGGCTATCAAATCTAAGAACAGAGTGCCAGCTGTAAAGCACGGTGGTGGTAGATTTATTTACCAAGAGTGGTCAAGAATTATGGCTGAAGCTTGTTGATCGCTACCAAAAGCATCTGGGGAAGATGCAACCTACTAAGGGACACTTAACCAAATATGAATGGGGGTTTATGTATATATTTGAATCTGTGTGGATGAGAGAAAATCCAACATAATTTCAAACTTTTGCAGAGTTATTAATGATGTAAGCTCTACAATCATGTAAACCTGGAAAAGAATTCGAAGTTCGGAGCAATCATTAAAAGCACAGACATATGATATCGATGTCCATAATGGCTGTATGTAAACCTGTGACCACACATTTGTGTATCTGTACAGCCCTAGCCAAAACATGCTATTACATTGAAGAAAACGCACTTAGCGTTACATCTTAAACAATTAAACCTTTACTTTAGCCGGCATTAACCATTTTCTTCATCTGTATGGTGAAGAGGAACCTACCTACTGTAATCTAACTGTGACATTAACTGCTTTGTGTTTCTGGGTGTGACGACGTTTGACCTCTCAACAAACATCAGGTTAGCTTTAATTAACCGGGAGGCACAGCACTTCCACTTAGCTAGCGTTAGCTAAATGCTAAATACATCCGCTCCCTCCTACGATACCACAAATATTAACAACAAACTCCAAACGCAGACAACTTCTAACATCAACCTGGGTTTACAGTCCGATATGACAAGATTTCGTTATGTTAAATCTGGAGTCAAAATAGAAACGTGAGCAGCGGCCCAGTTTCCAGGAGCTGCCTTTACGGTAGCTAAACGATGAGCAGCCCTGCAAAAATACAGTCGATGCAAAATCACACCACAATGACAGCAAGGTTAAAAGAAGGTCCCGTATTGTATAATATCGCCCATACCTTACTGAGTATACGTGAGAAGAGAAAAATATTCCACTGGGTGTCAGACGCAGGGTGCTCCTTCGTCTGTTTGGAGGAAGATGGAGAACCAGGATAACGATGGTGCATTCACACTCATCGGAAACTGGACAACTTCCCTCCTGAGGTAAAGAATACCAGGATGCGTTGTTGCAGCGAACACATTTGGTTGATTTTATAACGGCTGTTAGTAGATGTTTGTATAGTTAAGATCTGCGAATATAAATGATGTATTATATAAAATGTATATGCAAATCCAGGAAACCACCAACGGCAATGACACCACACGGTTTCGAGGTCATGTGTACAAATCGGTCTGTATGGTTTATATTTTCTTTATAATTGGATTTACAGGCAAATATAAATAAGTGCAAACTTTTGTATTTAAAGGGGAAATTTACATTACATAATAAATGGCTCTATATGACGCCACGGTTTCCTATGACGATGAATGCAACACTGGAGGGAACTTTTGGTAGGGATCTCGCCGTGTCCTCACAGCCAGGAAAAGAATTCCATAACATCAGCGTTTCACCTTCACTGTACAGTCCTGACTTTTTCAAAGCAGTTTCAAATCAGGGGCTGTAAAGTACTCCCCTGGGTCTGGACGCAGCCCAAGAGTTGGAAAAAGGAAGGATACTCATGTTAATGTGAATACGTTCAGTGCCTCAGGCATGAAGGAACATGTAGAGTCAGACAGATACAGTTTTGTTATGTTCAAGTCCTTGCAACATGGAATTCTTGCAAAACACACTCAATTAGGTACCATGTATCCGATGGTTCATCAAACCAGCTAGTGCACATGTGATCCCTTCGATAGCTCAGTTGGTAGAGCGGAGGACTGTAGGTGTATGGGAACAGGAATCCTTAGGTCGCTGGTTCAACTCCGGCTCGGAGGAGATTTTACAATACCTTCTGTCTGTACTGATTGAACGCAGCTAAAAACAAAACTTAATTGCAATGGCGTTTACTACCATTTCATAGTATCGCTGTACTCCTTTGATTGATCAGTTGGAAAAGCAAAGACTTCTCTGTGTGTTGGAAGAAGACATGTTTCCTCCCACTTTACTCTAGTTTTCAGTCAGAAAGTAGGGCCAAGTACTCCCTTTGACTTGATAAGGTGAGGGCTTCTAAGTCAGTAGCTATGGGTGCCCATACAGTGTAACACACAGCGAACATAAGACATGTTCCAGACAGGTTAGGACAATTTTCACAGAAAACGTTGGGTGCAATCCCATGGTCCAACAGCATTGGATCTACCAACAGTAAGGTAAGTGACATTCAAAAAAACAGTCCTATGCTCTAGTATCAATTTCTCAAAATTGCTCCCTGTACTCGCCTGCGTCTGAACGCAGCCCAAGAGTTGGAAAAAGGAAGGAAACTCATGTTGATGTGAAATATGTTTTGTGCCTCAGGCATGAAGGAACATGTAGAGTCAGACAGATACAGTTTTGTTATGTTCAAGTCCATGTCCTTGCAACATGGAATTCTTGCAAAACACAGACTCTGTTAGGTACCATGTATCCGATGGTTCAACAAACCAGCTAGTGCACATGTGATCCCTTCGATAGCTCAGTTGGTAGAGCGGAGGACTGTAGGTGTATGGGAACAGAAATCCTTAGGTCGCTGGTTCAACTCCGGCTCGAAGGAGATTTTACAATTCCACTATCTCAAGCGCAGGTGTCAAACTCCAGGCCTCGAGGGCTGCTGTCCTGCTTATTTCCAACACCTGATCTAAACCTTACAGATAACTAAGGTTGAGTAATGAAAGCATGAAATCCTATATTCAGCATCAGTTAAGATGCTGATCTTAACTGAACTGCACTAAGCAAAACCTGTGCTTCAGTGGAAAAACAAACAAACCTACTTTTGCATACAACCTAGACTGTGTGAACATCTTTAAACTACTGTATGAATCCCCCTAAATATCATATACCAAATATAAAATATAGTGCATGAAGAAAAAAGATTTAGATGTTTTTTTAAGTATTTAAAGATAATTGTAATAGTTGATATAAAATGTTTATATTACAACAAATATGACAACTACATTGATATCTGAAGTAACCAACTGAAAATATAAAACCAAACTTTCAAAACGTTACTTTATATTCACAAGTTTTTAAAAGCCTCAGTTATCGCCAACAATCGGACCGTTTATTGAAATCAAATATAAACAGTGACTATAAAAAATGCATTGCCAGGTACAACCATACATAGCAGGTATAATGGCTCTGCTCTCTATTAACTACCAGCTTCACTCATATTGTAACTTCATTAGTACACCATCCACTATGTTAGCCATAAATACAAAGATTAAAACATTCAGACATGGTTTTCCTCTTTGTGAGGAAAAACTCACTTATATTACAGCCAGTGATAATCTATAATCTAAACTTCAAAAAATAACAGTAACAGCCCTACTCCATTTTTCAGACTTAAGCAGAGGATTCGATTTGTAGCTGGGAAGCGCTGCTGATCAGGTCTTGTGGAAGACTTTTTCGGGCTTCTTGCATCTTTTTCCTGGCCCTCTGAAAGGCCTCTGCAAAAGGAAAAAAGTACCAGTTGAATACTACACACATACAGAGAAGGCTTACATAGCAATTTATAACGAATACAAACAGAAATAACAAAGAAAAAAAAGGTTAACTGTTTTCTTGATTTTACATATAACTGGTCTGAAATAATACGCTACATTTTATAGCTCAGAAAACAAACCAAGCTATAACCAATCCATCCATATCTCACATATGTCAGACTGAAGTGCTGAAAGAAACTTGTATCTCAGCGAGTTGATCTCCCACAGGGTTTAGCTTTCAAACTAATAGCCTAAGCTCAGTGGGTCCTGAAAATCCAGACTTCTTACCCAGGATGGTGCAAACAGCTCCTTGCTGACTAAATCCTCCCAGCTGGTCAAAAACTCTCTGTCTCCTCTTCTTCAACATGGCAGTATCAACAAAGGCCCTGCACATGAAATTAAAATATTTCATGTTATCACTGATGATCATCTGAATGCAAACAAACAGAAGTTTATATTTTCCACACCTGCACTAACATAAAAATAAAATTACAGTGTATTGTGGGACTGTGAAATAGGAGACAGTTGTGAAGTTGTAGATTTGCTGCTGTGTTGAAACTAATAAAGTCTAGCCACTGAAGAAATGTGATAATCTATAACAATGCAGATAATGTAGAGCATACCAACCATATAAGTAGTACATATATTTCTATTAAATGTTCGGAACAATACTTAACAAGTTTATTAGACTACTTGTCATAAATACAAGAAAACAAATATTTTAGAAATCAGTCAAACACTTGTTTAAAACTAAAAATCAAATTCCTTTTTATTAGACTGGAATTTGTGTTTTCATTTCATTCATTCATAATAATAATAATAATAATAATAATAATAATAATAATAATAATAATAATGATAACAATAATAGTGTGCTTTACTATTTTCAATTTCAATTAAATAGCTCACGTAAATTGGTGGTTAACCATTACAAAACATTAGAAAGATCTTGGTAATTACCAATACAGTTCATTTAGGGCAGCTGTGGCATAAACCTTACATTGTGTGGTGGTGTAATAAATTTGTTAGGCACTCTATGCATGGCTACTTTTTTGAAGCCAGGCTTTACTTACCTGGCTTGCTGAATACAGTTAAGATTAAAAGTGACACTTCCTGTGGTTTCAGTACAGAAGCCAAAGCGACTCAGCCTCTCCCCCTGCAGCCACACACAGACATACAGACATGTTAAAAAATGTTAAAACTAAAATAAAATAAAAATGATCATATTTAACATAACATAAAACATGTATATAAAACTAGAAGGTTAAAGAATGCCTTCATAATTGTACCAGAAGTTAAATTTATCCACTGCATTTGTAAGGTCTCATGTATGCACACATTGCTTTTGATAAAGAATAAATGTAACCAGAACTTATGTTAAGCTGTTGTACGGTACATTTAAATGTTTAACAAATTGTAGTTTAACAAATAAGTCATTCCCTGTTTAATTAAGTAATGCAGTAAGCTTACTGGGTTTATTAATTGTATTATGTAAATAATTTAATTATTAAATCAAGAATTAGAATATGTTTTGAATAGGCAAACATTCTAATCAATGTTTAAGTATTTTCTTTATAATCCAGTGTGGCATTTTAAGCAGCTGTTAAGTTCTGCACTTTTTTATTCATAAAAAAAATTTAAAAAAAATAAAAATCTTTAAATCTAATCCTCTTTAAGCAAAACAGAAAAATCATACACTTAAATTATGTGTAAACATTTGTCAGATCCATAGAGCCTCAGCAGAGTTTTGACCCTACCTTGAATGTCCCTGGTATTCTGACGTAGCTGTGGTCCTCAAGCTCTGGAGAACCTCCAATAAAGAAGCGCCTGAGCGCAGAAACCGTCCCCATCTGAAGGGGTCTCCATGTGTGGCACGTCACCGTGTGTTTACCTGGCGTGCACACACGTAAATGCAGACAAAACATAATGCAGGACAATAAAAAGTTGTAATTTTTATAACTAATCAAATCATTTTTATCTGAAATAAAATATTTAAAATGTAAAATTGTAATAATTGGAAAAATATATTTTCTAAATGTTAACTTAAGCTCCAACATTTGGCTGATTAAAGTTGATGAACAGGACATCTTAACCAAAGATTATTCATTTTAGTAATTTCTAAGCAAAAATGCTACATACAAAGGGCATGCATATTTATAATATAGGGTAAATTAACTGAACTGGGTTTGGGACTGCCGTTTATTCTGAATGTGTAATCTTAGGATATGAGAAATTATTAATATATTTTCTTCCCTAATTTCAATCCATCAGTTTTCCAGTACACATAGCATACCAGGCATGGCAGGAAACAGCAGATGGCCATAGCCTTCAGTTCGATAACGCTGCCAGGAGTCCAGTGAAAGAACCTTGAAGTAGAGCACTGGCCACTGAGGGACTGAGTCTGAAATTAGAAACAAGAAACTTGTGTCAGTTTAACCTTTTAAAACAGTGAATCACCTAAAGACAATTATCTGTTACTGATACTAACGGTCACTCTCTTTTTCGGTCATGTAGAAAGCCTCGAAGTTGAAGGGGTAGCTAAAGAAAGCTATGTTTTCCTGTTAGCCGAAAGAACATACAGAGTTATACATATCTCATCAAACAGCCATGCTGTCAATATATTGAACAAATCTTTTCAATACACACCTTCCCTAATGTTTTAGTCCGACAGGTCTGGGTAACCCCTGACATAGACTGGAATGGCCGACTGGACCAATCTTAAATAAAAAAATAAAATAAAATAAATAAATAAATAAATAATAATAATAATAATAATAATAATAATAATAATAATAATAATAATAATAATAATAATAATAATAATAATAATAATTTAGGCTGAATTGGCAAATTAAATGCAATGAATTCATTATAAAGTGCACAGTGCATCTGCATACTGGAAGTATCACATGTTACTCACTGTTGGGGAGTTCCATAAAGAAGTGGATGTACAAGTTATCATATTCAAAGCCTTGAGCTGAGACTGGGCAGAGAGAAGAACAAAAAAAAGACATTTGAATGATGAAGTCTGTTAGTTTCCTAAAGTATCTGTAAAAATGGGCACGGTATTTCTACTCACCTATCTCTCCATTCGTCATGTAACGCAGAATACCTAGAGGAGGCTACGGGAATAAAATCTAGTAAGAACAAAGACAATTTGTGACTATATCCTTTGACCGTAGGTGTCTTACCATTTCAAAGTCCTGTCCCACGAGGCTATTTAAGTACTCCTTGTGCCTTATGTACAGCTACAAAGAGAGAAAGGTTGATGTATTTGTGTGATTAGACCTGTTATTTGACTATACTTTTTCTGAAGCCTGAAAAAAATAAGCATGAAGATGAACTCACATCTTTGTACATGTTCTGCTCCCTGACCTTGTCCTCAGGTTTCATAGATGCCGATACATTCTCAACAGTGAGATGCCAAACTTCTCTCCTCTCCCCCTCTGTTACAATCCTGCACAACAACACAAACATCACACCAGCTTTGCATTTAATTCATCACCTTCTGACATGATCTTTTGCTGTCTTTTCAGTTAGTATCAAACATAATAATAATTTATCAGTGAGAACTTGAGCTACGCATCTCCACTGATGCTGAAGACTTACCTGTAGGGCTCTTTGCCTTTGTTAAAATCAGGTTTTACAATCACTGTTCCACAGCCATCGGTTTTTATAGTTGCCAGCAAACATTCATTTTCTTTCTGGCCCAGCCTGAGGAAACAAAAAACACAAACAGAAAAATCACATAAGAAACACTGAATAAATCAACCCTAGTAATAGGAGAACAAGAAGAAATATGCCTGACAGACTGAAAGTTTTCCTAACTCCTTCACTTTGTGCTTCAAGATCTGAGAGACAGCAAAGTCACCAACACAGAGTACAGACTACATGTTCTAAGAAAGTGAAGCCTAATAAATGAAGACTAACTTTTTCTGCATTTTCTATGAGAGATCAAAAGTGTGAACAAAGCCAACTCCCTTACCTTCCACTGGCGCCCAGGTCCCCCATGATGTGCATGGTCTGCATGACATTATTGACCACATGCCTGTTCCTCACAAACTCCTCTGTTGGCTCCCAGTTGATGATTTTTGACTTTGGGACACTGGAATCCCTGCAAAGCATGCCAGCCAATAATATAGCATTACTTTTTACATGTTTATACCTAGAGTTAGGCTTATATCCTATTTTTATGTCTTGACTTATTAGGAAAAGAATCGTTAGGTGGATTATAATGGATTTAGACAGGAAGATAAATAGAAAATAATACACAGAATGTAATGAGGAAAGACAAAGTAGGCTTTTAATCAATCTGAAAACATAGTTTCACCCACATGGTGCGTCTTTCTTGACGTCTGTGTCTCACACTGGCCATCCTCTCAGCCAGGAAGGTTGGGTTGGATTTGGTGGTGAATATGTCGGTAGCATGCTGCTGCGAGGGCCACAAGGTTAAAAGAAACACACAAACACAGTTAGAGAAGCTGGAACTGCACAGTTTTAGATTTATTTTGCACAAATAAATAAAAATTAGAAATCTGCAAAGCTGGTTGCTTTTGGAGAGAAAAGTCTAGACCAGGGGTCTGCAACCTTTTACACCCAAAGAGCCATTTGGACCCGGTTTCCACGCAAAAGAAAAACACTGGGAGCCGCAAATACTTTTTGACATCTAAAATGAAGATAACACTGTATATATTGTTTTTTACCTTTATGCTTTGTGTGAACAACTAAGGTGTGTTGCTTATGAAATCCATGAAGTGCTACAGAGAAAATTACATTTTATTTATGTAATCAATACATTTTGAACTCTTAAAGAAATATAACAAAAGGAAAGACACCAACCTGAACTAAAATGATCCATGTAGCAAACAAAAACTGTTGTCAGCCACCACCCTTATATCGCCTTTGGGCTGTTGGAGCCTTGACCTGACTTTTAAAAAATAATTGGTAAAAAAGCACTATGCTGCTGAAAAATTAAAAATAGATATTTGCAAAATTCTGCCTAAATATGTATTTTACCAGGTTAATGCGTGCGGTGGGGCGTGGTCTGCAGCGCTGCTGCAGGGGAGGCGGACGCACCTGAGCCACACCCGCAATCACGCCTCGCTGCCTTTACGTCTGCGCTATCTGTGCTGTTGTGGTGTTGGTGGTGTATGTCGGGCTGTGAGGTGAAAAGCTATAGCCGGCTGTATGCGTACAGCAAACGTGTGTGAAAAGTGGTCAATAAAGAGATGCTGAAAAGCGTGTTCATGCAAACATCGCCGGTCTGCCGTGATATGTTTACAATAAGACTTATGGTCCCGAACCTCTGCGCACAGCATCTGCTAATCGGGGCTGTACAAAGTCAGTTTACGCAGGACTGTAAGCTGTCATCTGTCAGGCGTGAGCGGTGTTTGTCTTTAACATAGTTCATGGTGGAGAATAGCTGCTGACATAATGTGGATCCGAAGATCCATAATTGGCCTACCTGGGGTTGAAAGTCTCGATAAATGCACGGCGTTTCGGCGGGTATACCGGCTTCCGCGAGTGTGACTCTTATTTTGAGCGATGAAAAAATAATAGAATATAATTTTATTTTTATATTTCAATATCACAATAATCTTCCAATTTAGAACTACAAGTTAAAAAAAGAACTAAACACAAATAAAATACACTTCAGCTAAATACTAATTTATTTTCCCAAACCACGCGGAGCCGCAGTATAAGGACTAAAGAGCCGCATGAGGCTCTGGAGCCGCAGGTTGCCGACCCCTGGTCTAGACCATGTGTAGCAAATAAGGTGTCAAACTATCAGAGTTATCAGAGTTATCAAAAAACTCTGAGAAAGACCTGACAGGTACGGTAAAACAGTCAGGACAAACAGCAGCTTGAGAAGTATTATGGAGAACCTTCAAGAACACTGGTTGCAGTCTGCCCTCCATATCGTCACAATATGCCACCAGAATCATGAGGAAGGCTGCCAGCATCATCATCACTAACCTCTCCCACCCTCAACATCACCTGCTCAGTAAGTATGAGCAATTATGCACCATTATGCACTGAAACTATATGGATGTATCATTCATTTGCACTATGAACTGCATTATGAACTGTATGATGTACTCTATACGTCCTTGTACTAAAAATACACCTTAAAGATAGGTACACCTGCACTTTGGATACACTGCACTACATTTTTATATTTAATGTGTTGCATGTTCCCTGCAAATTTGAAATTATGGCCATTATTGGGCAGAAAAAGTTCAAAAACAATCATGATAGGGCCTAATGTGGCCACTAAATGAGTGGTTAAAAGGATTGCTTTTGAACTTTGCTGGCAGGCATGTCTTATGAGACGTGATGATCCACAAAACTTTACTTGATAGATCTTTGTAAGGTTTTTAAGGATAGCTAGACTGCACTATGCCACAAATACCAAGCACAACACACAGAGGACTGCAAAAAGCCTTTACAGTAAACACATCCATTTGGTCACATGATAAAGGGATACACTCATAGGTGATAAATACTGTAACTGCTTCTAAACCTACAACATGTTTTTGGTCCAAATCTAGCCTTTAGTGTGTTCCATTTAAATATATTTGTAAAAAAAAAAACATTACTTTTGGAATACCTCTGCAAATATGCTTGTCGTGTTGGACAAATACAGTGAGAATACAGTGCAACCTACCAGCTGATGTACTGGAAGGCAGCTGGTGTAGCGGTCATGATCGGTGTATGTGAAAATTCTGCGATTGCGTCGACCTTTGCCCCTGTTGAGGGCTTTGACTTCTGTGTGGTACTGACGGTCCAGAGGGGTCTGACATGCTGCTTCGTTCTGGAACAGCTCCATTTCATACTGGAATTACAGACAGTCACAGAAATGTAAAGTAATAATGTCCAGTGTCCAGTTTTAAATAGTAAACATTTCAATTGTTTTCAATATAATTTGCAGTGAGAGTAGGATGTTAAATATTCAAAATTCTACCTGACTGAAGAATTTCTCCTGCCAGCCAACCACCAGCTCCTCTTCATTATCACCTGATGTCAGAGTAGCATAAATGTCAAGATATTAAAATAAGCCTCAAAGGAAAGAGCCATCCTAATATGGGCAAATACAAGTGCCACGCCCCAGTTCAGAACACCATTAATAAATAAATTATTAATTATAATAGAGGCTTTAATGAAGAAATTGTATCAATTATGTCAATTTTTCAGGTGCTGCAGCCTGAGGTTGCTTCCAGACAACTTATGCTATTAATACATGCAGAATGTGAATTAAGTTATGGTTGGAATACTATTTAGTTATACTTTTTTGCAGGTACAGCCAGTTTCTGAGGAAAAATAAGAGAACTTTGTTCTCAGAATTTAAGAACAAGAGGACAGGAAAGAGAAAATGAGGAAAGATGACTGATCATTTTCAACACCAAGGACTGTTCAGCAAATGACATTGAAACACAGAAAGAATGATAATAATGTTGTGTTGTTATTTATGGGCTAAGCTTGAAGGCTTAATGGGGTAGTTGGAAGTATTGTAGAACAGCTTGGACTGGTGCAGAACAGGCTGTAGTATTAAAGTTTACTCAGGGCGACTAACTGCCAATTTAAATGTAGCACTCTTTTTTATTTCATGCAAAGTCCACCTTTATACCAGCTTTAAACTGGCTAGAGGTTTGAGCTGTGTAGCCATAATAACTCGTGCAACATCCTCAGTAAACTTCAAGGCCTGCAAATGATCACAGCTTGAACATAAATTTTAAAACCAAGCTGGAAAGCCGGAAATCACACGTTGACTCAACACTAACCAAGCAAAAAATAAGTAGTTTCTCACTGTAATTTTACCTGTCTGGCCTTGTGATGACAGTGTTTCCAGTTCAATTGCTCCTCTGTCTTGCCGGGACAGAAACTGCTGCTGGAGATGCTGTGTGAGAGCTGATGTGGAGGTCACTCTCTCTATGCGCACCCTAAAGGACGTGAACAAATGGAAATAAAGCGTGGAAACATCGTGTCTTGACGTTAACACATATGTTTGTAGACGTAGATTTCTAATCTTCACATTCTTTCCTTAAAACAGTGAAAGTAGCGGAATAGTTTGGTGAAAAAAACAGCTCAAAAATTTCTCATCTCGGTCTCAGTAATACTCATTTTCTTTATGAGTTGTCCTTCAATACTCGTATAAAATAAGATCTAATACAACCATAGGCTACTTACTTTATTTTCAAGTTTTTGATAGCATCCCGGGACCGATAGACAGCTTCTCCGGTGTCTGTGTTCCAGCAATCTGTCATGACTATTTAGCGGTGAGATGTTAGCTACTCCCGTAGCACTTTTTATTAGCTGCAGTTAGCACACACACACACGCCTTTGTGCAGATACTTTCATTTCGTAAAGAAAGCCATTAGTCAAAGGTGTAAATGTAAGCAGTAAAAATGTATATATATATGTGTATAAAAATATAAATCGAAACACTTGTGGACAAAGCGAGGCAAATTGGTAGTTGTCGTTGCCATAGAGATAAACGATGTTCTTCTTCTTCTAGTTTTTTGCGGTTTGAACACCAGATTACAGCAGCATTATCGCCACCTATGGACCAAAGCTCCAAAGCGTTGAGTCTGTTCATCTGGACGTTTTTTGTTGTTTTTTTTTAAATAGACTTTATTGACAAAACACAAAGTAAATATATAAATGAACAAAACATAATGTCAGGGGGTTTAGTGTAAAAACAAATAGATACAGTCAAGAAAAAAAATCACATAATATTTAACAGGAAGCATTAGTTTATGGTTTTAAAAGCTTTTATATTTTGGGAAAGTTGCATAGTTTTAACATATAGTTTGGTTTCATTTAAAAAGCATTGAAAGTATGGTTTTGCGTTAGAAAATTTGGATTTATGAATATGAAATTTAACCATTAAGATAAGTAAGTTAATCAAATAAGATTTGTTTGCCCTGCCCGCAGGGTAATTAAAGAAACAAAACAAGTGTTGATCTGGACATAGCGTTTTCAATAGGAGAAACGTTTCGTCACTCATCCAAGTGACTTTTTCAGTCTCACCTGACTGCAGGATCCCCCAACTTTATAAACAGTACATTTGCACAAAAACTGAAACCAGCTCATTGACCAAAGGTAAATGAAAAAGAAAACATTACATGGATAAAATAAAGTTAAAATCGAGTCAAAATTTCCACATATAAACCAGACAATTTGAGCTTCAGACAGTATTTTTGTGTGTATTTTATATATGTTTTAAACAATTAAAATTGTTTAAAACAGTTTTTAAAAGTTTATTAAAATTAAAACGAGAAAAGATTAAAGATTAATTTAATAATGATGAAAGACTAACAAGATTTTTTTATGACTGTCTTTTTGCGTCAGCTTCTTCTTTTTTTCAAAATATTTACATCTACCCCGCGGGAACACCTGGGGGCGGTAGTGGTTTGATCTCGTAGCAGTTTGCAGGCGTAATGAAAGACGACAGTGAGGACCAATCAGAGCGGTCGGCGGGTCCTGAGCTGCTGCTGTTGTGCTGACCTGTCACAGTTTTGCTAGGACAATATAACGTTACTAAAAAGCATGGCGTCGTTTGTGACTGAAGTTCTAGCCAGCTCTGGCAAACTGGAGAAGGAGGATCTGTCTGGAAAAATAAGCAAGATGTCGCGAAAAGTGGAGGACACAAAGGTAACCACCGACTAGCGTCATAGCATCAGCTAACGTCGCGCTACGCAAAGTTTGAACCAACTCTTAGCTGTTAGCGGGTTTACTGTTAGTTCCCCGTCATTGCTTTAACTTTACTACCTGAAGTTACACTCAGCTGCATGTAGAAATTAACCAGAAAATCTGATAATACATGCAGACTGTCAGTAAAGCTCAAAGCGAGTTAACTTCGTTTGTTTAGCAAGATTTGGACTAAGCTATCTGTGGTACAGACTCAGTACTGACACCTAGGTTACGTGGCTTGTAAATATTACTGTACAACGGGAGAAGGTGTGTAAGCTTAAGAAATAAGTTATGCTTTCTCTAGATTTAGAGACGACTTTTGGTCTGATGCAGATCTTATAATGAATGATGTGAGTTGCCGTGCCGTGATTAAACAGGCTTAATGTTTCTGGCTGGGCATCGTAGGTGATACAAACACCAGGTGACTTTTTTTTTTAGGCCTAATATCTTTGCTTATAGTAATAAATAGGCTGTAGTTAACAGGATTTCAGGACACCTGCTGAAGTTTTAGCCAGCTCTGACAGCCTTCTTCCACGTTTGTCTGCCGCATTAAATTAATTTAACTGCTCTTATTTGGGTTTTGCATGATTTCCACCATAGTGTATTTATATCAACTGTTGTGTGTTTTGATAGTTTATTAGGAGTTACACTACACACTAAGCCTCAGGCTTATTTTCAACAACACACAAATAATTATAATCGTTAAGAAACTTCAAAAATGTGCTATCTGAGCTTATTCAGCAGGTTATAGATGAGTAAAAGTTAAATGGTTGTCTCATAATTATTACTATGAAATAAATGACTCGTTTGTCTTTATGTGTTTTCTCCAGGAAGAAGTGTGCGACATGATAAATAAGCGATACAACGATTTCCTGCCCAGTCTCCAGTCATCAGAGGAGCTGATGCTACAGGTTGATGCAGTCTCCAAAGAAATGGACACTCTAAAAAACTGCATTGAGAATGAAGTATGTAGTGAAAGTTGAACCAGGTCTCATTCTGTTTCATGAAGTAGGTTTTTCTTGTGGTATAACTTAGTAGCATGCTTTTAAAGTATTTATTGATGTGGACGTAGGTGCAGAACGTCCATGTAGCCGTGGCTGAATATACAAAGCTGAAGCAACAGCTGGAGAAAAATACAGTCATCATAACAATGCTTGGACACCTAAAAGAGGTACACTATTCTTGAGTTTTTATATTAAAGTCAAATAATTGTATGGATGCTTCCAACCAGTCCTTTCTCCAAACAGCTCCCATAATAAAGGTCTCTATTGCTCTAGGATACTTTACTACTGTTCTTGTTTTTTTGTTTGTTTTTTTTATATAAAGAGAAAAGCACACCAACTGTTTCAAAATGCAGAAGTTCATCTTCTTACTAGTTTTAGCATCACTTAAATGTAATAGGACCCCTTGGCGTGGAACAATCCTGCATGACGAGCTGAGACTTGCAAAATCAATTTTTCCTCATGAAACTTCGGAAAACACATTTTTAATTATTTGCTTTGATGTGATAGCGTTTCTGCTTCTCTCGTTTGTGTTCTTTTCGTGATCCTTTAATCATCTCTTATCGGTTTTTAATTGCTTGTATGTTCGTTTTTAATTCTCTTGTATGTTTTGTGTTTATAATTTTTGAGAATTTGTGTGTTCTGTTTTTCTATGTAGTGTTTTTGTTTTTAACAGTTCCTGGATTTCATATATGTATTTTCATACAACAACAGCAATAATAATAATAATAATAATAATAATAAGAATGATAAAAAATAATAACAATGAGTTATAATTGTAAATTATCCTGAACAACTTGGTGAACTGGCCAGCTTTTCTGTCACTTGACAGAATGTTTTATTAGCAAAGATCCAGTTTTTTGTGTGCGTGTGTGTGGTTTTGTTTGTTTGTAAGGCGGTATAGATGTTTCTGTGACTGACGTATCTGCCGTGTGACTCAGTTTCACAGTGCAATGGAAGAATTCAACAAGGCTTTACTGGAGAAGAAGTATGTGGATGCTGCCAACCGGCTGGAAAGGGTAAGAGCTGCTTCATTCATGTCCACACAGCCTTAGGTTACTTTAAACAATACTCAGCGCTAAACCAGCATTTATCTGCCTCAAAAATTGGTCTTTTTAAGGTGACTGCACACATGAGCCCCAGGTTAGTTGGTAAAGCAGGTTAGAGGTTTAGTCGCGGACTCCTCCAGTTCGCATGCCAAAGTGTCCTTGAGCAAGATCCCAAACCTTGAGTTGTGAATAGCATCCATTGGAGTTTGGTGCTTAGGCATAGATAAATGTGAGCTTCTGAGACTTTTTGAGTGCTCAACTTACTAGAAAGGCAATCATTAACCATCAGTCCAGTACTATTTAATTTATTCTACTTACTGTTAAGGTAATAAAACTGTGTTACCTTACTTAACAAGTTCTTTCATTTCCTTTCATTTTGATAAACAGAAATTTGTTTTAATGTTTAAAAAACAAGTTAAAATATTTAGTGATACAAAATGTGGAGGTGAAAAAAGCAGAGGGTGACTGAAAACTGGTGTAATGACTTAATCATATTTACCTGCTTCCTCAGAAAGTTCACTTACAATATATCTGAAATAAATGTGATTATAATAAAAGCTGTTCCAAAAAGAACAAAGCACTACCAGTCAGTGTTGTATGCTGTTTGTAGTTAATTCAAACAGAGGTAGCTATGTTTGGCCTTTTCACTCAATGGTATTTTTGTGACATAACTAATCCAATGTGCAATTCACCCCAGTGAGCCTATACAGTGGTTTTAAGCTAAGTGAAGTACAGCTGGAAAACTAAAGTAAAAAAAAAAGAAAAGGCATGACTGTGTCAGTAAAGATGAGGCAGAACAATTACAATCACACAAATACCATGATAAAATGGGCCATTGTTAAAAGATTTTTTTAGTTCCTTTGGGGTCTTTGTGTGTGTCAGTTGCTGTGACCGGATACACTGCACTAACAATGCTGTTCAGTTATACAAAAAGAGAACCCCAAACAACTGTGTTAAATAGACTGAAAGAAATGGCTGAAATGCCTCCTGCGTACATGTGACTCTTTTAAATGAAGAAGAGGGGAAATGTTGCCCTAAAGTGACCTGGTTACTGTTCCACAGTTGTTGTCTTGTTGCCTGTGTAAGATGCTTTCTCTCGGTAGCTGAGTGGACATAAACAGACTAATTCATGGGTCATATTTTTATTGAAGGCAAGGAAAAGTGTGGGGTCACTGAAGCGCTGGAAGACTTCTGAGCTGCCGCTCCTCAGTGCTCTCAGCTCTGAGTTGACAGTGCAGAGAGAGAACCTCATTTACCACCTGGGAGATGAATGGAAGCGCCTCGTCATCTGGAAGTTACCATCCACAAAGGGTAAGACATCCTGAAAGAACAGGGTACCACTCTTTGTGTGAGCTCTTTTCCACATTTCATGTGCTAAATAAATAAGCCAAGCTCTACTGCTAACTAGCTCTCACCTTTTTCCAGGTGAGAAAGTTATCCACGATTGTGCCTAAAAGGCTTGAACACATTAGTTAGATTTTATAAGCAAATCTTAAAGTATACTTGAGCTGTAGCTTTTGGGTGTGTGTTACCAGAGCCTGCAGGGGAGATGTCTTTCTTGAAGGTGGAGCTGAAACTGAGCAGTGCTTGCAGTAAGGATGGCGAACTGAAACCACCTACATTACTGAGCTCTGTCCTGCAAGCTCTGGCCATCCAAGGAGACCTTCAGCACAAGATCAAACTCTTCAGTAAGAAAAAGCAGCAGTGCTTTTGTGTTCTTTTAAAATGTGTATAATACCTTGTATGTACTTTATTTCATTTAAAATATTTATGGTAAATGTGTGACTGTTCTATACCATATTTGTGGTACAGCGCTGCAATTTTTATAACATAATTTTCCTTGTTAAAAATGTTTCTCAAGTGAGTCAGCCAGGTTAATCTATTTAGCTCTGAAGCACAATGTACCTGAGGTCAGAACCCCGCTCACTTATGCTTTCTGTTGATACTCAGGTCAGGTGCTTTTGAAGAACATGTTGAAGCCGTTGGTGATGTACGCGTCTCTGTCTGTGAGAGTGACTGAGCAGCAGGGTGAGGGAACCACGTTGGCCCTGCAGTGTTTGGAGGAGAGCGACGAGGAGCGATGCGCACCTTCAAAGGTCTACAACAAGCTGCTGCTGGTGCTCAAGACGCTTCATTTACACCTCCTAGGTACAGTATGGCTGCACGTACTGGTTGTAAAATACATACTGGGTTTTACATCTTTTGGGGTCGTTACATAGAAAGCAATGACAGACTGAATATGAGGAGAAATTATCCATGCTAACCTGAAATATTGCATCTGAGTCTTGTTGAAGAGGCAAGTCACTTGTTTATTATTTTCCAGACGTGTCGATTGGTGATAAAAAGTTGTCCGCTATCTTGGGGGAGCTGATTTGGGAGGAAATGTCCCACACCATCATACATGAGTGCCTGGTCCACTCCATTCCCACCAACAGCAGCCAGCTGGAGAAATACAACACTGTATGGACCTAACAGCTCTTTGTCTAGTATAATAATATTATAATACACGCAACTACATTTTTACTATGTATTTGTTCTCTTTTCGTGTTGAAGGTGATAAAGGAAACAGAGGAGTTTGAGAAGTCTCTAAAGGAGATGGAGTATCTGCAGGGTGATTCCACAGACCTGCTCAAATATGCCAGAGATGTTAACTGTCACTTTGCCAGCAAGAAGTGCAAGGACGTCATTGTAGCAGCCCGTAAACTCATGACCTCAAAGATGCATAACACAGTCAAAGTATGTGAGGCTGAGTGTCTGTGTGTTCTCTTATCATAATGTGAAAAACATTCCACAGAACGTCAAAAAGGGAATTATATTGTAATTTTTAGCTAATATTGTGAAGTTTTCCTTATTATTAAGATCTTTGTGTAAAAATGATTAAATGGTTTTCATCAGGCCACCTCCTAAATATGCTACAAAAACTGTTGTGTGAAGATGCATTTAAATAACTATTCCACTTGAGTTGTACAAAATTACATGCATGTGTGATTACCCTTGTAATTACCCCTGCTGCAAATTATTTCCTTCTTACAAACTTTATCTAATAGATCACACCAGACTCAAAACTTCGCCTCCCCAAGCTGCCAGCTCCAAGTTCAGAGGGCAAGGTCAAGCCAGAGAGCTTAAAGGAGGAGGTGACAATGGAGAACTCAAAGCAGCTGTCTGCGTGGAGTCTGAGGCTGCCAGCCTGTCGCATCAGTGAGTCAGTGCAGCAGCTGATGGAGCTGGCACTCGACACTCTGTGTGAAGCTGTTGGGAGCTCAACACAAAGGTCTGTTACAGTTCTGAGAGAGCTCACTGTGTTTTGTGTTGATGTATGCTTGAGTCCTGATAATAATCCTTCTGTGCTTTTCTACAATGAGAAATCTAAGACTGTCCCTTAGCTGTAGCCGCTTCAGTGTGATTTCAATACCTCTGTCCAAAATAGGTCAAAATATCCTTTTATTTATATATAGACTATACACTGCACAGGGAAGGTTGATTCTTTACGCACTCAATTTGAAAACTGTTCTTCTTTGCAGTGCTTTGCAGCTCTTCTTCACTGTGAGAAACATTTTCCAGCTGTTCTACGATGTTGTGCCAACGTACCACAAGTAAGGCTGTTTCCATCACGTAACATGTGACGGACAAAAGCAGTAGATGTACTGCGAAAATGTAAATGAGTAACTGTTGTTTCTCTGTTACTCAGGGAAAACCTGCTCAAATTTCCTCACCTAGCTGCCATCCAGCACAACAACTGCATGTACCTGGCCCATCATCTACTCACCCTGGGTCACCATTTCAGAAACCACCTGCCGCAGCCTCTCAGCGAGGGCGTCGCAACTTTTGTTGACATGGTGCCAGGATTCAGGAAACTGGGTAAGCATTCTGTCATGAATTGTTGTACTATGAACTGCCCTCTGTTGTTGCCAGATGCAATTTATTAATGATTCAGATACTCAAGATTTGATTTCAAGTTTCTGTCACGCTGGACCAAAGAGAGAAAGGGGTTTTATGGCAAAATCGGGGCAAAAGTTTCCTACCAAGGACCAGCATTCAATCTACAGTTTGCTTTGAAATATGAGCACACTTAACTCTCCAAAAACATTTATCCCTTTTTGTTCTTTTTCTTGCAGGTGCCCAATGCTTCTTAGCCCAGCTGAATGTTCAGAGAGCTGAACTGCTGGAGCGACTTTCCACTGCTCACAATTTCTGCAACCTGGATGATGAAGATAACTACACTGCAGCTAGCAAAGCAGTACGGCAGGTGAGTGGGGAGAAATGCTCATTATATAAAAAGAGTTTGGGCACCGAGCTGGTGTGGTGGTTAGCACTGTTGTTAGAAGAAGGTTTGAATAGAAGTATATCAACATCAGGCCTCTTTTCCACTTGTTCTTACGCGACTAAACTCGGTTTTGTAGTTTAAGAACTATAATTGAGTATAACCTCAGTGTAGCTGGGGTCATTAGAGCAAGGAGGCCCGTGACCTTATTTGTATGTGACACAAATGCAACACAACGATGGAGGACACTGAGGAATGTCTGCTGCTGGGTCTTTGGCTTAAGGAAAAAGAAGAGAGCCATTCGGCTCGACTCCTGGGTGCTTGGAACCCCGGCCGAGTGGTACTAAAAAGTACCCGGTTCCAGGTAGTACCACCTGATAGAAAACACTAGGAGTTGAGTTGAGCCAGATAGGTGCTAGTGGAAAAGAGGCGTATGAGGTTAAGTTACACCTTCCAATAAGGCTTTTCAAAGACTGTGGTAAATGGGGGTGTCTAAATGGGGGGATCAATTCCATCAGAGCCATGCGGGGCAGTTGAAATGCTTTCTTAATTGATATCCTTATTAAATAGTTAATGAGTATAATGTAAATAATGATTCAAAGTCCTTTGAGTGGTCAGTAAGACTAGGAAAGCACTACATACATGTTAGTCCATTTCTATTTTCACCCCTAAGGCTGTGCAGTGCTTTTTACTCATGCTCCACTCATCTGTTTGTTTGATTGCAGGTTATTCATCAGTTGAAGCAGTTGGGTACAGTCTGGCAGGATGTCCTTCCGGTCAGCATCTATTGTAAAGCCATGGGCAACCTCCTCAACACAGCCATCACAGAAGTTACTGCCAAAGTCATGATGCTAGAGGTTTGTGTTACTGAAATTAAAGTTGACGAATCAAGCAAATAAACATTTGTCATAATAAAGCCCTAATAAGATGCTGTCTTTGGTTGATGAAATATGATATTCAGGTTCTAATACTAGTGTGTTACATGCTCAGAGTTGACGTATTTAATCTTTAATAAGGATTGTATTTGTCACTATAGGACATTTCCTCTGAGGATGGGAACCATCTCCAGACTTTGTGCCAAACTATAATTGATGAAGGCCCGCTGGTCTTTATCCCTCTGGCTGAGGAAAAGAAGAATAAGAAATATCAGGAGGAAGTGCCCCTCTATGTGAAGAAGTGGGGCACCTTCAAGGAGCTCGTCATCGTGCTGCAGGCCAATCTGCAGGAGATCGTTGACAGGTAAGAAAGAAACTTCACAACACAGAAAATAACAGAAAGGTGTGGTGTAACAGTGGCTTGTCATTACTTTTAATCCATTCAGCCTTTAAATTAATGGCTTGTTTGTAAGTGTGATGGTGTCATATTTTTATAGCTATAAAAAAAAGTTAGTATGTAGGAATTTACAGTGATATTTCTCCATCAATAAATTTTTATAAGTCTGCTTTTACATGCATGCATGCATGCATATTTATTTATTTATTTATCTATCCAGTAGCTTTCATGGGGGGGATCCACAGTGCTTTACAGTAAAAACTGGCATATTAAAAAAAAAAAAGCACAGAAGATAAACACATAATATGTATAACGGCATACATAAAACATCATACTGCCTAAAACTAGTTAAACCAGTCTGAATAAATGACTCTTCAGCTGCTTCTTAAAGCTGGAGGGGGCCACAGTTCTAAAGGATTTATCCCCCCGGTCTTAAAATGACTTTGTGGGACCATTAATAGTCTTTGACTGGAAGATCTAACTATCTTACTATATTTTTCTCTTGTGTGTGGCTGTCTGACTTGTCTCTGATTCGTCTCCATAGGTGGGCTGACAGTAAAGGTCCGCTGGCTTTGGAGTTCTCCAGTTCGGAGGTGAAGAATCTGATCCGAGCTTTGTTTCAGAATACGGAGAGGAGAGCTGCAGCTTTGGCCAAAATCAAATAGATTCTTGGAAAGAAAAAAATCCCAACAAGATACCTGAGCACTTTTCCACTGTGGAAAATAAGGACTCTTTGCCTTTATTCATTTCTATTTTCTGTTATTTGCATAAAATATAAACATTTACATGTATACAGGCTGAACAGCTCATCACAGAAATGGTTGAGGTGTTGTCACTGGGGATTTATTACTCCCCAGCCCCCTGAGGTTGTGTAACCAGAAACTTGTCCTCCGTTGACACATGATGCCGTATTCAGGGTAACTTTGCTGCACTTCATTAATCAAACTTACTGATGTGATTTCAGGAGTTTATTTGTTTGAACCTAAGCGCCTCTAAAGGACCATTATGTTGTGAAAGACCTGCTCTGGATCTTGGACTTAGTATTGCAAATTTTCTTGTTCGAGCAGTGAAACTGAATTTTTCCATGTGTGTCTGTGTGTTCTGATATAACTTAACCAAATAAACCAAAACACTCAATTTTTTCGAGACCTTGTCCAGGCTGTTCTTGATGAATAGAAATGATGAGCGTTCTTGGTGATAGGTCTTGCCATCATGCAACTTCATAATGCTCAGTATGCAGAGAATATAGTAGCAGCTTATTTTTGTAAGTTATATTTGTTAATTTGATCCCTGTATTGTATTCGGTCAGGTCTGTGTTTCATTTACAGCTGCCACCACTGATAGATTACCTATAAAACAGCCTTAAGTGTCCATGCTTTTGTGGAACTTTTTCCAGCTTCATTTCAACAAATCGCTTTACAAAAGTTAAAGAATACACCCAGGTTTTATTGTGTTCAAGGCTGATTAAATTATCTGACTAGGGTGAGAGTATCTGGGCTGAAATGTTCCAAAAACTGTTGCAGGCTTTTGAATGCACTGTGAATCATATTACGTTTGTGAAAGCAGACTGTAAGAATGAAAAAACATTTTGTTGTCAGTGTTTGTGGTCTGAATGATTGAGGGGGAGGAGACAAACAGCTGCATAGCTCCACAGCAGCAGCTCTTCACTCTAAACTCTCTCCTCCTCCATTTGATTACCCCGATGAGCTGAAGGAAGTTACATTATACCAGCAGCAGCGTTCATCTTAAGACATGCTTTGCAGAGGTATGTGGGGTTTTCACATTTTCAGTAAATAAATCTGAACATGTGAACTCAATCTATAAGACATTACTACTGTCTTTGCTTTCTTTATCTAAACTTACTCAGTTACTTGTCCTGTATTTTAAGCAATAGAAAACTGATACACTGTTGTGTGGTATAACGTTGTAATGCTTGTTTTCACAGGAATCTAAATTAAATTAATTTTTATTCATGATGATACATTTGGATTAATTTGGTTAACTGATTGGATATGGAAAATGTAAAAAAAAAAAAAAAAAGTGAAAATTGAGGGAAACATCAAAGATTACCTGTCAAAACCAACAACAAAAAACCAGTCTAATGTGGGTGAATTATTTTCTGGCAGTACCCTTATTGATTAAACTACGCTACATATACATAACTCATTAAATTTTTTATAATACATGCATACTGTACTTGTCGACTTACTTCAGGTTTTCATTGCCTGGAGTAGCTGTCAGTCTGAGTGTACCATGAGGTCAGCTTAGCATAACATGGAATATTTGGCAATGTAATTTTTTTTTACTCAAAATATTTTTTGACTAAGTATTAACGTATTGTAAATGTAGTTACAAAAAACATCACAAGGACTGGTTACATTGAAAATGAAACAAAAAAGGAAGAAAAAAAACTAAAACCCATCCACAACAGTTCAACATGTATGGAAATGACTATTGTTTATATAAAACCTCTAAAGTTACAAAGTTGTAGAAGATAATACTAATTGAATATCAATCTGTATTACCACCATACTTGTTTACACTGTTGCACCTTACAAAATGTCTGGACTGAGTTCATAATTAAGCTTCATATTAAATTATATTGATTTATTGAGGTTGGCACTTTTTGCATTTTCTATGCAACTGGCTATTGTAACACAGTATTTTTTTTTTTTTATCATTGTTAAACTATATAAACTATATTTTATAATAGTTTACTTTTTATTTATAGACTACATCTTATTTAACAATTATCACATATGGCTGATGCTTATTTTTAAAACAAAAATCTTGCTAAGTGTGTTTATATTATCAATACAACACGTGAGATATGCGACACCCTCATCTACAAACAGCTACTAGTTGCTCAAAATCCTTAAGCAACTCTAAAGCATAAATGGGCTAAAAAGATTTAAGATTGTAAGTTGTTATTTGTGTTGGAATGTTTCCTTGTAGTAAAATCTTGTCTCCCTGACTCATGTTGGTTGATAGCTGTAAATGTATTACACAGATGGGGCACACGTGTAGTCAAGATGAATTTTGGCCACATCTGGACACTACTTTCTAGATTTAAGCCTTCAGGCAAATACAGTTGGTAATCTTTTCAAATCCTTTGTATTCTTTGGTGAAGTTCAGATTAATTTTAAGGATTAGGACAATCCCTGCATTTGCAACAAGTTGCAGCGGTGACTGATCAGCCCACTTCAGACAGATGAAACCTGCTGTTATGCTGATCTGCATGTGAGGTCACCTCGTGAATCACCTTAATATAAATAGAGGATGACCTGGCAGCATGAATAAGTAAATATAGTTAAAGAATAAATATATGTTCTTAGTCCTTTTTTATTTAGATTATATTGTTTTATGTATTTTAATAATAAAGGCCTGTAAAGCAAGGCAGCTTTGACTCATAAACCAAGTGCTCAGCCAGACTGAAAAACAGGAAGTTTAGTGCAGAGCTGCAGATGCATATACAGGAAACCAGACAGAACTAAGTAGGAACTAAGTAACACGGAAGGAGTTGTTTTTAACGAAACTATGTGTGACGTGAAAGGACCAAAATAACACAAACCATTTTTGGTTTCTAACGCTAGAGATCTGCAAAATGGCTTTGGGCTGTGCATGTCTCTCTCTTCCGGAAGATGATTAAATAAAATAATTATAAATAGTTTGACTAAGTCATGTTCTCTCGATTCAGTAAAAGAATGACAAGAACCAGATTTATTATTTTGATTGGTGTTTTAAATTAATTTAAATTACTTTAGAATGGAAGTTAGACTTCTAACAAGTGCACAAGTTTAGGGGTGAGAACTTTTCACGACATACACAAAGTGAAAAGTTAATATACTGCACGTGTTGCACTGAATACATTTGTCAGCCAGTCAGAGGTGGATATGTAACCTCACCAATGTAGACATTTGCATCACTGCACGCTTAATAATGCAATTCAAACACTTACTGTTAACAATAGTTTTATTAATTTTGTGTCCCAGTCTCATACTATGACTTGACAGTGTGACAGGGATCCATTAAGTTCAATACCCCTTTTACTTAACCATTTACCCATGACCTTTTCTTACTGTGACATGCCAAAGTGTCTCCTGTGGAAAATGCTGTTAAGGAAGTACTAGAAGAAATGTTGCTGCTACTGAAAACCAATTCCTTTCTTTTTTCCACACAACCTGTTTGTGCCCTGTTTAAAATGTAGCTCCGACACTGAGTCATGTTTTATTTATCTATCGTGCCAGGAAAGAATAATAGTTACTTTCTTGTTGGTTTAAAAAAATACCTACATGAACATTTTCAGTAACCTACTTATCTGTTTGTAAGTATTAAAAGATTGTTGTAACAAATCCTGTGTAAACTTTGACTAAATGCTTTCTGACCTCAGTGCTCTGTCTGTGACACTCGTTCCCGTGGTTTCAGCCAACAACCATGTCATGTCTGAAGTCACATATATTACCTTTCTTTTTCACTATGATGCTTGGTTTGGTTTCTGAACGTCTACACAACTAGAGCCATTGGTTTACTCAACCACTCTGTTCTGTGTCCACTAACTCTCCCCGACAATAAAGCATGAACTGTGTGCAATGTTGAATCATTGTTGGCCACATCACATCATCCATATCCACATTTTTCTGCAATATTTTTGGAATATTGTGAATATTATGTAATATTTTCTGCAATTTCAGGTTGCAGATAAATTCACTTTGATCCATGATGATCACTAACTGCTCATCACCCCCACCATCCCAAGAGGGCCCTCAGTGTCCACCTGAGAGTTCCTTTCAGGTGTTCACTCCAGCTGAGCATGAGGTTCATCAACAGGACGTCATCCAAGAAACTCCTCTAGAATCAGTAGAAGACACATCGAAATCTCTGCACATGCATCGTAACAAACACTTTAAACGTTTGAGCTCTCAATGGCAATCAACCTTCAGGGGCAACATTGCTCTCTCTCCAACAGAGAAGCGGCACAGTGCAAAGAGCTTCAGGAGGCGCTGCAAGCTGCTGGGAGACGAGCAGCCTCTATGTGTCACTACCAACAATCAGCGCCAGCGTTACGTCACCAAGGACGGCAAGTGCAGGGTTAATCTGGGGCACATTAAAGACAAGAGTCGCTTCATTTCAGATATTTTCACCACATTAGTAGATCTTAAATATCTCTGGTTCCTTCTCGTCTTCACTGCCTGTTACATCCTCACATGGATGTCCTTTGGTGCAATCTACTTCTTAGATGCTTGGCTACGTGACGACATTGCACACGTCCACGACTCCCAGTGGCAGGCATGCTTTGAAAATGTGGACAGCTACCTCTCAGCCCTGCTGCTATCTCTGGAGACCCAGAGGACTATTGGGTACGGCACCAGGAGGGTAACAGCTAATTGTCCTGAGGGTGTGGTGCTCCTGATGGTCCAGTCCATCACCGGCTCCATTATCGATGCCGTGATGGTGGGCTGTATGTTCGTTAAAATCTCCCGACCACAGCAGAGGGCCCAGACACTGATCTTCAGCAAACACTGCGTCATCTGCGAGCGTGACGAGAAGCTCTGCTTGCTCTTCCGCATAGGTGACCTTCGAGAGAGCCACATGGTGGACGCCAAGATCCGAGCCAAGCTGATCAAATCCAGGCAGACCAAGGAGGGAGAGTTCATCCCACTGGAGCAGACAGAGATCAATCTGGGCTATGACACTGGAGGAGACAGGCTTCTCCTGGTAGAGCCCCAAACCATTGCCCATATCATCAATGACAGTAGTCCCTTCTGGGAGGTGGGGGCCAAGCGCTTGAAGAGGGAGACACTGGAGATTATCGTTATCCTGGAAGGCATTGTGGAGGCATCAGGTTTGTAGAAATGTTGTGCTTGTGCTGTTTAATACGGATACAGCTACGTTTACAACTTTGATTGTTTGTCATTTTTGAAAAGAGCTAAGTATGTGTGTTATTATTAAACTGGGATTTTATTGCTTGTTGTGATGTTTACTGGTTGTTTTTGTAATGTTACAGTAACACGTACAGTAGCATAGATCTTCATAAAGCTGCTTTGTGGTAGTTTTTTGGCGTTGTTTGAGTGGTTGGCAAACTGAAACCAACTAAGAAAAAGGTTACTGTTACTGTTCACTATCTAAAATATTAACAAATTTGTGTTCATAAAAAAACTTTATTCTTATGGCTCAGTGCTGGCTAAAGTGCATAAATGCAGAGAAAAAGATGTGCTTTCATGAAAACTTGCACACAATAAAGTTATGTCCTGATAAAATCTGTTGGATCTTTTTCCAATAAAGTGACCGGTTCCTAACCCGCTGATGCTTTTCTGCAGGTATGACATGCCAGGCAAGGACATCCTACACACAGGATGAGATTCTGTGGGGTCACCGATTTGCTTCGTGCATTTCCCTGGAAAAAGGAGCATTCCTCGTGGACTGCAGTGCGTTTGACAAAACCTTTGAAGTCGAAATGTCTCCACTCAGTGCAAGAAACAGAAGCCATGCAAAGGATGAGGAATCTACATTTTAGAAACTGAAAATAGGTCTTATTTGTGGAAACTAAGAATCTGCAGTTGTAGTAATTTTATCTACTTTCTTGATGTGGAAAGTTAATTATTTTGCTATGTAAGTAGGTAAACCGAGTAATTTTCAATGATCTATTAAATTTTAAAGACAAACATGGCTTTCATACCTCTTTTTGTACACCAGCTGTGACGTTCTCTGAAGTAATGACAATCATATTCATGAATATAAATCTCAGGGAGGCCATAATTTCTGTTGTTTTCCTTGTTGTATGTTTTGACATAACATGGTGTCTGATTTATTTTAAATCAAGTAAAATAAAATTTATCCTCTTTTTTGTTCTTCATCTTTTAGTTGTTCCTTTTTGGGGGCACCATAGTGGATCCTCCATCTCACCCTATCCATAGCATCCTTTTCTGTCACACCAATCCCTATGCATGCATTTTCTCTGTGCGCTTCCTCATTTTCAGCATCCTTTGTCCAATATACCCACTGTCCCTTCTTCTGCATTTGTCCAAACCATCTCAGACTTGCCTCCAACTTTGTCTCCAAACTGCTCAGCCCCCCTGATATTCTCATTTCTAATCCTGTCATTCTGCTCACTCCCAAAGAAAATTTTTAACATCTTCAGCTGTCTCACTTCCAGTTCTGCCTCCTATCTTTTTCTCAGTGACACCAGCTCCAAGCCATATATCATAGCAGGTCTCACTACCATCTTGTAAATCTTACCCTTTACTCCCGCTGCTATCCTTCTGTCACAAATCACCCCTAACACTGGCCTCCTACCTTGCATGCACTCTTTTTTTCACCTTTCTTGTCCCCTCTCCATTGGTTTGGATGGCTGACCCCGGGTATCTGACCTCATCCAGGTATTCTCTGTTAAACAGTCTGGTCAAAGAGTCCATTGCTCGCTCTACTAGACATCTCCATACCTCTACAGGTTGTCATCTGGACCATCCGGCTTTCCACTTTCATCCTTTTCATAGCTGCCCTCAGTTCCTCTTTACTAATGATTCACCAACATTGCTTCATATGTCCTGCTCTCACTCTCATTTTCTCCACCCAGAAGTCCCCACAGCACTCCTTCCAAGAAAAAACATGTTTAAATAATATCATTAACATTCTGCTAAAAACACTTGTCTGTGGTCTTGTCTAGGGGAATAGAGGAGTAGCATGGCAAATCTAAATTTAAAGATCCACCGTTGTTTGGTGATTTTTGAACTGTGCGCTGTTGGACTCAGGCCGGATTATTTGCCCAGGGACTTTACCCATGTAATCTTGGTGGCTGTTTATGTTCCTCCCTCTGCTAACCCCACTGCTGCATTTGACATTAGCACTCTGTCATAGCCCAGTTACAGACTCAGCACCTGAGTGAGAGCAGATCCCATGAGTTGAATTTGTTTTCAACAGATTTGGCACTGCAGTAAATGCTCACCCCCCCTACTGACCTGCCTGTAGTTAGCCTGCAATCCACAGCCAAGCCACTCACTCTCTTTCTCTCTCCACATTGCACCATAAAATCTTGAGAAAATCCTGACACCCCTCCCACACCTATCGTTTTCGCTCGTGACCAGGTTCAAAGAGAACAGAGAAGACTCCACTCAGGCAAGTCTACTCGACCAGACAGGGGGGGTCCCCTTGTCCTCAAGGCCTGTGCCCCCAGCTTTGTGGAGTCTTTCATTAACTGTTTATGGTGAATCTGAGCCCGCAGAGGGTCCCAGTGTGGAAGGCGTCACAGCGGCCCCCAGGATTACAGACCTGTGGCACTGACTTCCCACGTCAGACCCTGGAAAGACTCATCCCTGACCATTCCCAAACTATTATCAGGATCCCCTTCACAAACTGCATGCTATGTTTACTCCAGTTATCTTTGTCTTTATGTTTTATGGACAACATATGGAAATTAGCCCTTGGCTATAATCTGGTATGTTTACATTCATGTAATTGTTTTACATTTATGTTCATTAACATGCACTGTCCTAAATAAATTAAATTAATATTAAAATTGAATTGATGATCTGAAACATTTAAGTGTGACCAATATGCAAAAAATAAAAATAATAATCATACATATTTTTTACACAAGAGTTTACATTACATTCGTCCAAGGTTCAGCAAAAGGAAGATTAATTTAATGAGCAGTAACACTGGCGGCGTTTAACAGCCCCACATCGGTAGATGGCGCTAATGCGCGTGAATACAAATATAAATCCAAGAAGTAATGTCGGAAGAACAGCATGATGGGATATGAGAGTCCTCCGGCGGCGCGTTGCCGCCATGTCTCCTAGAGAAAAACATTTATTGCTTCTCTCTGCTCTAGGCCTAGTTACTCTCGCTTTTTATTATATTCCCACTTTTCTTTATGTGACCTTAATTCTTGCAGTTTGTTGTATTGTCTGTTATTATCATAGCGGAGAACCGCTTCCCGCCAGGTTAGGCCCGAATCCTCGGGGTGGGCTAAACGTTCCGGCCGTACTGCGGCGCTGGCTGTGGAGCTGGGAGGCGACCGGCGTCTCGGTACCCGCACGGGGGAGAGCGAAGAGCAGCGGCAGCAACAGAGCCGAGCTCCGGGAATCAGAGGGACACTTAAGTCAAAGACTCGCTGAAAGCGGAGTTTATCGAAAGGAATCCTTATCAAGCGAGTCTTTTCTTTTTAGCCCCCGGGATTTTCTCATGGGGAGTTACATCGGGAAACCGGAGAGCCCAACCGCCGACTCGGGGAGGCGGAGAGCCGTGAGAAATCCCCGAGAGCAGCTCCGGGAAAAGCTGGCCAGACCCAACCACGCCGTCTATACTCCAAACAGAAGGCTTTCATTTGCTGGGTATGTTCAAAATCAATCACATCACGGTTTTACCGGCGTAATACAGCCCGGTCTTTTTGAATGGAGGCGGTTAAGTTGTTGAGATTCAAAAGGTTAAAGGTGCAGCTTGGCGGTTTTTAATGACTAACCTTCGAGTCGTCAGAGCGATCTCTGTAGCTCCACACAGCTATCCAAATGTGCTACACGTAACTGCAACCCCATGCGTATATATCTGTACAGGTTATGTCATGTGCAAGAGTTTCTCATTACAGTAATTTACTACTAATATAGTACCGGCATTTCCAATCTGTGAACAGTTATGGCAGAAAACTTGAATTGTTGGCCATATAAATTACTTTAGAGCTGAAAAGCATATTTAGCAGGTTTGCTGTATTGGCAATGTAGTAATGTATTTAGAAAGCATTAGACTTTTACCTGATAATGGGATTTATTTCCGCTATCGCCCCAACCATTATAGAGACTGACAAATGGTATCTGACATGAAATATCAGAGACAGGAACAAAAGTTCACGTTTTCTGTAATATTAGTGAGTATTATATGTTTGGGTTTTCCCAGAAAAATCTATTATGGCCATTTGTGGGATTACAAAAACACAGACGAAAAGCAGACTTTCAGACCCTTCATTTTGCCTTGGCCTCTAATTGTTCTGTCCTGCAGGGAGACACCGGGAGCAGCGAGCAGGTTCACCATCACACCCCAGCGCCACTACCCCCTGCAGCAGCCGGGTGTCTCGTCAGTGGGAATCCTTCCTCCTGTCAAATGGGATGGTTTCAGAAAGAAAAACATCCTCAGCCCTCGCAATTCCCCGGCTGCCCTCAGTCCTGTCACAGTGAAGATCGCCAGGCCTGACCACAGCTCCCCCAGGTCTCTGCGCAAACTATTCATTACAGTGTTTCAATCTAGATCATCAGCTTGAGTCAGATCTCTTTAAACTCTAACATTAATGTCAAAACCCTTTTGATAAAACTTATGTAATGGCTGTTTACCTTTCTTTTTTTTTCAGCATGGACCATTTGAGTTATGCCGTTCTCCCCAGAGCGCCTGCCGATCCGTGCTCCAGAGAGAGTGTCCTCAAGGTGCTGAAGGAAAGCCGCAAGAGAGAAGTGGACGATGAGGACAGGAGCTTTACAACTGAGCAGAAAAGCAAAAGAAGGTATGAGGCAGCACGTGAATGCTGACAAGCTTTATATATTTTATATAGCTTGGCGACACTTTTTTTTTTTGTCTGACAGCTGTAAGGTTATTATAGTAAACTAAAAGTAGGTATAAAAACATTTAAACTGAAATAACTGTGAAAAAAATAGACTGGAAAAAAAGAAATTACTGTACTCACACAGCAAACCTAAGACATAAAAAGTCTGTAGGTAATGCATAGTGTGGTTATTAGCAAGGCTACAGAAAAACAGCCTGTTGATGCTTTTAGTTGTCTTGCTCCCTTAGCTTTACGGACAGCTGCAAACAGAATGGATGAATAGCTTTTTCCTATTAACACCATTTCCCAGTCCATTTGTGGTGCACTTGGAAAGCTCACTCTTCTAATGTAATGTTCCAACAAAATATACACTCCCACATGGGGCCAGGCATTCTTATGAATGCATATAACATCTGCATTATAATGCTGTATTCATTGCTTCCCTTTTTTCCCCAATAATTTGAATAGATACAGATCACACATACAAATGTGGCCTTAAAGTCTTCTATAAATACATTACCGAAGCTCAAATGCAGTTTTGAGTTACTGATGGATGCCAAGAAAATTGGAAATATCACTAAAACCTAACACAGCACATTTTACATAGGTTTTCTCTATTGTTATATTTCAAAATAATAAATGGTTGTTGGTTTTTTCCATTTTATTTTTTAATTAATTTTTTACTCCCTAAGACGTAATGACAGCGGTGGAAGTGCACACTCTGCTTTTGAACCCCTTTTGCCCAATGGCACGCCGTCACAGCTGGTTCCTAAGTAAGTTAAACTTTTCATGCAGTTAGATCATGTCTTATGAAAGCCTGTGGTGCAGGGTGAAGTATAGTGTGGTGCTACCTGTGCTTTAAGAGAAATACTTTCCTTTTCCCAGGCCAGGAAGTTTGAAAAGAGGGATGACTTCAGTGACTGAGGAGTCCATTATGAAGAGGTCTCGGACATCCTCAATCAGCTCTGGCAGTGGAGCTCATGCTCCAAGAGGAACCCCGGGCACCAGGAGAAATGCCATCCAGAGTTCCTACAGCTCTTCATTGGGTCTCAACCAGGTAACTCTTCTCTGCTGCATTAAAGGACGCACAGGATTCTAGAGGAAACAGTGGAACTATGACACTCTAAATCTTGTTTTCCCTTCACAGTGGAAGAAGCCGTCAGCACCCAGCTCCCCTCTGTCCAGCCCTGGATCATCTCGCTGTCAGACTCCAGAGGGCATCTCAAAAAGACCCAGGTGTGTCTCTGCTAGGTTTCTGATCAGTTGTTGACATTTAATCCTGTATTGCGGATTGTAACCTTAAGTTTCATTTCCAGAGAGGACGACACGCAGTCTCCCAGCTCAGCATCCTCTGCAAAGTCAGATCACACGTCTATGGACAACACACTCGTCTCTTGTGAGTGTCATACCTTGAGTGGCTGTTGTTGTGTAGGGGTTCTTCTGTCTTAGAAATGCAGCTCTGTGCAGCAGATTATTTAGATTTATGCAACACTGACTGAAAAGTTCTACTACTAATTAAAAATCCATAGAGCTAATTTGCTGGGAAGTGATCATAGGTAATGCTAGTTAGACTTTATTTACACAAAGTCATTTCTTATCCCAGAAACTCATTCACTTGTACCCTAAAGACCCATTTTCCAGCATGGGGTTTATCTTAGTTGCCCTCCACTGTTAAGTTAACTCTTAAGACTGTTGAAGAATATTATCAGAGTTTTCAAATGGGTCTCAAACCCATGCGTTTGAGCATTATCATTTCAGTTGTGCTTAATTCAGATTGCTTCTTTACTTTTAGAGAAATTGATTAGCCAGTTTGACCCCTCATTACTCGGTTTAAGAAAATGGTTTCCAGAAACATCCCAAGAAAGGTTTTTTTTTTTGTTTGTTTGTTTGTTTTTTGTTTGTTTTTTTTCTTGTGGCAAATGTTCGTTCATTTAGTGGGTCTGAATGAATGAACAACAAGTTGGGATTTGTGCAGTGTTCAATCTGTGTGCCCCAAAAATTTAACATGAATGCAGTTGACTTGAAAAAAAAAAAAACCTTCAGAGACATTAAATTGCTTTCTATTTATTGTGCCTTATATGATGATGTTCCAGTCAAACTGGCTCCATTGCCCAAGGTCCAACTCAATACCTCGTCAGACTCTGGTGGTAGTGGGAAAAGAAAAAGGAAGATTCAACTGGTGTCCAGCAACCGGGATGATCACATTTCTCTGGTAAGGATTACTACAGTCTCATTAGAAACCTCTGTTCTCGTGCTTAGCCATTACAGTGCTTTTAGTCTCTCCTTGTGCTTCCTTGCAGCCCCCACCTCCTGAACTGGGTTATACAGTTACTGTTAAAGATCTAGATGAGGAGAAAAGGGCTGCTATAAGTAAGATACAGAAGGTCCTGGAGACACCTGGTAAGTTGCATTCAGTTCAATCGTTAACCCTTCACATGTAAAGATTTAAACACCAGAAAATTATTTATAGAATAGAAAAGAATAAACCTTTATTATCCCACGGATGAGAAATTTTGTTGTTACACAGCTCTTATAGTAAGGGGAATATAAAATATAAACCAAAGACACAAAATGGTCCTATATACATAAGCAACTGAAGTCTGTATATACAGCTAACAATGTACAGAAATGTGTATAGAAAAATCGCATGGAGATATGTATAAAATGTACATAAAATATATCTATATCACTATAGAGCCATTGTGAAAGAAGTCAATCTACATAAATGTGTTTCAACCAAAATGGAGGGAAAACATGAGCCCTAGCATGTCTGTGACCCTCTTGTTTCTTTTAGCTCCAGAGCCTGAGAAGACTGTCTCCCCCTTAGCCACCACTTCCACCCTGCCTGCCCCCTCTGCTGGCTCTACTGCTACTGCTACGACTTCCACCACAACCTTGAGCAGCCTTCTGGCAGCTCCCTTGCCCACATCTAGCTCTGCCACCCCAGTCATTAACCTGGATCCCAATCCAGTGAGCAGTGCCGGTACAGTGCCTGCAGCCCCCAACCCACTGCTGGAGGCTTTGAAGAAAGCTAGCGCTCCTTCTCCCACATCCGCTACCAGTGCAAGTTCAGGTACAACTGCTCTTCACTTGATTTAATTTTGACTACCTCTAATTTCTTTGTTCTGTACACTCATGTTTTTTTCCTCCCAATGTGCCCTTAGTGTCTGTATCAACCACACCCGCACAACCCAGTGTTTCAATCCTGAAGGCATCAACAACAGTGGCTTCCCCACAAATCCCTGCAGTCTCCCAGTCCTCCTCTGCAGGTGTGCAGCAGTCCTCAGCCTTTGCTCAGGTCCTGCTGGGTCAGGTCTCCCAAGCTGCCAGCAGCACCCCACCTATGGCAAGCCTATTTGGGGTGGCTAGCCAGGTCGGCGCCTCCTCTGCTTCCTCAACATCTAACTCAACTGCTGTTACTGCAGCCCCAGCCAGCATCTCTGCATCAGTCAGTAACACCAACCCACTAATGGCTTCAGGCTTTAAGCCCATCTTTGCTGTAACCGCCACCACCACCACCACCTCAGCTACATCCGCTTCAGAAAACAAACCACCTGTCCAGAATTTCAAACCCATCTTTGGAGATGCCACTGCGGCTACTGGCTTTGGACAGCCTCCATCCCTTGCAAGTGCAAAGGCAGCCTCTACAATTTCAAGCACAAGCAGTACAGCCTCAGTATTTGGTGGATCAACAAGCAGCAACACAGCTGGCCCATCTCTGTTTTCTGGCTTAACCACCACAACCACCACAGCTGGCACATCCACAGGCTCCCTTCCCACTTCACAGCCTGCTCCACAGCCAGCTATGAAATCCCTCTTTGGAAACTGGAACACAACATCTACAACAAGTACCACCAACTCAGCTTTGAATCAGGCTCAGAATGCTGTCGGAACAATTCAGTTTGGAACTGCTACCACTACTACAGCAGCAGCCACGGCCCCAGCTCCAGGACCTGCTACTGCTTCAACCACAACCTCCAGCCAGGGTACCTTTGCATTTGGTGCCACACAGCCAGATGCTCAGGCTGCCAGCCAGAAAGTATTTACATTTGGCCAGGCAGCACCCAATCAGAACACAACCACTGCTTCATTTGGAGGCTTTGCCATGGGCAACACAGTTTCCACTGCTGCTCCTGCTACCACACAGTCGACCTGCAACTTTGGAAAGTCATCTTTTGAAGCCCCAGCAGCTCAGACAACTTTTGGCTCCACAGCAGCAGCACCAAAGCCATTCACTTTTGGAGGCAGTGGAGCATCATCCACACCTGCTTCTAACCCTGCCCCAGCTCCTTTCAACTTTGGGGCAACTCCTACCACCACAGCAGCCACTTTTGGGACCCCAGCTAAACCAGCATTTGGAGCCAGCACTGCTGGTTTTGCTTTCGGTGGCACTGCCGCTCCCTCAGCTGCACCCTCAGCTCCACCAAGTTTCGGTGCAGCAACCCAGGCTCAGAGCTCCTCCACACCCACCTTCGGATTTGGCAGTGCAGCTCCTCAGCCGGCTCCCTCTGGACCAGCTCAGCCAGCATCCGGTGGTTTTAACTTTGGCTCTGGAATGCCGTGCCCTCAGTTTGGAACACCAGTTTCCAATAATCCTGCACCACAGATGGGAAGCTTCAACTTTGGGGCTGCTGCTACAGACAAACCAGCTTTTGGTAAGGAATTAAGACTGTTGTTGTTTTGCTTGTTTATGTCTTAAGCCCACCTGTAGATCGGTTCAAGCAATGAATGTAATGTTGGCTAGCTATTTCTTTTGGCTGTTCCCTTGCTTGAAAGGGTTTTTATCACACCAGACATTTGATTTGGCACAGATTTTACTCCGGGTGACCTTTTTGTGTCTCCTCCTGGTCTCAAGCCAGGGATCTTTCTCGTGTTAGGCAAAGATGTTAACCACTACACTAATTTTGTCTGTTGCGAATATCTTAAAATAATTTTAGTTTTGATTACCAGTAAATGAATTAATTGAAATGATTGGTATGTGAAACATAACCAGTAGTTGAATTAACGGGTCTCAGTGGTGGGGAGGGTGGGCTGCATTTTTGTTTGTTTACATCGCTGTATGGTTGCACTTATGTGTGATTGCTGGTTTCCTACTGTGCCACACTGACAGAAAGATCTCTGTGGTTAGGTTACTATGTTGGTCTATCAGAATTTTAGGTGTTGGGTGTTTGAAGTTGCATGCTGTTTTCCCTGCAGGAACGTCAACACCATCTTTTGGCCAGAGTGCTGCTGGAGGTCCAATTCCCTTTGGAAGTCCTGGAACTCCACTCCAAGGCTTCAATGCTGTTCAGTTTGGTGAGGCATCAGTAGGGATGTGTGGCTAGATGTTTAAAATGTTGTTGCTCTCAAGGAGCTGTAACCCAGTGATTTAAACAAATTAGTCTTCTGATTTTATTTAGTGAGAGAGCAGCACCATCACAAAGTTTTATTAATAAATTTGTTAAATTACTCTATACCTCTTCTGTTGGTAATAGGATGCTATACTGTAGCATTGTGCATTGCAATGTAGTGGGATTTAGCCTGTTTATCTACTGCTGTGAGACCAAAGTGGAAACACATGGGTTCTGTTATTAAAGGTGGGCTTGAGGCAAGCTTATGGGAATTTTTATTGGAGCCAAATACTTAAAAGCATGTTGCCTCACTATAAGAATTCCTTGTCAGACCTGATATTGATCCTAATTTAGATGAAATTAAAAGGAAGTTTTGAAGTTTGAAAATTTGATGCCACTGTTAAGAACTGGATACTTTGTAGCAGAAATTGTTACATATCCATATTTTTTATTTTGTTTAGGATCTCCAGCAACTCCTTCCTTCTCAATCGGAGCTGGATCGAAAACACCCGGAGCACGGCAGAGGCTGCAGGCGAGGCGACAACACAACAGGAAGAAGTAGCCTGCCACGTCGTTCCAACAACGCATTCGGAGGACTCCAGCTGTTGCTGCTATGGCTAACCTGGCTAACATTGCTCTGTTCTAAGCCCAACATCCCACCCCATCAGGCTACCACCATGCCCTCTGCTTCCTCCCTCTTCTCCTCCAGTGGGTTGTGCTGGCCCGAAGTTTGCAGACGAGTTAGAAAGAGCACATTAGCCTACTGAGTCCATGACCCAGTGAGGGAATGCAGCAGTAAGGAGAGAGAAACCACAATGATGTACTATACTTGAAGAAAGAGAAAAGACTATTTGATAGATGCTGAACATAAGCATATCCAAAGTTCTTTTTCCTTTTACCGTACACGGACACTCCCATTGGTTCGTCTTAAGGAGAAAGTTGAGTCGAGCTAAAGGTGGAGCTGCGGCTCAGACATTTATTTTTTTACGTGAAACGCTCGCTGGTTTGTATGTTACCTGAATATTTGAGTACATTCTCTGACTGAATCTGAATGGGATGAAATGCACAGTCAATTCAGATAAGGTACACAACACTGCAGTGTAAATGTAAAGTTTGCATTTAAATTATTTTTTTAATTGGCTCTCTGACCCTGTAAATGAATAATGTGTTTCTGCACTTAAAAGGGTGACTTAGTAAATGTCTTAACGTAGTTTGTGCAGACCCTTGTGTTCTTGTTTCGTACTCTTTGTCATTGCAAGCATTCCCAGAGTCCTCCTGTGGATGGCCTTCTTTTGATAGTGATTGCCAACTGATTGAATTAGCAGGTCAGTATGTGAGTAGGATGAGTACTCGACTAGCTCTGACAAACCAAAGCCAACTCTTCAGCTTGTTCCCTGTGAAAAGAATCTTGAGATGAGAGTGTGCTTGTGTGTGTGTTTGTTGTGCCAGACTACCTCTCTTTGCGCCCAGGCACTGAATCCTTGTTAATTCACTGAAACGTAACAAATCTGCTAGAATCAGTTACATTTTACCTTCAGCCTACCTGCTGTTAATGCACATGTAACTGTGATAAATGGTGAGTTTTTAAATATCTGCACAGCAACACATTATCCCCACTTCAGAAATGTCACTGCTACCTTATGTCAGATTTACTAAAAAATTACAGTCTGTTCTATTGGATCTCTCACAGCGATACAGGGATTTTTGTTTTTGTTTTTATTATTATTATTTTTGTTTTTGAGCGTGCAGCAAACATGGACAGTAAAGCAGTTGATGTCAGCTGTTTTATTCAAATGATCTCTGTTCTCAGTAATAATCACCTCTTATTGTGAAAAGTGAGCCGTTACCAGTTGGGGTTTTTTTTTTTCTTTCTTTTCTTTTCTTTTCTTTTGGGGGGGTCTGTCTTTGTTTCTTCTTTTTTTTTATTTTTATTTGGATGGTCAAATTTGAATAAATAAAAATGTGAGTTGTGGATGTTCCACATTAAACCTTTAAAGATCGCCAAATTTTCTTCTCAAGACGTGGAGGCTATACTTCATACTGTATATTAGCAGTATGCTGTTTTTGTAGTGGATATACAAGTATTGCTTAGTAATGTTGCAGGAAGTTAAAGAGGACCTGTTATGATTGTTCTTATTTTCTGTCATGTATATACTGTTACAATAGTCCTCATATTAAACTTGGCCAGAGTTTCAAGTAATTTGTTCACTCTATGAACAAGTAAACCCTGTCAGGTGTCAAACTTCTCCAAATGCACAGTTTCTGATAGTAGTTTTTTTTTTTCTTCTACTTCTGGTTGTATGATTTTCATGAGAGGAGTAATCCTTAACACCTCTCTTTGTGAGGGGCATCCAATCAGAAGAGCCCCTTAAAGAGGGGTTGGCTTCACATGGTGGATGAACAGCAGAGCAAGAAGGGAAAGTGATTCTTTATGGAGTCTGGATTTTTTTCTCCAAGCTTCTGTGGGTTTCTCTTCTAAATTCTGGTTTCTCCCCTGCCAAAAACATGAAACACATTGGAAAAATGCTTTGTTAATGACACGCTGCTTACAGAACAAGAATGTCAAGAATTGATATCCAACATACTCCGAGAGATCTAAGTAGTGTTTTACTGGGCACTGTATAAATAATTTTAAGTGATTTAATTTCAAGAAAGCTGGAGTTGAAATCAGATTCAATATAACGTCAGACTAGATACAAGTCCAAACTTTGTATTTTATTTCTTTTCAGAAAATAATCACAATGCATTTTAAAGCATATTTGGAAGTATTACCACTTGCCACGGAACAGTAAATGGCTACTTTTCTGAAGAATACATGCTTTTACTTTAAATATTTCAGGTATACTTGATGCAAATATCTAAATCACATTTATTTAGGCTTGTAGACATGGTCAAAATGAAGTTCAACTGAGCATGGGGATGGGTAATTTAAGAAACTTTGAAAGGTGAAAATGCCTGACAACTTTGAACTGATCCGAAAACTCATTTAATTACTTGTTACAAACACAGGAATGCAGAGGAGCATCTCTGAATGCACAGCATGTTAAACCTTGAAGTAGGTGGGCTAAAGCAGCAGACACCCCACAATCAGTGCCACTCCTGTCAGCTCAGAAAAGGACACAGAGGATACACTTCACATGGGATCGCAGAAAATGGACAGTAAAAAACTGGAAAAAGTTTGCCTGAAAAAGTCTGGTGAGCCCTGATTTCTGCAGCAACATTCAGATGGTAGGATATAAATTTTGGTGTAAACATCGTGGAAGCATGGCTCCAACTTTTCTCCTGAAAAGTTTTCAAACATTCCACACACGCCAGTCCGCTAGGTGGCATTAGAGACGGTTTGATACCCGGATTGTGCTGCATTCATGACTACACCCAGAACAGGAAATGTGAAAATTATGGCAGTTACGCTAGGTAACGCCGTTTTAACTAAGAAAAAAACGAAAACGAATAATCTAAGAGATTAAGTTGTCTTTTAACGACATGTTAAAATCATGCAAGCCAAACTGAATGGAAACAGAATGTTTATACATTTAAAATAAACTATATGGAAAATGTTTGGGGGCTGGGGGTTCTCGTATTTACTATTTGCAGTCGTAAACGTGAACGCAGCCTCAGATGAAGCGTACTATTAGGACGCATGCGCGGTGCCCCAGTCGTGCGGGGTTAGTTTAGGAGACGTTAGCGTTGTAAAATACGTGGCAGAAGGGTGTCGACATGGAGATAGCTGCTCTGGCCGCGTTAACTTTGTTACTGGGTGCACTGGTTATTCTCGTTGCGTTAGCGGTGGGCAGACGGAAAGAAGAAATAAGAGAGGAAACGGAGCAGGCAGCAGAGTTTACCGGTAAGAGCCACTCAGGCTAACGTAACTCTAGCTAGCTGGAGAAGGGGAGACTGTGGAGAAGGCGGCAAGTCAGTCATACTGCATTCATTCATTCATTCATTCATTCACTTACTCAGTAATTGATTCATTCAACAAAAGAGCTCCGTGCCAACGATATTAACACGAACTCAGAGCTAGAAGTACAAGCTATGGTAACTTTTGACTGGCTGTCACTGTCACATTAACAGACCAATGGGTGCACTGCTTTCTGTCGAGTCACTGCCTGTTTTTTAACGCTTCATTGATGACAAATCGGTATCTGTAGCACGTGACATTAATTAACGGCAACACTAAGACTCTTATACATGGAAATGGTAAATGGCTTGTATTTGTATAGCGCTTTACTTAGTCCCTAAGGACCCCAAAGCGCTTTACAGCGTAAAGTAGAATAGCTCACTGTATAAAGATAGTACTTAAAAGTTATAAAACAGAGGAAGGTTAGCACATTCATCTGATGTTGAGTCTGTTTAACTATGTTTGAAGAAGAATTTACATTAAATTAAATTTTGGACTAGTAAAGACGACTATTATTTTTTCTCCAGGTAATAGGATTCAAAGTTTATAATTGACTAATAATACAGTACCTCGGCATAATTTTTCTAACCTTGGAGTTAATCACTTTAATAGTAACTTATTATAGTTTTGTGTTGTCTAAATGGGTTTTGTTTTTTGTTTTTCTTTTGAGGTTAGTTTGAGTTATTTTGGATGTTTTAGTTTAAAATTTTATCCATCACATCCATCCATTTTCTTCCACTTATCCCAGACAGGTTGCCACTCTGTTGCTGGGTTAACTTAGAGACCGACAACTGTCCATACTCACATTTACACCTATGGCCAATTAAGAGTCACCAGTTAACCTAATGTGTATGTCTTTATACTCAAGGAGGAAGTTAAGTCATTCGTTTTAAAAAAAAAAATTTTTGATTACTTTTTCATTTTCTTAGTTTCCAGTCATATAGCTTATTTCCACAATTTTCTTGGCTTTTAATTTAATTTTAGTTCACTATAATAATCATGCTGAGAGTGTTTTTCCACATTCTGTTAACATTATTGCATGCAGTGAATAGAAAACTTCCCAGAGCTAATTCCCTGATTTCCAGAGTGTTGGGGGGTGGATTGTCATGATACCAAGGATTGGAAAATTACACATCAATTATCTTTTAGCTGTTTGTTAATGCTTCATAACACCCACATCATGTTCAGAAATAGCATAACCAACAGTTTATTCTAAAATGAAATGTGTGGAAATAAAACTTTTTTTATGTTCCTAGCCTTTTCCTTATGACTGGGCTTTGACATACATGCTAATGTGCAGGCTTGTTGAAGAAGATCCATAAACAAGAGCTATCCATCAATAATTTTTCCCCAGAGATAACTGATTCATAGCAGCTCACAAGAGTACATTGTTATTGTTAGACTGCTTATAAAAGTTAGATACACTTATATTGTTAGTAAAATTACAGAAGACCAACCACACAAACCACACAACTTAATTAAATAATGATAATAGAAAAACTTATAATAAAAAGTAAAGAAATAAAATGGAAACCTAAAAAACAAAACAAATATATTTATTTTGTTTATATTTATGTTAGAAATTGTGCAAAATTACAAATTCTATATGATATGTTATATGCTATATAATGCTAAACATATAGCATTATAAATGAACTGGTTCTGTTTTGTAAGTGCTTTGTACTACAAGACTTATTAACACAAGCCCTTTTTTGCTATGCCTAACTACTTACTACCTAATATTTATGCTCTATGAGCCCATCGGAGAGCAACTTGGGGTTCACTATCTTCCCCAAGGATACTTTGGCATGCAGACTGGGGCAGCCAGTGATCAAAGCAGCAAAGTTCCAATTAGTAGAACTGCTTATTCTCCTGATATACAGCCATCTGAGTAATAGTTTGTATATATCCTTTTAAAATAGTCTTAGTGGGCATCAATGAGCATGTTTTTCCTGTGTGTCTTCCAGCTGAAGCCAGTGCTGTGAAGGGTTCCCAATCCAAGAAGCAGAAGCAGGAGAAGCAGCGTGGCCGCAAGGATAAACCTACACAACACACTTTCAGCCATCCGCTGCTGGCAGCCTCTCTGAAGGTAAACTGAAACAATCATCAAACACACACATTGTAAAAGCCTCAGAGGACAAGGAAGAGTTTTCATAAGAGACCGGAGTTTGGTTTGTTTTAAGTCACTGTAGGTTATGCAAGTTACTTTTGTTTTGGTATGGATACAGCTCAGCTCAGTGAGCTGTTCTGAAATAATTTAACAAGGTTTCACTTGCACCCTCTCCATAGCCATTTTTCAGCATGTGTGTATTTGTTTCCATGTGCCTTTTAGGGCCACAGTGGAAATGTGACGTGCCTCGATTTTAGCAGTAACGGGAAGTACCTGGCGTCCTGTGCTGACGACCGCACTGTTCGGATCTGGAGCACCAAGGACTTCCTGGACCGCGAACACAAGTGTCTGAGAGCCAATGTGGAGCTGGATCACGCTACGCTGGTCCGGTTTAGCCCTGACTCCAGGTCTTTAACTACACTTACTGACATAAAGCATTTCTTCTCTTTCCTAAGGAAAGTGAATTGTACACAAGAGCTAGTGTAAGTTTAACATAAACCAGGTCAAAGAGGTTTAGAAAAGACTTGTGAAGTAACTTGTTTGATGATCTGAAACATGTAAGCATGTAAAATATGAAGAAAAGTAATCAGTAAGTGGACCAATACCTTTTCAAAGCACTGTACACAGCCAGAGTTATGGTGAGGTAATCTTCAGAAACAAGCGCCGCCTCCTTCACTGATTTTCTCCTTTTCTCTACAGGGCGTTTATCACCTGGTTGGCCAACGGAGACTGCATACGAATCTTCAAAATGACAAAGAAGGATGACGGCTCCATGAGCTTCAAAGCTGCTCCCGAGGATTTCCCACAGAAGCACAAGGCCACCATCCTCAACATTGGCATCGCAGAGACAGGTACAGAATGCCGAAATAACTTAAAGTTTTTACTTATAGTATCGGCTAGTAACGCAGTTAACACAGCTGGGTTTGTTTTTATCACCAGCTGGGTTTTTGAAAGTGTGACACCATTTGTGATTTAGTATTTAACAATCAGTAAATACATTTCAATGTTTCTTTTATTCATCTGCTCCATCTCTTTGATTATTTGTGCAGTCTTTGGGTTAGTCAGCCTCTTGACAGCCTGTTTTAAGAAAAAAATCGACCCACCAACAAGCAACAAAAGTTGACTCTAGTTTCACATGAGAAGAAAGCTGTCAAAAAAGGGAACATCTGTTAAAACCTTATTTATTGATTTATTTATTTTTCAGTATTTGTCACCAGATTATGAGGCTGATATTGTGTTTCTCACCCACAGGCAAGTTTATCATGAGTGCTTCCACCGACACCTGTATCAACATCTGGGACCTGAAAGGAGAGGTGCTGGCCTCTATCAACACGAACCAGATAACCAATTCTTATGCTGCCATCTCCCCGTGTGGCAGGTCAGTCCCACTCCTTATTTACTGCACAGCTTACACTTGAAAGCTTAGAAATGATATACATCTACTCTGTAAGTTTATTGTTTTACTGTTTCATGACATTAAAACAGAAAAAGTGTCTATAAGCGATGTTTTACAGTAAGAGCTGTAGGTTCTTCTGCTTTAAACTGTTGTTGAGAAAAGTAAATGTCTGAAAAGTAATTTTCCCACATGTAAGACGATTTCTTCATATTGTTTTTTACTTTTAAATTCCATTCAGTAAAATAAAAATCGAAATAAAAATAAGTGTTTGAATTGCATTTCACTCTTTGGGAGCTCTGATCCTGCTTCATCTATTTGCTCAGGTTTGTCGCATCCTGCGGCTTCACTCCTGATGTGAAGGTGTGGGAGATTTGCTTCGGCAAAGGAGGAGACTTCAGAGAGGTGGTGCGAGCCTTTGACCTGAAGGGCCACTCTGCTGGAGTCCACGCATTTGCCTTTTCCAACGACTCTCGCAGGTAATACGCTGAAATATTTAAGATGGAAAATAAATGGTTGTTTATAAGCTGAGACAACATAAAATGGCATATAAACGTTAAGCTGAGAGTAAAGAAGCCTGCTGTGTTAAGCAGTAATACTTTCTTTTCATTTTTCAGGATGGTGAGCGTCTCCAAAGACGGCACGTGGAAGCTATGGAACACGGACGTGGAGTACAAAAAGCAGCAGGATCCCTACCTCCTGAAAACCGTTCCCTGCAGCTCGTCTGAAGGCAGCCGGGTGGCCTTGTCTCCAGACGGCCGGGTGGTGGCCGTCAGCGATGGCTGCAACGTGGCCATGTACGATGCTGCCAGCGGAAAGCTGGAGGAGGAGATGCACGGCGTCCACAGCGTGGAGATTACGGACCTTAGGTTTGACATTAACGGACGCTTCTTGGTGTGCAGTGGCGACAAGGCTATCCGAGTGTTTCACAATGCTCCGGGCTACCGGGCTGCAATCAAAGACATGCAGGACATGCTGAAGAAGGCTCAGAACGAGGCCATGAAGCAGAGACTGCAGCAGCAGATCAAAGAGGCTCAGAGTGCCCTGGACGCTGTGCTCGCTGCCCCCTCCAACTAAACAGAAATAACAGGAAATCACACTCTGAATGTGACAGTGTCAGACTCTGCTAATCATTTGTTTGCATAGTCACCTCTGCCTCTTAATGATCTGGACTGTGAAGATGAGATTTGCATGCAGTTTAATAAAAGGTATCTTTTTATGGAAGTGCTTCGTTTGATTTGAGACATTTGGACTTCTGAGTTTGATGTGCTGTGATTGTGTTTGATTTGTCATAGTTTATGAAATTGGTCTCATAGTTCTTCAGAGTCACTATGTGGAAAAAGGAACAGATTAACAGTCCCTTTAACATCTAATGGCCACTGTCGGTTTGGGTGCTTCATTTCCAAGTCCAGGTGTTGTCTGTGCTGACTCACTGTGAAACTTTGAACACAAACTAATGTTAATGTCCACCTTTGCTTTTCCTACTGTGGTAGGTCAAAATTTCTGCTGTGAAAAAAGTTAAAAGTGTAATATTTTCCCAGAGGGTGGTGTTGCAGTAAAATTCCTTTTCTGCTTATTACATCCAAAGTAAATCTTTGAAAATCTCCTCTTTGAAATCCTTAAAACTTTATCTAATGGCATTGCTATTGAGAGTTAAAAATTAGGCCTCAGTTGACACCTGTGCACTCTCACATGGGTGTACAATTCAGTGCAAATACCATAAGAGGATTTGACTTCAGAGCAGAACGTAAATTGTGAGGTGCCTTTTAAGTACAACTAACTGAAAGAAGTGTGAGCAAGATGTCCGGCATCTTCAAAACACAGGTGAAACCACCTCTTCGGATCTGTCAGAGTGATAAAAATAACCTTCAAAGTCACTGAAACTGGGGAAGAAAAACTAGCTTATTCCTCAGCCCACTGAAGGTGTATTTGATCCTCACAAACAGATTTTTTTTTTTCCAGAGTTGTAGCGGGGAAGTCTGGAGTGTCCTATAATCCCCAGAAAGTCAAAGCATATCAAAATAATCCTCAGGATTTGCAGAATTTGTAACTTGTTTTGAATAAAGGCATATATTTGATTACAGTGTGCTTGTGTATGAGGATTTGGGTATAAAATAAGGCCTTAAGTATCTTAATTCAATTGTGTAGTCTGGATTAATTTTTGTAGCTTTAATAGAAGACATCCTGAATCTCTGTGCCCTTTTTAGTATTTTTTAAGACTGTCAGAATGAATATTTTGTAAAACAACACCAAAAAAATAAATGATATTCCCTTAAACAACATTAATCAGTTATTTTCCAGTCTTTCAGACCAAGACATGGGCTTGTTATATTAATCAGAAAAACTGGGTGATCCAGTGTAATGTGTGGCTTGAGTAGTTTATATAAAAAATTATAAGTCGTTTATAGGGTGGAGAACAGATCCAGAATACTTTATTGATCCCAGAGGGAAATTGTTTTGTTACTCACACTGAAAATATAAATATGAAAGATTGAAAATATAAAGTGAAAATTTTATATTCAAACAAAGGCACACAAAGTGCAATGTTAAATTAAAATAAAATGTTCCAATTCTAGTGAAAATGTAATGGATGGACAAATAAAGGCAAATCAAATGAAAAAAGTGTCACCATTTATTTTAACCATTTGGATGAAAGAAATCTTAAAACAAGGCTCATGGTAACAAAAACATGTTTTATGATATTAATTAAATGTAATTCAATAAATAAATGCATTGATACATTTTTATTATTTATTATTATTATTATTCTAATATGTGGCTATATATGCTCATTTTCTAACAACTCTTTTAACAATATTATATTATATTATATTATATTATATTATATTATATTATATTATATTATATTATATTATATTATATTATATTCCCTTCTGTGAATCGCTCAATAAAGTTTTTTTCTTCTTAAAAAAAACATGGCTGGTGAGTTGACCCGGATGTAGTTTCCGTGAGTGAGGCACGTGTTCCCCCTGCAGCAGCATGAGTAGAGGTGGTGGTGGCATTTGGAACAGATGTCTGTAGAGATGGTGGAGCTCTCAGTGAAGGCGGCGGAACCGCTCCGGCCCGCCGGTAACCTGCAGCAGAACCGGGTCTTCCTCGACTTCTTCTGGGACCTGGCCAAACCGGATCAAGAGGTCCGACTGAAGGCGGTGGAAAACCTGATACAGTACCTAAAAACCAACAACAAGGTGAGGCAGACTGCGATCGGTGTCACTGAGAGACGGAGCGTGGTCCCACTGCACATGTACTCCTCAGACGTTTTCCACTACTAGTTTTAGAAGTAGTAGTTGTACACATAGTGTCGTATGGAGCGGTGGGAGATGTTTTCATATGTAACTGATTATATGACTGGATATCATACAGGATATCATTGACACACTGAATACTCATATAACAGAGTCAGGCCTATATTATTAACACAAGGCACTATTACCGTAACTACCTACTTTATCAAAACTTGTTAAAATACTTTGTATACAATATAGGAATCAGAACATTAAATAAAATGACTTAATAATATAGTAAACCTTTTCTTACCGTACAGCAAGCAGTAATGCATATACTATTATATATTGTATATATATTTATTAGTTTCAGATTTAGCCATCTTATATTTTGCTTGTTTTACGTTATTGTATTTTTGCACAACTCTGTTGCTTGTGAAGCTCGCACACAAGAATTTCACTCACATGTACTGTACCAGTGTACCTGCACATGTGATGTGACAACAAAAGTGATTTGATTTGATTAGAAACACTGTAAAGCACAGTAAAGTATTTTACTGTCAAGGGTCAAGGTTTAATGGCATGTTTACTGTGGAACTCCATTACCAGTAATGAAATCCTTGGAATCAGAGTTTTATCTGATTGCTGTTGCTCATTAAACTAAACCCAACACTTAAAAAAAAAAAAAAAATTAAAGAGTGCACTTATAAAAAATGTCTGAGTTTAGTATGTAGTATTTCTTGTATAAGTATATTCCAGCATATATATGATTCCACACAGTGTTAAAGTGTCTGTAGTTTCAAAGTTTTAAATCATCTTTCTTCATGTTTTGCAGGAGGATGAGTTGGAATACACCTTTAAAAGGCTGGTGGATGGACTGGCTCACACACGGGAGACTGCGAGACCTGGGTTCAGCCTCGCTCTGGGGCAGGTGAGTGGAGTTTATCCCCATCTATCTTTGTCTGCAGCCCTGCCTCTGCGCACACATCCACAGCTTCAGCCACATCTCTTTGTTTCAGGGTTGGGGTTAATAAACACAGTGCAGGAGTTCAACACTACTTTTAATAACAAAAATCCTCTTTATTTATCTTCATAAGTGATAAAATTCCTGGATGTGGCTTTTATGTGCTAAGAGATGGTTGTGAGACCTGCTATGATGTATAGTTTGGAGACTTCGACTGACAAAACGATAGGAAGCTGAGTTGGGGGTAGCAGAACCAAAGATGTTAAAGAGTTAGAGAGGTGAGGCTGAGATGGTTTAGAGATGTAGACAGGAAGGATAGCAGATGTTTAATACGGAGCTGCCAGCCAGGAGGAAAAGAGGAAGACCAGAGAGCAGGTTCATGAGTGCAGATAAGGAAGACATTGCAGAGCGTTGGCACGACAGAGGAAGATGCTGGGGGATGGGGGGGATGTTCAGATGATGTGCCGTGATGACCTTTAGATGTCAAAGATAAAGATGAGGAGAAAGAGGCAAATGACAAAGTCACAGAAGCAGATGAAGAAGACAAAGAAGATAGAGAGAGAAGCGATGATTTGTGTGTAAAAGACTTATACACACCTTTTTTTGGCACAGTTTTGTACGTACAAAAGTGTCACTATAAGCTTTGTATAGCAATAGGTTATGACATCAGCATGTACACATATACCTAATAAAGTGGTCAAGATGTGTTGCCGTTACTCTTCATTAAAGAGCAAATTCAAAAGTCTAAGGAGTAGATGTGATCATGTTAAAAGCTAACCAGTCAGCTGTAAAGCCCAGCTTTATATTAATCTTAAATTAGGGTGGTAGCCAGAAGTTTCCAGGGTGTCATTACGTACACTGGAATTTGTTTTTCCCCCTTGTCAAACATGGACATACCTTCTGTCTACCTATGCTTCAAAGTCCTGAATGAATCATCCTTTGCTTTCTGTCTAGCATGGACAGTCTCCCTTTATTTGTGTATCACCTTCTGTACGACGTCATGCAATTTAAAGTGCTAGTTTTGCCTTATTTTAAGATGAGTATTGAACTGAATATATTGGTCATAATGTGGGTTTTGGTGTGTGTACAAATGCTGTTTTGCTGCTAGTGTTAGGAAAGTGCTCTATAATAACTGAGCTAATCAGTAAAGTTTCCCTTATTTTTAGGTTTTGAGTGCCTTTGAAGATGTCTCCCTGCAGAGAATACTCAACAGCATCAAAGAAAAGCACAACTTGCAAGGAGCTAAAAAGGTGAGTTTTGGGTGTTTGGTCTTTTTTAGCACCAAAATTGATGAATGCAATCTTTGAACTTGTTTCATCTTTTGTCTTTCAGAAATTTGCCAGAAATGCTATGTTTGGAAACTTGTTTGGTGTTCTTGCCCTTCATCAGTCCAACCGCCTCTCTAAGGTAAGTTTTCTCACATTTTTAGCATACTTGGAAAAAATTTCACTGCATTAAAGAGGAGAATGTGCCTGAGACAATATACTGAAGATGCCTGCAAATATTTAAGGGATACCAATCGTAGGGAAAGCAGGAAAAAAAAAAGATCGTGGTTGCATCACTTTCAGGTCTTTGTACGGTTGTAAATTTCACGAGAGATTTAAGATCCAGGTGACAGAGGAGATCCAGGACAGCTGATGCTCTGTCAAATACGTTGTGGTCTCTGAGCTCTCTGTCTTGTTTCTGTGCAGGAGCCGCAGGTGGTGTTGGGATGTGTGCAGCTCCTGCAGAGCCTCAGTCAGCACAAACAACACCTGAAGGACCTACCCACCAAGACCATGATGGACATCCTCACTGAGGTGACAGCTGCAGCCTAGTTACTGCTATAAAAATAGTGTTTTTCAAGTATTTTCAGGGGTTTTCTGACTCTAGTGTATGTCATCCTGTCCATCAGGTCCCTGAGGAGGTGTTTGAGGAGGTCCTCATGGGAGCCCTGCAGACTGACCTGGAATCTGCTTTCAGGACTCCGGAGCAGCTGCAGCTGCTGCTGGTAGCTCTGCAGCGCTTCCCACAAACCCTCAAACCCAAGAAACTGAAGAAGTTGCTGGGCTCCTCCACCATCATTAACGCTGACAACATACCCAAGTAAGAAGCTTTCACAAACACGCACATCTTCTGCTGCTGATCTGAATGTTCATTTTAACTTGCACCGCTCTGTGCTGGCTACACTACTGTAAGTGCATCCTATAATTATGCACCACTTTCCCCTTCTGGGTCTGCTAATCAGCAGCTTCTGACTGAACTGTCTAATGTGATGTCTGGCAGAATAACAGAAGTGTTGAAGACGGCAGCCCACGCTGTGAAGAAGGAGCGCATCCTCCCAGCAGTGGTCCTGGACCTCCTGAAGCTCTCTCTGAAGGAAGACAGCTTTGAGCTCTTCTGGAATAAAGCCATCACAGACGGCATGTTAAAGGAACAGCCGGGGCCAACTCAGTGAGTCCTGTCAGCTTTAGAGGGTGCCTGCAGCCCGTTGAACAGTTAGTCCTTTAAAAATGAAGTAATTAAATATTATTATGCTCACTGGAAATGGTTTTATCAGATGTGAACTAACTGTGGTAGACAACTGAGTGCTGCACTAGATGAAACAGCACTTTTTTTAATACCACCGACTTCGTTATCCTGTATCAGACGTAAGTGCAGACATCTTCATGTCAGGAATTTAGCATGAAAATTAATAACTCAGCAGTTTGTGTTGATTTTAAAGTCAAACTTGGAGCAGGAGGGTGTAGGATTTAATCTGCAACAGCAAATCTGACACTATATTGTCGCTGTGTTTAGTGCTCACTTCGCTGCTTTGCTTTAGTAACACTTGACAGAGGTGGAGAGAGCACACCTGTTTCTGCAGGATTTACTCTTCTTTTTTCTTCGATTTGTCCTGTTTATTATGTCATTGTGCTCAGCCCTTCTGCTGCTTTCCCATCTGTGTCCAGTTACATGAGCTTCCGTCTGCTGGGCAGCGCCCTCCCTCTGCTGTCCGCAGCCCAGCTGAAGGACGTCTTGTCTGGAGAGGTGATGATAAACTATGGGGAACACGTAGTGTCTGCTCAGGTCAGTGCCACCGTCTAGACTTGACTATAAAGAACAGCTTCCACTCTTCAATGTCATCTAATGGGACGAGCTAATAAAATCTTGCTTGCAATGCTTTCTGCTACAAGACCTGCTAAAATGAGCCTAGTGTTACTGTACTTGTAGTAATTTAGAATAATTGCGGATGTTATCTCTGATCTTAATCAAATACAAATCTGCCATGCCTATAATTCATAAAGTGAAAATTTCCCAGCAAATGACCTACAGTCTTTCACCGAACACAGAGGTCATGTGATCATTTTACTTTAGTTGACACCAAGCAGCAATATCACTGGTTTGTAAAGCACTGTAGCACTTCCAGCTTGTTGATGAGGGTTTTTTTCCCTGTAGAATCAGTGCTAAGTCACCATGTTAAAGCTGTGCTCACACATATTAAAGCTAATGTAGGTCCGCTTCCATCTTTTCTCACTCTTAGAAACCGGACCGCTTCAAGCTGGCCCCTGAGATGGACGTCTTTGTGTCGGATTTCTTGGAAGGCTGTCGGGACTCAGACAAACAGCTGGCAGTCATGGTGGGTTTCTCCTCCCTCACCAACAAAGGCTACCCCGTGGTGCCGTCAGTGTGGAAGGTGGTGCAGCACCTTCAGCCTGCAGCTCTGCAGGGCTATGTGGAATGGCTTAAGGACATATTCCTGCAGCCTCAGCTGGACAAGCTGCTGGACATCAGTACTCACAAGAAGAAGGACAGCAAGGGAGGACAAGATCAGTGAGTGCATCTGCTGTTGTTTTTGGTAGATCGTGCAGAGAATGTGTGCCGAACAGGGCAAAAGAGGCACGGAAAGTGGATGGATGCAACTTGTTGATTATCTTTCCTCAGGAAGGAGGAATCTGTATTCCGCCTGAGGAAGTGGATTGTTTCCCGGCTCGCCTCCATCATTGACAACCACCAGGTGAAGAAGCAAGAGGATCTCGTCATGGATGTGGCCAGGTAAGACTTGTTTGAGCGCTGTGAAGTTCTTTGTTTGATGAGGAGGAGGTTTTTCACTAGTGTTTTTTTTTTCCCCAGGTTTGTCTTTTTCCATGCTTTCTTCAGCGCCAAGAAGGCCTCGGCCGACATCTCGGAGACAAAGACGAAGCTTTCTGTCCCAATCGACGATAAAACCAGAGCCGTGCTCGTCAATTCTTTCTTCGGGTGAGAGACGACATTTTCTCTGCAGCTTTTAAATATCACCCGCTGATGGCTGTACTTTATTTCTCTGATCTTTTTCTTCAAGAAAAATTGTTCAGCTGTCTTCTGTCTTTCCGCCACCCAGACTTCTCCTGTCCATGCACCATATGCCGCTCACTGAGGACGCAACCGAAGGCGCAGCTGTCAGCCAAAAGCGGGTTCTGGGTGTGACGGCTGACGGCACCATGTGGATCTACCACCTGGTTCAGTACGCGCAAGCCCTGCTTAACCAGCCAAAACACGTCCAGAGCAGCCAGCCCTTCAGCCCTGAGCAGAGACAAGCCTGGGACAGGTAGGGAAGCTGGAATATGACGTAATCTTTACATTTAAAGGAGTTTTGCTTATTCACCTGTGCCATTTTTGATTTGTTTTCTTCCAGCATGCTGGAGTCTGTGGCAAACCTGAAGAAGAAGGCAAAGAAAAGCCAAACAGCAGAGAGCAGCGCGTTCCAGCAGCTCTTCCTATTGGTCGGCATGCACCTCTTCAAGGTACAGCATCCATCAGCCTGTTAACAGTTGGTTATTTGTACCCATTAAACCTAAATTAGCTGAATAAGAGCAGCGTTGTAATACTTTTCTTCCCAAAGGCCCCTGAGGAGCTGTTGGACATCATGAAAGACCTGCAGAGCTGTATGGAGAAGGCTCAGGAGAAGAAGGCCAAAAAGAAAAAGAAAAAAGAAGGTCAGGCCTTGTGCTTCGTGATGCTGCTGCTTTTTATCACATCTCTTTTCATATATATATAAAGAAATGCTTCAGCATTTTTGGCAATGCCAGGAGTTATGAGAAGGTCAATATTGTTTTCATGTCTGTGCTTACCTTCCCACTGCTTCCTACACTCGAAGCAGCAGGACACAGACAACCTCGCTATGCCCAAACTTTTGAAATATGCCTCACAGAAAATGAAAGTGAGCAGAACAACCTACAAATCCAAACATATTTTAGCGTCATATTTGATGATCTGTAAGCTGTACCTTTTTTTTTTTTTTTAAACTAGAGTTAAGACTGAACTTCCGTATTAAAGTATCAGTAATTACTCCCGTTTTTGATCAAATTAACCAACTAAATTCATTTATAGTCACTATAGAAATGTCCATGCAGTTGGTGGAGACCATAAGCGAAGCTAAAAGCAGATTATTCTGCATAATTTTGTTCACCTTCTGCAGAATTTCTTAATAATCGGCTGATTCCAATTAAAATAAAAAGAATTTTGTGTCCTTAGCTTATTGTGCTTTCTCTTAGGAAGCCAGAGAATGAATAAGCGAGTGCTGCTTTTAAGTGTGTGAATGTGTTGGATGTTTTGAAATGCAGCCACAGAACAGGAGGAGCCCGAGTGGGTGGAGGTGATGGTGGACATCTTGTTGTCGCTGCTCTCCCAGCAGAGCAGACATATCAGACAGGTGTGCAAGACGGTCTTCTCCTCCATCTGCCCCCACGTTACTGCAGCCGCCCTCACCGCCATCTTAGATGTAAGTAACACATACGGGGTCATTATCAGGATTCCCTGTAGACACTCGTGAAATTAACATAAGTCAGGTTATCAGTGTAATGTAACTTTAATCAGAGCTTTGCTTGGTCTTTTATTAGTTAAGTTTTTTTTCTGTTCTTCTTTCATCACATGACCTAAATATGGCCACTTTTTTGTCATGTGACAAAGATACACCAAGAGTGCTGTGGGGTTTCTGCATTTTTCAGGGTTTCCTGGTTAAACTTTTGGTTCATTCCACATTAACTGAGCAAATGCTTCCAATCTGACCATCTCCAATTCCCCTGAAAAAAAATTCCCAGGGTGGTGATACACATCTTAATAGGAAAACTGCCAGATTGCAGCTTTCTACAGTTATTAGTTTGCTCATAAACCCCCCAAATCAAAACATGTGTTTGCAATGAAGTTAGTGTGTTTTCAAGCCTTTTCTATGGAACCATTTTTAAACAGTTATTTAACTGTAGCTATTTATTTATGTAATAGCTACATAGAGAACTAGATAAGCAATTTTATTCTAATTTTAGGCCAAATATCTATTTTTGGCTTTGATTACACAGACCTGAAAAAGTAAACCCATGGAGCAAATTTATTTTATACCTTTATCTATAAACACAACAGATTTCTGGTAGTGGACGCTTTTTGTTTACGATTGTTTTGCACCTGTGCTATTGACCTGTGGAGGCTTTGGTTGCAGGTAAACAGTCTGTGTGAAGAGTAATGTGTTGGTTAGCCATGGTAATTTTTTATTTTTATTTTTTGTAAAATCTGCCTAAAAAAATGAGTTTCCTGCTTAATTTTGCCAAACAGCCAAAAAAGGAATGCATCAGTGATTTCCGCACAAAGTCGGTGTTATTTGTAACAACAACATTTTGTACTATGTGTAGGTTTTAGACCCAGAGAAGGATGACGAAGAGGACGCCGCTGTGGTTGTCGAAGATGACTCAAACGCAACACAAAAGAAGAAAACAAATGAGGAGGATGACGAGGAAGATGATGAGGAGATGGAGGTCAGTTGTTGTCAAACGTATTTTCTGTTATCAACCTTTTTCTGTCTTATGCACTGAATTCTACTCAAACATAAATTATTTATCTTTCACATGCCAATTGTTTCTATCTCTACAGTTACAGTTTATTCTTTTAGACACAAAACGTTGTTTATTTTAGTTATTCTAAAATGTGCAGTTTTGTTTTGTTTTGTTGTTTTTTTTCTTCAGGATGACAAATCTGATGAATCTGATGATGATGATGATGATGATGATGACGATGACGGCGACGAGGACGATGATGACGACTCTGAAGATGAAGCAATGGAGGAGGAGGAGGAGGAAGGGGAAGATGAGAAGATGGACGAGGAACCAGTGGACCAGAACTTCCGCATAGAGCTCATGAAGGTCCTCCAACAGAAGAATGCTCTGGTGGGTGTTCAGGCTTTTCAGCTTGTCCGCTCTGATTTCAATTGAACTTTTAATACAAAGAGCTCACTAAGGCCGAGCAGAGGCTCATCACAGCAGCAGTGTTCATTAGGATTCACCAAAGTGTTCTGTGTAAAGACACCGTGGTCATTAAGTGCATTAATCTTTGTCATCTTGGGAGCAAATTTTATGTGCATAAATAGAAAACGTGACCAAAATTAAAATTTCACATCCGTTAAGTCAGCATCGTCCACAGTGCCGGCATGAAATCTACAAAAAAGCAAAATCCTGCAAATTAATATTCATCATACATCTTGTCATTAGTCCACCTCTCTCTTCATTAGAGATTAGGATGATGAGATTGCGTTCCTCAGCACCACATTTTGGGCTGTATTTTGTAATGCGATCGTCATCTTTTAGCCTAAAGCAGGAAGATAAAATTGCAACAGAACGTCACCAGTAACTTGTTTAACAGCTAATTTTTAGAAAGATGCAATAAAAACTGAGCAAGTATTCTGTATTTTGTGTGCTGTTTAAGCTCTTTTAGCACAGCTTCAGTTGCAGCATAACTGCAAGCCCCTTTGCAACCCACCTCCCTCCCAGTTCCATTTATTAATTTTACTACATGTGTTTGAAGCTCAGCTAGAATAATTTAAGTTTAGGTGGAGCCTAACAGAAGATGTTTCACCTCAGAGACCTCAGGCTAGAGCTATAATTCAGTGCTTCAATGTCAAAGTAACACAGTTGTACTTCATATTCAGGCCACAGAGGAGGATGCCAGCAGTGATGAAGATCTGGATGATGAAGCCATGATGGAGCTGGATAAGAGTCTGTCAGCGCTGTTCTCAGAGCAGAAGAAAAAGCTCCAGGCCAAGAAGGATGAGAAGACAAAACTACAAAAGGAGAAGACGCTGGTCAGAGAGTTTAAGATCAAGGTAGCTTAAGCTCAGTCCTGTCAAACACATCTTTAACCCAGCACAGCATGACACTAAGAGGAGAGACGGCGAGAAGTAAAATACAGACCTTTCTCATCCCATTGTTTTGCTCTTGTAGGTGTTGGACCTGATTGAAGTGTTTGTGGCGCGGCAGGCTGGAAGCCCTCTCGTCCTCGGCTTGGTTGAGCCTCTGCTCGCCATTATCGAGCGAGGAATGAGCTCCGGCAGTGACCAGCAGGAGCAGGACTTCCTCCGCCGGACAGCAGACATATTCAGGTAAACACATGTGAGCCGTGGACTGAGCTGACTGTTAGTGTCATAATTAATTTTAAATGTTTGGTGTTGCGATTTATGTCTCATGTTCAATTTGAAATGTTCACGTCAGCGTTTTTATCCACTGGAGATCAACTACAAAACACTTTTGCTTGTATTACTTCATTTTATTTATTGCAATTTGTAAAAATTTCAAGTTCAAAGCTGGTGATTCGAGTGTATTTGGAGAAACTGAGAGACAATTTATAAATCCATAGATGGCAGGAATTTCAGAGGATAATAGCTTATGTTCTTTCAACAGTGGCTATTGCTGCTTTTGAACGTTTAGTTTCTCTAACTGTATTAGATCTCTGACGTGGGCAGAGCAAATCAGTTTGGAGGAACAATTTTACAATAACAGACTTTATGAACATCAGTGTGGTAAATTTCAATTTAATCTGCTGAATTGGACAAAACAGATTTTCTCAAATTCATAAAATTTACTTTATTGCTCTGGGGTTTCAGATGGCTTCCAAACCCACCACACACAGATTAATAGGGTGTGCATACATCCACTTCTTACCCTACCTTGCTAAGTAGTAGGTTGAAGGTTTCAGGTACCCAGCTTGTATCTAAAAGACAAGGTGATACATTTTAACATGGCCCAAGCTCATGTCTTTAAATCTAAGTACTAAGTTCAGGTCAGTCAGGGTTTCAGCCCTCTGTGTGTTTGTCTTTGAACCCTGTTCTGAACTGGCATGGCTGCTCGAGCCCTCCTGCAAACCTGCAGTTACAGCACTCATTGGATTGACCAACACTCAGATGGGAAAGTTCAAGGAACTTAGTGATCTAAGGAGTTATGTGGATTTACAGAAGTTGGGTAGGTCTCTTGGAGCCTTTTTTTTAAAACAACTGTAGATTTCAAGATCATTAGCTCAAACAACTGTATGTAAGTACAAGTTATTCTTATGTTTCACCAATTTGCCAACGTATGGAAGAAGATCCAAACTGCGTCATCCTCAGATGAGAGGAAATTGGTTAGGATGTTCAGGAACGACCCAGGAAATGTTTTATGGTCAGATGAGATAAAGATTGAGCTGTTTGGCCACAATGACAAGAGTAAAGGTGAGGCTTTAGAAATCTACCACTGTACCAAGCAGGGTGTAGGTAGAGTCATGCTCTGTGGCTGTTTTGCTGCCAGTGATACTGGAATGGAGTAATGAAGAAGGACTAGCAGTACCTTAAAATTCAGTTTCACCTCAAATGAATAGCTGGGTTGAAACTCGAAAACATTTGTGTGTTCCAACAAGGCAATGCACCCAAAAACACATTAAAACTGGTTTTGGAATAAATAAAGCAGGCTAACATTAAGTTTCTCGAATAGCCTTCACTGGTTTTGTCAACTCAGCCACAAAGCCAGGTCTGTGCCAGGAAACCGACAAAGGTGCATCTGGTTGATGCGCACCTCTCATCAAAGGGACATTGAACCACATATTTCTGGGTGTATGTATACGTTTGACCAAATTAATTATATTAAATTCAAATTCCCTGTTGTTGTTTTCAAAGTCTTAAAGATGTAGGCTGCACAATCATCTGAATAAAAATAAAAACAGTTCAAAGGGAAAAAAATTCCCATAACATTCATGCCCATGATGAGTACGTGTAAACTTCTGACCACATCTGTAAGTCAGATAAGCTGTTAAGAAAGTGGATGAATGGATGAGTAATGACAGCTTCCCCTGAGGTCCTCCTGAGTGTTTGATGTCTCTGTTTTTATAGGAACCACCTGTGCAGGTCCAAGGTTTACTGCAGGACTGCCGGTGACAGACAGGGGGAGCTCCATGACCTGCTGGAGAAGCTGGTCACCAAATCCCAGAAGCTGTCTGACTCCTCAGTCTCCCTTTACTACTTCAGGTACAGCAGTGATGTTTTTTTACGGAGCTGAAGAGAAGATGATGTGACACCACCGTATTTCTAAATGTGTGAGAAAGTTATTTTGCTTTAAGTGTGTTGTTTTCTCCCTGCAGTGCTTCTCTGTATGTGGTAAAAGTGCTGCGAGGAGCCCCTCCTGCTGAGACCACAGAGGAGCAGGCCGACGTATGTTCACACACAAGTACACAGACACACACACTAATTTCAACCATCATGTTTACCTGCTCGCAGGGGGTTGCCTGTCTAGATCAGAATGTGTGCGTTTTGTTTTTTTTGTGTTTTTTCTTCCAGTTTTACCCAAAACAAGTCACATAAAGAACAGGACAGGCTTTCTTTCTTTTTTTTTGCTTGTGGGTCACACAGTTGGTCAGTAGACAGATGGTAATTAAACATTTACACAACAGGCAGGTACTGTTCTTATGTTTTCTCTCATGTTGTGCTCAGCTGTGCACCAGATTCCAGGCCTGTTTCTGGACTTTACTGGGTTAGAGGAGTGTCCTGGATAACGCGGCCCCCTTTTGACCAGATTATTCTCTCGTCCTTGAACAAACTTTTGTCCTTACTCACTTCTGAGTATTTTCTGTTTTTCTCAACTTTTAAGATAAGAAGATAAGAATAAACGTTATTTTCCCACGTGGGAAAATTTGTTTTGGACAAACAGTGCTAAACATAGCAGCATTCCCACAATAAATCCCATAATACGACGCCAGCAAACATTCGATTACACGATGATGTGGCTCCAGAGCTTTTAAATTGGGCTAAGTCCTATTTAAAAGTGCAATAGATACTGGGAGCAACGAGAGCTTATAGCGGTTTGTTTTATAGCTGCTTGCTTTGTACTGTTTCCCTGAGGGTAATAGCTCGTGCCGTAAAAAAGGATACAGGAGGGATCATTAATCAATCTACTGATAGCTACAGAGAAGACGAAAGCATTTTTCCTCTTCCTGTTTTGGTTGTGCAGTCAAGCCTTCGTTATCCCAAGAGAGCTAATAACCAGCAGGAGAAGAGCACGAACATGAGCCCTACAGAAAGCCAATATTAATGCCAGCGCTGTCTGTGCTAACTGTAGCGATGACATCATGAAATCAGTGACTGCTTGACAATAATAAGTTAAATTAAATCCAAACAACTTGTCTATATTGATTTTAATTAAGAAAATGATCTGTTAATAATGAAATGAGTCCTGTGAATTCTCAGTTTAATGACAGGCTGATTGGTGGTGGTGTGGTGGTGGGGGGCATTCACCAGATGTTCCATGCACGTCGCCAGCGTTGCGTGATGCTGCTGCTGTCAGATGTTTTCATAAGACTTGTTATTAAAAGTGTATTGACAAAGATTCCTTAAATAAGCTTCTGTTCCAGCAGACAGTTTGGGATTTGTTTGTCCCAGTTTTGACATATCTGTCTCTTCACGCCTCCACACCAGTGAGTGGATGTTCTTTTTCCACAAATAGTGTTACCGTTAATCTGTTTGGGGGTTTTTTTGCCTTTCATTTTAAATGATGGCTCTTCTCTCTTCAAATATTCAAGCAGACACGACAGTAATCAAGTTTCAATCTAAATGATGCGCAAATATCTGTTAAAACATGCAAACGAAAGTGTGTTTCTGTTTGTTTGTCCCTGTACACTGAAATACTGCTCTTTCTGACATCATTTTATACACCACATTTTTCACCTCACAACTTTTTCCTCACATTTATACCTAAAGTGAAAATTATAGTTGTTCTTGGCAACTAATTAAGAAAATGAATAAATTACCTACTAACTAACTACTAACTAATCACCTTTTCTAAAGCACTCAGAAAATAGTCTTAATTGAAGCCATTAATCACATTCTTTATTAAACAAATATTATTTTGCTGAGTGGCTAACGTTAGCCGTGGTAGCACCGGCAGATTTCTTTTCTTGCAGATTTCCCTCCACAGACCTGTGCACAATGTAGTTACTCATATTCAAGTAGGCAGCCTACACACAGCTGCTCATAATCAAGATCAAAGTACTGCAAAGCTGCTTCAGTTAGTCGTGCTGTCATGTCTTATTTTAAGTCTTGCTTGCATACAAATTCCTGTCATGGAGAGAGGTGTCTGGCGGCAAGTGGCTACATAAAACAGTTGACTGCTTTTCATTAGATGCACCTGGACAACTGCTAGGATCAGAGTGGGGGGAGAAAGGCAATTTAAGTGACTTTGAATGTGGCATCATTGTGGGTATGAGTATTCCACAGACTGCTGATCTGCTGGGATTTTCCCACATACCCATCTTATTGATTGCCTTATTTATGTCAATAGATCAGGGGAAAATGGGCAGAGTACTTCAAGCTGATAGTAAGGCAGCTGTAACTCAAATAACCACTCGTTACAACCTAGATATGCAGAAGAGCATCTCTGATACTGCAGCAGAAGACCACACCAGGAGCTTCTCTCTTCAGCTGCTAACTGAGGCTAATATTTGCACTGCCTTACCTAAATTAGGCAATCGAAGATTAGAAAAAAGTTGCCTTGTCTGATGAGTCTGGATTTCTGATGCAGCATTAATTTCAAACTTGTTTCTTGAACTCAGTGAGTTCACTGTACTCGGCTGACAAATATTGAGCAACTGTGTGATGCTCTCATATCAAAACGACTAAAATTTAATGTTTCCACCTTGTTTAATCTACGCCAGTGGTTCTTAACCTGGGTTCGATCGAACCCTAGGGGTTCGGTGAGTCGGTCTCAGGGGTTTGGGCAGAGCCTTCGCCGTGACATGCACGGCTCATTTTGTGCACCAGTAAAAAACATATCTACGTCTTGAATTTGAAAAAAAATCATATTTTATTTTTCACTAAAGAGGGGTTCAATGAATTCGCATATGAAACTGGTGGGGTTCGTTACCTCCAACAAGGTTAAGAACCACTGATCTACGCTGAAGAATTAAAGCAGTGCTCAAAGCAAAAGGAGCTCCAACCCTGTAGTAGTAAAGTGTTTGTAGTAGCAAGAGTAGCAGTGATCGTCTACTTGAATAATCACATGCTTTACCAGTAAAAACACAAATAGCTAACTGGAATCCAGCCATGACTAATTTTATTATTTAGGCTTGTTCTTTTTGCTTTAAATTAGCATCTGAACCCCGATGTCTGCTGTTTGCTATTTGATGTGTGCAGCTGAAGTTCATGGGTAATGTCGACGTGGATCGGGTCTCCACTATCTTCAGAGATGCTCTGTGCTCCTTCATGAGCCGGAGGAAGAGCCCACTCACTGCTCAGATGTTCATCGACTTATTCGTCAGATTCCCCGTGAGTAAAAACGCACACCTCAGTCCGAGTGCAGCCGCTCGCCTCTGAAGCAGTAACTGACACTTGTGTGTTATTTGCAGGTTTTATGCGTGAAGCTGTTGGACACAGCAGTGCAGAACATCACATCTGGAGTCAGAGAACATCAGCAGGTAAAAAGTTTTGAACCCCCCCAGTTTTGTTTTTTGTTTTTGTTTTTTACTATAGGAACAGTTAAGCAGCCTAATCCTGAATGACAAACATGAAAGAGTTCTCTTCTCCCATCATGCCATGGGAATAAAACTGAAAGATGATGTCATGTACTAATTGAGAACTTAAGATCATCTTCACTTTGGGAAAACTCCCACATGAGCAAGTTAAACAATTAGAGCACATATGGCTCATATGGTGCTGTCTGCTAGAGTAAAGTTTCAAATAAAGCTGTGATGCCCAGTCCTCGGTTGGTGCGTCGCTCTGAATAAAGTAGACCTGTTCATGAGTTTGGATCCTTGACTTATTGTGCCATATGGTGTTTCAATATTAAAACATAGCACTGGTGATATTCTGTATTTATTATATTGTCAACAGATTCCATAAAAGCAATAAAGTCAACTGTTTTAGTAGCTCCCTGCCTTTCCTCCTTTAATGAGATATAAAACTAAAAAAATAGCTCACAAATATTTATAATAAATAAAGACTGAAACAGCTGGGAGCAAACTGCACTTTTTTGGCAAGCATTAATTTACATTTATTGCTCTACTAAGTATTTACAGCAGCAGGACAGCATGTTCATGCACATTAAGAAGCATGTGACATCACAAATCATTTTAATACACCAACAGACTCCATACCATATAGGGTTTACTTGCTTTATAATAAATGTATTGCTGGTTTTGCTCCTAGAGTATCACCAGAGTTATCCTTTAAAGAGTTTCCTTTAAGGATAAGAGAAGTATAGTGACAAAGTAGCTGTAAAACAGTGATTTAACTAGAAAATGACATAAGCGTAACCTTACTTTTATATAGGAATGTATCCAGAATACAATCAGCTGGCAACCATAGTTTTGAACCCTATTGCAAAGTCAGGCCCCTATTGCAAACGGACTCTCTGCAAACGAGTTGCACTCATCAGTGGAGGCTGCCAACATGCTGCCATCAATCAGTCAATCTGTCTGCATTTATATGACATGTCAGCAGTTATGTGAGAAATTAGCTGCATGTTTTTTGTCCCGTGTTCTGTCTTTTACCCCCAACCGATCACGGCAGATGGCTGCCCGTCCCTGAGCCCGCTTCTGACGGAGGTTTTTTCCTGTTAAAAGGGACTTTTTCCTTCCCGCTGTCGACAAGTTGGTGCTCCAAGGGGGTCTCTCAGTATGATTTTAGGGTCTCTACCTTGCGATATAAAGCCCCTTGAGGCAACTGTTGATCTGATTTGGCACTATTTAAAAACAGTTGAACTGAATTGAAAGTTATTTTGTTAAACTTCACCAGTCTGTCTGCATCAGACTGCAATTGTTTGGAGACAGATTATCTCCCACCAAGCAACCAGCGCAGTCGCCCTGCAATCCAAATATGTCCCTCAGAGGTTGACGGTTTTGCACGCTTGACCTTTGATGACCAGTTGGTTGCCGCAAAGTACTTGCAGTCATTTTCCAACAGAAAAAAATTCAAGCAACTGAGCCGTTATCCAAATTTATGCATTTTACTTGTTTGTCATGTCAAAATGTTTTTTTCCATTAACACATTTTTTTAGAACAACAATAGCAAAGTAACCGAAAGAGAAACACAACAGCAATCTGCTTTTGTTCATCAACTTACTGTCTGCATCCTAAGAGATTTAAAAAAAAACAAAACAAAACAAAAAACAACAACCTCAGACTTAATGTTATTCATTTGCTGGCAATTTTTTCCCATTTACACACCTTTGTCCACTCCTGTTTTACTGTTAAATTTCTCAGAAATGTGTTTCTGTGGCGTCTGACACATTTAAAATAAACTAAAAGACATTTCAGCATGTTTATTCTTATCTCGAAATGAGATGAGGTGAGATTTTTCTGGCAGCATTGTGTCTGAGCTGCCTTTTATTCCATGGACACATTATAAAAAATCATAAATGCTAATTTTTGATTAAAGTGCTCAATTTAACTTTTAAATTCTTTGTCTTACTTGCTTCATTGTGTGTTTGTGTTTGGTTGTGTGTGTGTTCAGGGCCAAGCGTGCGTGTTGGTGTTGCGGGCGATGCAGAGCAGGGAGGTTCAGCAGCAGCTGAGCGGCCCTCAGTGGACCGAGCTCTGCGAGAAGGTCAAAGGTCAGCTGGCAGCGGTGAGTCAACACACCCCTGCATTATAGCCGGGGCTCAGGTGGTAGAGCGAGTTATCCATTAATCGCACAGATAGCGATTTGATCTTCTGCCCCTCACATGACGAAGCCTCCCCAGGCAAGACACTGAACCCGATGGCAGGCCTTTTCCCTCATTTAAATTCTGTAAACCTCTGCTTGTGGAACTGATTGAAAGTCATTTTTCCTTGAGTATAGCAGCATGAGGCCATAGCTGCACATCATGTCCTCACTGTAAGTAGAGGCATTCATACACCAGCATGCTTCAGGCTTGTTCGCATTTTTATTATATTATTCCAGAAGGTTTATGAGATTGCATCGTCCTGTGATAAATGATGATTAGAGCCGCTGCTCCTCTCGCTGTCCTCTGTGTGTCCTCCAGAGAGCGGAGGGTGAAGACATGCCTAATTGCATGCTTCTGCAGGTCTTCTGCAAATAACCCCACCTCCTGTCTTTTTCCTCCCAGACGAAACGACGCGACCAGCTGTACTACTTTAGAAACTTAGTCGTGAAAAAAAAGTGTTTTCAAAGAAATTGCACATAAATCCCAGCTTTTCTTTTCCATCGAGAATTATTTATCAGATAATAACAATATTTCAAAAATGCAGGTGTAGGCTTTCATTTATCCAACTCAGCTGTTCCTCTGTTTTAATATTTATAAGTAATGTTTAAACATTTATGATAATACGTAATGGAACATGATGCAGTTGTACTCAAATATAAGTGTCTATTAAATTAAAACCCTCTGCAATCTGTTCTTGGCGGCTTTTATTTTGATAGATAGTAAAGTACAGGAGCAAACATTAAAATGTCCTTTTAGCTGTTTACATTTACATTATAATGTGTTTTAAACTATTTGCTTAGCTGATGTCTGAACTACCATTAAGTAATCCAGTTTTAGCTCAGGGTTTGGTCCTCCTTCACATGTTTAAAACTATTTTCTGACAGCAGGAGAGAAATGGTGTTACTCTAGGCACAGCATACAGTCTTTAGCTTTTATTCTCAGTTAAAAGAATAATGATGACCTGGATATTCTGGAATGTTTAAGTGGATTTTGGTGAAAAACAACAAATCCCAAAAATCCAAAACATGACAAAGACTATAAATACACACAAGATAAGGAAGAATATCTTGTGTGTATTTTAAGGGGAATACAAAATTGAACTAACACAGTACCACGATGCATACTGTTTAAAATAAATTAAGGAAACACTCAATTGACAGAGTATAACACAAAGTTGATTAAAATTCAGAGATATCAGTCTATCCAGTTTGGAAGCAGAAACCATTTTGAGTCCATTTCAGCTGCTTTGCTCCAAATAAAAGTGATAACAACTGCACTGAAGAGGCCCAACCAACCATCCATCCATCCATCCATTGCTCTGTCCTTTTACCTCCTTACTAATTTTCTTGTCACTACTAGCATGAGAAGTCCCCGCACACCTTCCAGCTCCACCTCCATCTGTATGAAGGGGTAGGCAGTGACATGTAGCCAGACTGAGTGTAGCAGAAGTGTTCAGTGCCACAGAAAGCAGCTGTCCAGATGAAGTCAGGTCAAAATGTTTTTGAGTTGTTTCATTTAATTCAGATTGATTCCCTTTATGTCCTCAGATGTCAGTTATAGATCTGATTTTTAAAGGCCAGATTGACTCTAAGCAAATCTTGAGCAGAATGTATAGTTTATTCAATGCACAGCTCACCAGTGTAGTTTCTTTAAATTAAATAGGAAACTGGAGACATCCCAGATCCAATTTGGCAAAAAAAAGTCTGTGTACGAGGATATGTACGTCTTCAGCATGCCTTTGACACGCGGTAATGGAGTTTGAGGTTGCACACGGTCTTTATTGGTCAGGTTATCAGAAATGCAGATAGACGTGGATCCTACATGTGACGAATGCAGATGGGCCAGAGCTGCACTGTTACATATGTTGGCTATGTACAAAGCTACATAGATCCCATTAGATATCTCTCTTACTGTGAGCGTGTTATGAATGTGATGTCTTCTCTGTTTTCTTTCTAGATGAAAAGGACTCTTTGTCTCTAACATTTGGCCGTTAGAGACGTTATGTGTCATATTCATTTAGAAAAGATCAGATTCACCATTAGACGATCTGCTGGGAAATTATATCCTACCATTTATATCCTTTGTTGGAGGTATTGCAGCGGCTATTATTAACACGCAACCACAATGTCGTTATTGTACGTGAGGTTTGCAACAAAATGACCACTTATTTTTATATATTACTCGATGACGTCTGATTATGTTTATATCCTTCATCTGGTACTCTAAGGGGGAGGTGGGGGGAGGTTTGAGATGCGGGTGGTTTCTATAGTCTGTACTGTGTTTTGTTGTGGCAGAAATAGAATAAAAAGACAGTTTCGAGTTGAGAAACTAAAGAGAGAGTGGAGCTATTCTGTTTTCCCCTCTATTTCTGCCCTATATAATGGTAGATGCTCCTATTAATCATGGCTGGAGTTCAAATACTGAAGCCATGTGCAAGTGTGCCAAATACTCACTTTCAGACTGGGTTTTTTCCCCACTATTGGATCCAAGAGAGTGGATCTAATATAAAATGGTCCTCTCAGGTACACCGCTCTGATTGTTTTTTTTTTTTTTTTTTGCCTTCATTCATCATTATCTGAAAGGAAAAAGGTCCCAGAGTATAGTGTATATATGTGATTAGCTCATGTTTTAAATAAACACAGGAGACATGGTTAAGATAACGCTGACTGATTAGGTTCATCTTCACCTACCGAGAGGTTTAAATCAGTGGCCATAAACAGTAGTTACATAATGGGCCAAGCTGTCAAATCAGAAGCAAATGAAAACAGCAGGATCAGGCGTTAAGGCCAATATGGACATGAGTCTAATCCCATTATCATCTTTCTAGAGTCTCCGACAAGTTGGTCATGCTGAGAGCAAGGTGGTGAAGGAGAAGGCGGTGAAAACTCTGGAGCTCTGCCAGTTTATAGTCAAGCACGTTCGCCAGCAGGTAGGTTTGCATGGAGTGTTGAGATGAGAAGAAGCAGGTAACGCGTTTCCAGTTTCTGACTCTGTTGCATGCTATGTGTAGAAGCTGTCTGTGGATTTGGAGCCCCTCCAGCAGGTCCTGCAGTCCCTGACCAGCGTGATTGCTTTCAAGAAGACCGGCAAGCTGGAAGACACCTACTGGGCTGTGATGAAACACTTTGGAGTAACGTGAGTTATTTCGGCATCTCTGAAATGAAGAGCTATAGAGGTGATTCTTGTGCAGAAATCAGATTAAAGGAAGAAATCAGGTTTGTGCAAAGTCCTTGTGTCCGTGGACTTTGAGATATTGTGAGTAATCAGATTTCCTCGCCCACACACACCAGTTTGGTGCCAGGGGTCGCTTATTTTAACTCGTATTAATGAAGCTCAGCGTAAGGGTATGTTCTCGATCCTCGTTTCTTCTGTTAAATGCTATGCATGAGTGCCAGGAGCTCACAAGTATAAATCACACCATGCTTGGGTGCATATTGTAATCCTCAGGCTTTTACTTAATAGCTGCCAACACCCAAGAAGGACTCAGTGGGAAAGATCGGTGCACTAAGTCGTATTTCTTGAGTTATTTAATGTTTGCAGACTTTCTCAACCTGTAATACTGACACGTATTAAACAGCACAGATTCATTTAGTGGCAGAGATTTTTTTTTAAAGATGATTTTGCTTCTGCACTGATGGCAGGAGTTCTGATTTATGGGTCGTCTTTGTTAATAAATGGCAAAAATCTTCCCTTGTTTAAGATGAACTGATAACATTTTGGTGTTTGAAGGTCTAGCTGACTGTAACCTCACAAAACCTTTCTGCGCACCATCGTTTCCTTTCATATGCTGATAACTTTAAAGTTTCGGGGATCCAACTTTTTCAATTTGGATCCTCATATTGATAGCTCAGCTTATCTACCGATGACCGAGTACTGATCCGGTATCAAATAAAGGCTCAAATAACAGTTGTTTTCCTGGCTTTCAGCTACTCCATTATTCACAAATGGTCGTCACAGCGGGTAGCTCTGCATGTTTGATGTGACACTGAATTTACACCAGATGCTCTTCCTGATGTGACCCCCCCCAGCTACTATCTCTGTTGGAAGATAAATGCATGAAAGTGTAAAAATAATGCATGCATGCATGTATGCATTATTATTCACCAAATGTATCTTGACTTCTGAGTATCTCCTGCATTCTGCTCTTAATCATGGTTGCAGTAGTTCTCTTCCTTATTGTGTGGAGTGGAGCAGACATGAAACAAGTCGCTTTACACTTACGACAGCAGGATAAGGAAAACAGTGTGGTATGCTTGCTCCAAGCTATGTTAGCTCTCGCACTGCTGCTGAATAGTAAGCATAGCAAATAACACTGAAATAAATGGATCATGTTGTCAGCCATCCGCAATCTAAATTTCTGAGTCTGTATAAGATTGATATTCAGTTCAAATGCCCAGATTGGAAAAGATGGTAAAGTAAAAACTCATATTCATTTATTAATATACCCCAGTATCGTTTGATGTGATTTAAAGCTCTATTTTCAAATGTCTTTAAAGGCATTTGAAGATACAAACGTCTTGTTTAATAGCATAAAAAATGAGAATAACCAGCATTATTGGGAAAAAAAGGAAAGAACAAAACACTTTTACACAGAGACGGGGAGAGAGAAATCACTTTTCCACTTTCAGATGATGAGCATACACATTTCTCTCTGCCATTATGAAACCCTTTGACTGAGTAATAGAAACACTATTTCCTGTCTGAGCGATAAAACACTATTTCCTTTTCTACACCTTGAGCCAAGTATCCACTTTTTCTTCTTTTTTTTTGCTCAAAGGGAATATCCAGTATTGATTAAATAAACCTCCATCTGTTCTATATCTCCTCGGGTTATTCTGGATGTAAACCAGCCAGCCTGTGATGGTATTTAATATCCAAAGATCCAATCTAGGACAAAGAAGTTGAGCCTTTCTTTTGTGTGCTGCAGGTATAAATGACTTGCTGTAATTTCTGCTAGAATAAAATGTAAAAATAAATGGGAAGTCATAACTAGGAAGGATTTTGAAGTGTTAGTAGTAGCAGCATTTTATCAAGGACGAATGTTAAGTGTCTTCTCGTTCTTTGGATTAGATTGTTCTGAATTTTGTCCATGTCCGTTAGAAGTTCCTGCCTCAGTTCCATAATCCTCACATACTGAGTAAAGGACATTTAAAGGACAAACTGTTCTGAAGTTTTAGGTTTGGGGTAGTTAATCTGTGTTTTAATAGAGTTTCAAATTGATTGATGATTCAGTTTTCGGTGCTTTGATTACGATGCTCAGGAGGTAGAGCAGTTTGACTGCAAATCTGAGGATCAGTGGTTCGATCTCTGGGTACTCCAGCCCACACCTCAAGGTGTCTTAAAGAAAGATGCCGAATGTTGCACTCCATAAATTCATTAGCATACGTAATGTGTGTTTATGTAGTGCTTTTCTAGTCCTGCTGACGACAGTTTAGACAACGAGTCACATTTAACTGTAGATTCATACAGCACTTTATCTACCTCATACTGTGCAAACATTTAGAATCATCAGCTAACCTAACCTGCCTGCTTTTGGGGGTTGCCGGTGAAGCCTGAATACCCGAGGGAGGACGAGGCAGGCACAGGGAGAACGAAATCCACACACAGCCAGGTCCTTTTCTTTTCTTTTTTTTGTTGCTGAGGTGATGGTGCTGAACACGCCATGCTTAAAGGCATAGAAGAAGAGCACAGTTAGAGTAGAAAACAACCATATAAGTAGAAGTACCCCCCCCCCCCCCCCTTGCCCGTTACATAAACAAATTATTTCTTGACCACAGCAGTTGTTTTTTAAAAATAAAATCTGTCATGTTGACCTTGTGTGTGTTGCAGGAAACCTAAAGCTGAAAAAACGAAGCCTGAGAAGGAGACAGAACAAGAGTCGGGCCCCGCAAAGAAGAAGGGTTTTCTGCCAGAAACCAAAAAACGTAAGAAGCGCAATAAGCCTGTTTTGGAGCCGGCAGCGGGCAACACGGCCTCCACAGATAAACCAGGGACGGAGAAAGGACAAGGCAAAAAGAAGCAAGACAAGAAAAATAAACAGAAACGACCCAATGGTGGCGCGACAGCATCACAGCCCAACCCAGCCAAAAAGAGTAAAACGGAGTCTGAAAGCAAAGCAGCCAAGAAGAAGAAGAAGAAGCCCAAACAGAAGAAAGAGGGAGGAGGGCAGATGTAATGTGGAGACTCCTATTTAAATGGACACAGAAACGTTTTTGTAATTTCCTTTAAAGACTCTTTGTTTTCGTCTTTCTCTGGTTCTCACATCTTTCTATGTCAAATTACGAGGCTTTTAATGTTTGGGAAGTGAATTAAGAAAGACTATCTTTTTCCCAGTATATGACTGCTGTTATGAGAAAAATAAATGTGATTTTCCTCCTGGAAGTTAATCAACTTGGCCTCCACTTCAGAACAGTTATATAGTTTTGTTATTCAGGTATGTAAAATGTTAAAAAGAAACAGGAAGGACTTGTGTGAAAAACATGAAAGCTTGGATCCATCATGCATTGGATCAAACGTTCAGGTTTGGGGTGTTGGCGTAATGTTTGTGGAGCTCCTGATTACTGGCTGATCTACAAACCAATTGTATACTGGAAAGTCATGGGCTTGTGAAATAATCTTAAACCTGTAAAATTTTTATAAAAGTATGTTGAGAATGCAATTTTGACATCTCATTGCCTTTTTTTCATTAATATGATGAGCTTGTTGGCAACTCATCCTACTCTTATGGACCCCCACTGTCATTACTTTGGACACATTTTTGTGGCCAGCTTGTGTCTCTTTTAGCTCTCTTTTGGGTTTGCTGTTCCACAAAGTTGGGCTCTTTTGCTGCATTTCTGTTTGGTGCAGAGCAGGTAGTGTGCAGCAGATTTTCAGGCTGAAACAAACAAAAAAAAGACTTTGAGAACAAAAACTAAACAGCAGGATACTAATAAATCTTGAGGCTTATCACTACAACTTAGCCCTTTCACAGAGTAATGTAGAGATAAAGAATCAGCATTATGGTAATGTTCTGATTTTCTTCTGGCATCAAAATATGTTCGTTTCTTTCTTGGTGCACTGAGATTTCCCCATTATGTCTGTACTCCAGGCTTATTAGGTTCAATAATTTTCCTAAAACAGCTGCGCACTGGAGTTTTCGAAAACATTACTCCAGCAGGACTAAATGGTGCATTTGTTGGGGACTGTTTGTAGCTGGGGGATTAATACAACAGTGTGATTCAATAAGACAGTGTGCTGTTTTTGTATTCATGGCAATATAAGACCTTACTTTAAAAAGACGTTTAAATCTTTAAAGAATTTACTGCTTTTGTAGTGAAGAAAGTGTGTCATGGGTTAAAGTGACAGACCAGGAGAAAGGAAGAAAAGGAGGCAGTTAGTTGACCTCATTTTGGGACACATAATGTTGATGAACCCAGAGTTCCAGATAATTTATTTATTCATTTATTTATTTATTTATCGGTCAGGTAGTGTAGTTCCCTGCTTCTGCTTGTACAGCTGGAAAAATGGGTCTTTGTGGTAGTAGCTTTGCACTTAAGCTTGATTGGGTTGCATAGAGTTAAGTTTGGGACTTAACAGAGATTTGTGAATTTTTTGGGGGGTGAACAAAATATATTTTTAAGCTTAAGTAAATGATATTCATTTATAAAAACCAAACAAACAAAACAACGACAAAAAAAAACAACCTTACAGTTATAAATCACAGCCCTGGGGATTTTCTTTCAGGGGAAGACCAAAGCCTCTTTTTTTAGGAGCCAAATTATATTTGGGAGAAAAACAAGTAGCTGTAAGCTCACTCTCAGAAGCTAGAACCAGATCCAGATGTGCAGTGTGCCAGTGGAGAAGAGGTATTTGTGTCACAGAGTGCACATATTTATAAATGAACATTTTTAACATTATTTAATGCCCTAATCAAAAAAACAAAACAAAAAACAGCACATCCATTTTGACTTAAGAAAACCATCAAAATGTTCAGCATAACGTTAGCGTTGGAACCAATTCACTACTGGTTGTAGTCCGGTCATGAAAATCATCAAAGACTCCTGCTTTTCGCGATAATCTGTGTTTTCTTTTAGGATAGTTTAATTTCGTCTGTGGAATGGAGAACCTCTGACAATTCACTTCACCGTGTGTAGACTGAAATGTGTATCCATTGCATAACAGTCTTATAAGGAAAAATGTCACTGTCCTTTTCACAGGATATGATGTTCCAAGCCTTTGTGCTGTAAACTAAGGTGAGCAATCACACAGAACCCTAATTCAGCTGTCAGAAAATGATGCAGTGTCCCACAAATGGATTACTATACAGGACATGAAGCCATGCAGCCATTAATCTCCAGAAGTGTGAACAGGCAGCAGCCCCATCCATCAGTAATCTCATCTTAAAGCCCCTCTCCACCGCGAGAAAATTCAGTGGAGGGTATCAACTGGAGCCGTTTTACATTCGAGAAACATATTTGCTGTTCGGGCCTATACTCACATTCTGGTGTCCTGTGGGGCCTCGATGGCTGTAAAATGCACCAACTGTAATACCCAAGCAGGGTGAACACACAGTAAATCAATACACATCATGAGTTTTATGTAGGTGAAGGTAAGAGGAACACAGCCATACACAACATCAGGAGAAACAAAAAAAAAAAAAAAGCTCACAATGGATCAATAACATGTTGTTATTGAATTATTTACTAACTATAGATCACGTGACTGCCTGTATCAGTCATAGTAACAAATCCCACAGCTCTGCAGAACTTTTGTCTCTTTTAGGCCATTGTTTTGGGGTTTGTTTATTTGTTTTTCCCTACAATCTTTTGATAGAAGCTAACTGGACTGGTTGAGTTTTTCTCAAAAATAAAAATTTTTCGATTCCCACTAAAGAGGCTTTGGTTTTCCACCGAATGTGATTTTTAACTTGAAGTTATTTTTATAAGATGGATATAATTTACTTGAGCGAAAAATATATTTTAATCATTAAAAAAAAATCACAGACCTCTCTTAAGGAACTTAACTAGATGCAGACCATAAGGATTATTTTTGCCCTTTTCCCTGCATGATATTTTGATAACCACATGAGCGTTCCTGTCATTTTGTGATCAGCAGAGATAATTTGCATGAGACAATGTAGACATTTGGAGTCATCATCTGGTCGCTACAATTGTAGCCAGTAGTTTATATATTTTAGTCTAGATCAAATTATGGACCAAGCATCTTACATACTAACATGGTCAGAAAACACTGTGTTGTAGTTCACACACATACATGCGACTACTCCACTCTTTCAATGACTCTAAGGCTTCCATTTAAAACACCCATTTCCTTAGAGACCACTGCATCTCTGTTAGTAATGTTCTAGTTAAACTGAGGCCTATATGAATTACAGGAGAATGAGGGCAGAACAGTACAGCACATCAAAAATGATACACACTTTGAACAAATCTTATTTTCGATTCCTTCTTTTTTGCCCACAGAGCCATGAAGGTACTTGCCTGAGTTCTTGGTAATGTACTCTCACAGTCACAGCTTGAACCCGCAGTAATGAAGCATATACACAGACACTGGTGGTGACAAATCATCCTCCTCAAACCCTGACAGCAGGGGTGAGAACGGGAGCAGTGGTTCCCTCTCTTCCTGACAGTGAACTGACACTTGTCATCACTCTGAGCCGAGATATGGAGCCCAGAACCAATCTGCTAATGCAGCTCAGTGGAATAATCGGAGCGAGCTGTAAAGTCGCAGGCAAAGCCTTATCAGTATGAGAAAGCTGTAACCGGACGCGTGTCTAATTCTTCCCTTCACCTTGAGAAATGTTTTAATTCCAGTGAATTCCTGCTGCATATCAAAGACTGAGAAATCTTCCAATCTCTGACGCAGTGGACTGTGAAGTGTTTATCACTCAATTTTTTTTTTTTTTTAATCCCCCACTCATGCTGCTTCTGTTAATGTGTAGCCCTTTAAAATCAGATGCTCCACAGCAGGCAGGTTGGCAGAAGCGTTGGTTTTATATTGAGTGCAACCGGAAGCCCATTAATTGGCACGCCCAGTAGTTTACTTGCCAGGCCTTGTAGGAACAACCAGAGCTGAGTTCTTTCACCGCTTGGAGAAGGTCCAAATCTTCACACTGTCTCAATGCAATGTTACACCTGCACTGCAGAAACATTCCTGTTTTTCGCATGATAATTCAGAGGTAATATTCCTTATGTTCTGGGTTTTCTTTTCAAACATCAAGCTACACAGTTTGCAACAATGTCTCAGTGTGGAACAGAGAAACAAGCCAAACCAGCGACTGCATCTTTCTATACCATAAATCCTTGCACACACACACCCTCGTCTGAATAGAGCTCTTTTTCTTTCTCTCCCCTCTCCCGCCATGCATCTTTGAGTTATACCATTAAGTGCTACATCCTACACCACAAAGTTCACTTATCCACAAGCGCACACTCTGTGCAACGATTATACCAACTGCCACGCCCCTTTTGCTGACCTAGTAGAGTCACTTTAATGTTTTAAAAGAAGTGAAACTAGCAGCTGTTTTACTGTATTATTTTCAGTTCATTTACTTCACAACTGAGAATTGAATTTATAAATCATCATTTGGATGATGTCGCTCTCTATCCACTTAGCCTTAAATTATGTTTAGTTACTAATTATGCTGGGACATCATCCCACAAGACAAAAAAGAAAGAAAAAAAATGCAGTCATTTCCTTTGAGAAGGTGGTGCAAGCTAATATAGATAATTTTACTTTGATGTGTAGACCTGTATGAAGGCATGTTGCCTTAGGTGACATACACAGTGCTCACAACCATAATGGCACCATCATTGAGACATTAAACAATGTCTAGAGCCCCTATTTCCACTTACTGGCCAACCAGCGCACCTTGCAGAGTCTATTTGGAGCGGTGATGAGCATGCCTCCTGAGACAACAAAACCGTGAAAACTGGCCCCATTAATTTTAAATTAGGTTATACACGATAAGTAGGCTATTCCCAAAGTGAACTTATGTCACAAAAGTCTCTGTCTGCCCTCTGTTTCTGCCTTTCTAATGCAGCTATATGTCTGATAATAGATAATAGCTGTCATAATTGATTACTGATTATTGACCTCTTATCGCCATCCATTCCCAATTACTGACTATGATCACAATCCATTCCCGGCTACTGGCTTCTGACCTCCATTTCAAAGTTATTGACTTCCAGCTTACATTCGTGAACTGATCTCTATCCATTTCAACCCACTGATTAAATAATTCCTCAAAACAGACCTCATAATTCCTTAAATCTTTCCAGACTGACAACCCTCAGTGACTTGGAGGCACTGACAATGACTTTACTTAATTCACAGCTACTGCCCTTTTTCCATTTCCTTTTGTACAGCTGTTGACTTCCATCCTAGCCACCAACCGTTTTCCATCTTTACCTAGTGTCCCCTTCCACTCCTCTGTAAATTCCTAGCCACTGACCTCCATCAATTCTTAGCTGCTGATCCCTCACCATTTGTCTGTCCATTACTATCCAGTAACTTCAACACATTCCTGTCTACTAACCCCCCACCATTCCTTTGTCCATTACTAGATACTCAACTGATTCTCAGCCACTGACTTCCATCCATTCCTAGCTACTGCCATCCTACCATTGCAGTGTCAACTCCAGACTCTGACTTTTAATAGATTCTTAACTTCCAACTATTTCTAGCCACAGAACAGTGACAGCTCTATCCAAACCTAGCTGTTGAGCTCTTCCATTACCTTGTACATTTTGAGCCAGACACTTCTATTAACTTGTATCCATGGACTTTCACTATTCTTTCACTATAACTGATATCTTTCCATGTATCTGTCCATTTCTATCTAGTAACCTCCATCCATTTATGGTTACTAGCTTCCCACCGTTCATTTGTCCATTCCTAGACACTCAAATGATTCCTAGCCATTGATTCCCATCCATCCCCAGCTACCATTCCACTGTCAGTTCCTAGACTCAGATTTTTAAAAGATTCAAAGCTTCCAACCATTTCTAGTCACTGAACTTTGACAACCCTAGCCAAGTCTAGCTGATAAGCTCTTCCAGTACTTCATACAGTTTGACCCATGCATTTCTATTCATTCTTATTTACATACTTCGTCATTTTATAGCAGCTGACCTCCTTCCATTTCTCTGTCCATTCATAGCCAGAGCCTTCTATCCATTCTTAGATACTGAACTCTACCATTAGTCAATCACCTTTATCCACCCTTTGCTACTTCTTTCCACCTGGGTACTTAGCCCAGTCACCCTATTCTTTTTGTAGTAGCACCCCACAAGTAACCTACACCTGCAACACACACACTCCCACGAATTGCCCACAACTGACAGCCACAGACTTCCCCTTCTTAGGGACTAATCATCATAAAAGACTTAGCCACAGACCTCCACTAATTTGTAGTCATTGGGCACAATAGAGTCCTGGCTGGTGAACCCACTTCCCTCCCCAGCTACTGTGTTCCACTTCCCTCCACCTCTTCTGAGACACTGACCTTCAATCATTTAAACAATCTAGTTATCATTGATCTACATCCGCCCATGCCCACTCACATTCATTCTTACACTGCTACTGACACCAAGTCAGTGTACTTCCTCATCCTGCCTTGTTGGCAAGAGATTCCTGCACGTCCAAATAAATAAAATTTAGATCCACATTTAACAGAAGCAAGAATTGCACATGGTAATTATGAGTATGATTGCTGCGGGTTGTGGCCTGATCTAGCTACATAGAATTGCAACATTTAATGCACCGTATCCTTCTAATTATTACGTATTTATTTTAAATGTCAATAATTCGTTTGACCTTCTGGTTTCAAATCGATAAATTGCTGTGAAGTAAACATATGTTTAAATGTAGGATGCATCAGTCATCTTTTACTAACTTTTTCCAATTTTCCTGTGAGGATAAATGGCTTCATTTTGTTGCACTTATGCCAATGAGATAAGATAGATAGGCGGGCTGTCAGTGCATGTTCCAGAAGGGGCATCTTGCCAAAGATTGCTTCTTATTTCCAAGCATTTTTGCTGGGGACAATTAGGAACATGGTGTCCTGGTACCCAGCCAACATGCCGTCTGATGCCGACTCACGGCCACCGATGTCCAAGAAGACGTGATGGGGCTTGCAGAAAGAAGTTGAGCTCAACGATGGTGTGTCTGTGGACAAGACTGATAGGGTCTGTATGGACGATATTGCCCTATATGCAGTGAATGTGATTTTGTATTCAGTAGACACAGCTTTCAGCACCAGTAGTTCACGACTCATGGGTTCTTAGAGACCCTTGGGAAGGTCATTTGTTCACTCCAAGAGGATTGGGCAATGGTAAGAATGTAAATGTAAACATTTTCATAATGTCACCTATACAGTACTGCAATCATGAGGATAAATTGTACCTGTCAATTCAGTTTCCAGTGTAGTTGTACATTTCCTTCAGTAGTAAAAGTAGTCCTGACACATTCAAGGGATTAACATAAAGTATTTATATATATCATGTATTTATTTAGAAACTTTGAATATTACACATTTTCCTTTGATAAGGCAGGTTATATGAACTCCAGAAAGATGGTGTTACTGCAAACATTCCAGCTCTCATAATGGCATACATTTACAGTGAATTCATATAATAAATGACACAGAATTTCTAGTAGGCCCACTATTATACAATATTAAGGATCAGGAGAGACAAAGAGAGAGAGAAAAAAGACTGGCTTCAACTGAAAGCCTCTCTTGGAAGATTTCTCAATTTATTACATCTCAGAGAATACATTATAAATACTCAAAAATTAAAATACTGTATTAGCGCCAAAGAGTTACGTTAAAGACACTTGAAAGGAAAAAAGAAACTATCTTATGTGCATAACTACAGCAAAAAGGTTTTGCATCCTGTCAGGCTAACTAGAGCTACCTACAGATGTCTAACAGACATTGGAGGACAGTACTTTATGCAAATATGCTAAGTCACTTGATTGAAGGAAAAATACTACAGCAAACAAATAAGCCGTTGTCTATAGCCTATGTGCAGCTTTGCACTGCCTAACAGCACCACAACATCCATTATAGACTAACTACATACTGGTAGTGTGTCAGAGGACATGCCAAGGAAGATCAGCGAGCCATTATGGTCTGTGTTATCTCACCAGCTCTCAATAATTTAAGCACAACCATGTGCACATCCCTGGGAGGATTTAAAGTTTCAACATATTTGAGGTTTAAACAACATTTTAGGGAAAGGAGAAAGAGGGAGGCCCAAAAGTCAAAGCAGGCAAATACTTTACATAGTCCCAAAAGGAGTTGGCTAAATAGTGGTGTTTTAGGGAGGAGTGTGGCATCACAGCTAATCTGTGTGTCCGTGAAATGTTACCTCTAGGCCTATTCTGCTCAGTATTCTGCATTTTTTTCCTAATTCATCTACAAGCAGCAGAGAGGGGTGTGGGAGTTCTTTGTGCCTTATTGCTTTTCCTGTTTATTCCACAGTCTCGTTCCCTGAAGTTGCACTAAGTTAACAGTCAAGAGAAACTGTCTCGTGCAGCGCCTGTTTGTCCTCCGCCTCCACGTCCCCGCTCTCCGCGCTCTCCGCGCTCTGACACGAGAGCTTCTCCTCACATCTCACTGGTCGGACGATGACGCACGGCCTCACGGGCTCCCCGCTCGCCCCGGCGCGCGCGGGGTTGCGACTGTCGCGCTCGTACTCCTCCTGCGCGCGTTGGATCTTCCTATTCCGAAGCTTCCTCTTGTGGAAGTGGAAGGTTGCCAGGGAAACGAGGACGATCCCCACGAGCACGGCCACCAGCACGAGAAGCGCGAGGGTGGAGGAGAACGGCGGAAAGAGGCTGAGCTGCTCCGCGCAGGTGCCGTTACTGGCCTGGAACCCCCCGTGACAGCGGTGCAGCGGCACCGACAGCCCCGAGGCCTCGGCGGTTCTGGCTGTCATCCCGGCCACTCCAAGTCTCACTGACCCCTGTACCCTTCGTGCTCTCCGGGCTCAGCGCGGTGACACCGGCCCGCGCATGTGGTTACCTGCACCGAAAAGAAGACACACGAGACCCGCTTGATCAGCTCCAGTGGAGGCAGAACATTAGAAACCCGCCCTCCAGTTTCCCCATTAGCTGATCCATTCTACATTAATAAAACCAAACCGAGACAATTAAGATGGCAAGTGGCACTGTGATGGTACTGTGATTCGCACTGAATCACAGTGTTAGATGAAATGTGCCAACTCCTAACAGATAATACGCCCAGGTCAGGTTGAAAATAAATAAATGAATTAAATTCGGACGTTGCTTTGAATATAAGACACAGCAGAAGTCGGGACAATACATCAGCTATTGTAATGTGTAGGCCTTCGAGATTTAGCCCCAACAGAAGCCCTTTTCTGCGCTCCACGCAGCAGCGTTTTACGATAAGAATGTCAGCTTTACGCAGAGTATAATAATCTGCATCAGCTCAGGCAGGTAGGCTATATTTAAACAGCAGGAGGAAAAATGCTGGAGTCTTACCTGATAAAACAGTCAGTGCGGGAAGCGGTCCGTGAGTGGCGAGCCGATGTGTGTAAATGGGAAAACTGGATCGCGGTGACGCATTTCATACAATGTGATGCTGTTGCTGCTGCTGCTGCTGAGCTCCGATCATTCAGGACGCTTTGATTGCCGCAATCCACTCAGTCTGCATCTAGGACGGCTCTTTCCCCCAGCTAAATATCTCAGGTAGAGAGGGAAACTCCCTCACTATGCATCAAAGTGGGCTTTTCAAAAATGCGATTAGAATAGAGCTGTGTCTGGTTTTCCTGGAAAAGCGTCCCTCCTCCTCCAGCCGTCCGCTGCTCCACTCAGCATCTGAATGAAGAGCTGCAGCTGCATTAAAGGTCTCCTATACCAGTCAGCTGGCAGGGTTGTTTGTCCCCCCCCCTCTTTTCACCCTGAGATGTAATTTATGTATTAACATGACCCCGGTGCGTGCGCTTCATTCCAATAAGCAAACTAATAAACACTAATCATCCTGATTACTAAACAAGGAGGAAAATTAGCTATCAGTGGCATTCCTGAGGGTGTGGTCAGTCAAATGCTGCAAACGTACATGCTATGAAGATTTTAAGCTTCATTATAATAACAGAAATTGCATTCATTTGTAGGTCTGTGCATGCTGTGAGGATTTCATTTGCTTCTAAAGTTGCTAGAAAGCTCCACACCTACACTTGTTACCAGAGACTTTATGGGATTTGTGCTCAGAGAACACCTCTGTGCATTTATCACAGATCTACAGCTGAAAATCAGTTTAACTCTTCATTAAATCAAGCCGTCGCAGGTGTAACTCTGCTAAGTAAACACTTTGGAAATCAATATCTGCTTCAGTGTGTGGGTTCTGGGGGCAAATACGTGATCTTCACACTGCTGAAGTTTTATATCAGCCTAGAACAGCCAGGTACAGTTAGCCCTCTAAATATGGATTGCAGGTTTTGGTGGCGAGGGACCAAAATTCCACTGAACTGTTTTTTTTGCTTTTGTCCTTGACAGAGAAACTTGTCAACGCCACAGAAATGTAAGAAAAGTTCTAAATGGAGATTTAATTGTTTTGTAAAAATCTGCATAAGCCAACATTTTATCCTCTTTGAAATAGTGTAGATATGTTTCATTTTATTTCATATCTGCAGGTGTAAGTGTGTGGCAGGCAGCGCTGTGGTTGGCAAAACGCAGGACTCAGTAACACAGAACTGAAGTAAAAATCACAGCTTTAATGCTGAAAAAAGGGATGACAAAAGGTAAAAGCCCCAAGCCCCAACTAAACAGACACAAAATATAAAATAAACTGACTGACAGGAAGAAAAACAGACAGACAGAACTACTGCTTACAATAAAGGCAAACACAGCGGAGAACAGAGGAATGCAGACAATATATACACATGAAGGATAACAAGGGAACAGGCCTGAGGAGGGGGAACACAACTGACATTATCAGATTGACGAGACAGAGGAAGCAAAACTGAACACAAGACGGAGACTATCAAAGTAAAACTGGAACGAACACCGAGACACAGACTAAGACACTTGAAATTGACACTAGGACTGGGAGTAACCCAACGAGGGGAAACAACAGACCGGGGAGACAGAAGGGAACATAAAACAGGGGAAAAGAGATAAACAAACATGAAGACAAGATCGACTAAACGTGGAACACAGGGGAGACATGGAAACAGATACCTAAAGACTAGATGACAAAACGAAGACCACAATATAGAAATACTACACAATGCAGAAACACAACAATGAGGACCAAAACCAGGAACATCAAAGGAACTTCAGAATATTAGATAATCCGGAATCAAATTGTCCAAATACATAAACCCTGGCTCACAAACCCAGGAACATGACAGAGAATCAAATTCTCAGAGGAAGGTTTCCAGCACCTTGTTAAATCTGTGGCATGAAAAGTAAAGGCAGAAGGGAGCCTGACTGAGGCTAGCAAGGCGTACCTAATACAGTTTCCAGTCAGTGTATAAATAAGCACATTTAAAGACCCCCTAATCAATAACAAAAAGTGCCCCTCAGTGTCACAAATACATAAAACCGTTTCCCCTGGTGGCCTTCACATTGACTATAAGAGTAAGTTTACGATAAAGTAATACAATTTTTGTACGTTTTTTTTGCAAGTTTTTCACCATAAAAGTGACTACCGAGTGTATTTCTTTGTGGATTTTTTTTTTAGTGCAATTAGGATCATAATTATCCCGATGAAAGTTCACTTTCTGGTTCAGCTTTAATTTGATACAGATATAATCTCATTATGCTCAAGCAGAATGTGTAGTTCAATCAGAGACTGACACTTTTCCAGTTCAGGTTTTGTCCAGCTCTCATAATGGGCTTCTTAATGGCTCGCCTCCCACGACAATAAAATCTGTGCACAGTCTTTCTGATTGAGATACCTGCACAACCCATGAAGACATTTAGGATTGCTCATCACTTCTGGTAGATTCTTCTTGCCATTTACGTGCTATTAGACAATCATATACCTCACTGGGTAGAATGATTTATCCACGAAGACACCCACAGCTCATTTTGTCTGGAGGTTATTGATAAAAAACGTTTAGCAGACTCTTGAACCTTTGATTCAGACTTTCTGCATTTGAATTTGTGATAAACGTCAGGCTTTTTTGTTCACTCTTATCTATGTAATAACTCTTTTACATACTAAAAAAACAAACATTTTGTTGATTTTTGACACCTTCTACTACTGTTTCAAAGAAATTCAGGTGTTTATTAGTTCAATATATATTTTTATTTTTTCACATGACTGTAGAAACAGTTTACAAAAAAAGCCTCTAATTGAAATCACGACCGAGATAAGCTCAACTCCCTGACTGGAAGATTACTGCAGGCATTGTGACACAAACTCCAAATATAGAAGTGTGGGTGAAGGAGAAGTGAGGAGACGCTTCTACAACGAGAACACCTCGACCTACTGAGACTTTAAAGCGTTGTGAGAATATGCCGTATGCCACTAATACTGCTTTCTCATGCAAACAGTGGGCTTCTATTTTATTTCATGATGAGCGTAGTCCCATTTTTCTTTTGTTTCGTAACGCTGATAATCTGCAGCCTTGTATCTCAGCTTGAGGGTTTGAGTTCGTAGTGTGAAAAGTGGTAATTTATGCACAGTAAACATTATGCTGTCTATTTGTGAGGTTTAACAGGCAATAAACTTCACACCCTCCCTGTGTTGCTAGACTGTTGTCATTCAAATGAATGAGATGGCTTCACTTTTTCACACTGTTCTCAAATTGGTGTGAACACATCTTTAAAAGTCACTCAGCCTTTGCTACAATATCATTGCCAGGCTGGTACATTATTTTGCAATGTAATCACCATATGTCTGCTGTTCAACTCAAAGGCAGGGAGAGGAACGATGAAATGATTACTGGAATGATTAAAAAAATATTAAGAAGCAGGAGCTGCTGTGCAGCCCTTTGGTGTTCATTAACCTTTGAGATGCGGGGTCAGTTACTCAAACTTGATTCGAGACCTCAGATTACATCTGTGCCGTCAGAGTGTTGCAGACTGCTTTATTAAGGATGCTAATAACGTCAACAGGATGCCCCATAGGGGAAATGAAATGTTTTATTATTTATAAAGGGAACCTTTATTAATATTTTCCAGCTCCATATTTATACCTGAATTCTACTGGAGTAGCTGTGCATGATTGCATGATTGACACATTTTTTAATAATCTTTATTTATATAATTCAAGGCCTTCATCCAACTCATCATTGTCCCCTCTGTTAGAGGAGTTGTTGTTACTTCTTTTTAGCCAGCTTTCTTCTGATTGGCTGCTTCTTGCAAAGAGAAGGTTTGAACTGCAGGTGGGTGGGGCTTCTGTGCTCACAGCTGGAGCTTTGAGTGAAGTAACCATATTAGGTATGTTTTTTTAAAAACATTTTTTGCCTTTATTAGTGAAGATTAGACAGGGAAGTGGAGGGTCAAAGCAGAGAAGACGCACAGCAAAGGGCAGCAGGTCAGACTTGAACCTGGGCCACCAGTGAGCTAAAGTGATGCCCCATATTAACTATATTTCTTCTCATTAACATGATACAAAGCCAAGTGTAGCAAACTCTGTCTGAAACTGAGCAATTAGAGTGCAAAGGTTACTTTTACATACGCTGAACTCATTATTTGAATCTTCAACAATGTTTCACGAGCATCCACCATTTTAGCCGTATATAGGTATATGACAAAAGATAAGGAAAAGCGTAAAAGGAGCTTCTGTGGAGTTCATGTGTTCTAGTTTATAGCCCCTACATTCATCGAAGGGTTGAGAGCCATTGTTCGTGATACCTCAAGCAGACTGGAAGATCCAGTGCTGCCTGCCCCTCCCACCGCCTGGACAGAGCCAGCGTTCCTCATGTTGAGTCTTGTTGATTGTGATGGTGTCAGCTGCTGCTGGTTCAGCATGTCGTAGAGCAACACAGTAACCAGGTGATCGATTCTGTCAATAGGCAGGATCGGCAATATCTGGCAGGTCTGTAAAACTATGGGTTGCCACAAATTAGTGTTGTTGTAGTTTGGGAATTTCTAATTAGATTTTACTTTTATTCCACTTTGACTATATGTTTTTAATTCAGTTTAGTTTCCAGGGTGCATTTTCTTCTTTAAGTTTAGTTTTTATTGTTTGACAACATTTAATTTTTATTATTTTTATTTTTGGTCTTTTTATTTTTAATGTATGGAGGGCATATCTCATAGGAAAGATGAATGTTTTAGCACTGGAATTACAATAACTTACTAATTAGTAATTACTTAATTCGTTTGGTACAGTATGAATGGCCATGGGGGAGGTCTTTATTAACAGAAAAAGCTATAAAACCTATGACAATACACTTAAATGTCCTTTAGACTTTACAAAGCTGACCAGTAGGCCAGATTTGAGTAATTTCAGCCTGCTCGGGCCTTATGTTTGACACCCCAGTTGTAAGTGAATCTAAAAAGAAACTCCACAAATAAAGGACAGTTTTAATTCTGAGTCCATGTTCACTGGAGACTTGTTTGGTTTCTCTTAGTTTTAAAGCGCTGACCTCATTTGAGAGACATATGATTTAAAATTGCGTATTTAAAATTAAATTGTTCTGAATTGAATAGAGTTAATCTGTTTGGATTCATTATCGTAACCACAGGGTTTGCACACTGGAATTAAACTTCAGTACAAGAGATGCTGAGTTGCCCAGTATGAATGTAAATCATTGTCATATTACACAGCCTACGAAACAATAAGAGCATCAACAGGAAATTGCTGTGCTTAGAGCCAACAAGTGGGTGGCCGAGACCCATGTGTTCGCTAATCGCAGAGTTGGCTGCATGTGCGTTCCTCTGAAACACTTTGAAGAACCTATTAAAGGTTAAATGATGCTCTACATGTGCAGAATACTTGCTATTTTAGTCCTATACAGCCTTAGGTAGAGGTGAGCTAGAGGTGTGAGTTGGTTGGTTGGTTATTTTCAGACACTTTAGCCCACACCTCTCTGAAACGCAACCACAGCAGCTGTATTGAAAGCATTGGTCTCTGCATATCATAAGAGCAGAGTAATCTGAGATATTAAGTAGAAATGAGTGTGTTATAACTGCACAGCTGTCACTGCTTAATGTGACTTTTAATAATCTCCAAAGTTCTCAGAAACCTCTTGAAAGAAGGGAAAACATGTTAACATCATTTAACATTAATGTGATGGGGCTTCTGTATCCACTCACAGGTTGTGGCGGCTACCTGGATTAGAGGTGTGGCTTATTTAGAGTAATGTTTGTCACCTGGGTTAATTGTTCAACTGAGGACCTTTGCAATCAGTCTCCATTGCATTCATTCCAAGTCGTTTAGTTTACTTTATGCTTTGATTTTTTTTTTTTTGCACTGATCACAGATCCACACACATTACTGATGAGCTGATATGAGCTGATATTTCACATTTTCCTTCTTAATAAATGTATTTTTCACAAGTCATAACTCCTTTTCTTTCGAGGGTTCTGACAACATTATACTTTTTTTTTTTTTTTAAGAAATACTCACTAAAGTTTGACAAGCATAAAAGCAAAAGAGCTGGGTATGAATATGAGAACAAATGGGTTTCATATCCATGTCCCGATATTTTTTTTTATCATTAATCACGATGGAGCTTTGGGGTGGTTTTTTTTACACTGTAAAGGCTCATCAGCCATTTATTGGGGAGTCAGCCCCTCATCAGAAATATAGGATTTGAAATGCTTCTGAAAAGCCATAAATCTTTTGTTCTGAAATTAAATTAACTTTCTGGATTTAACCCTCTCGAGGCAGACGTTGCTGATTTGCAACAGTTAAAAACTAACAACCTGATTACCCCACATACACATTTTATGAGTTTTTTCTACTCAGAAGTACCACTGCAAGACTTGGTTGTGCATTAGCAACAAAAAGTTTAATTTGAGCCTGAGAGGGTTAATAAATAAAGCAGATGTTCCCGATGGTTTGGAAACTTGCTTACAGGCTTTAAGAGTCTTAAACAAGCAGCAGAGATGTGCAAGGAAAATTCAGGATTTGATGGTAGTGGCAGCACGGTGGCACGGTGGTTAGCACTGTTGCTGCATAGTTCAATTCCACCATTAGACTGAGGTCTTTCTGTATGAAGTTTGCATGTTTTCCCTGTGTTTGTGTGGGTTTCCTCTGAGCACTCCCACTGTCCAACCACATGCAGTTTGTGTGGATAGGTTAATTGATTAATCTAAATTGCCCATAGGTACAAATGGTTGTCTGTCTCTGTGTGTTAGACTGGTAACCTGTCCACGGTGTACCCCGCCTTTGGCCATATGACACCTGGGATAGGCTCCAGTACCCTCAAAAGGAGAGACGGATGGATAATGGATGTTTTGCACCTCAACTCAAGCAGTCCCCATGCAGCTTGGGATATAAAACAGAGATGAGTGGCAACAACAAAAAATAAAAAAGCAGAAAGCAACATTTAGTTAGATTAAGGTCCATGTGATTTTCTTTTAATATGCGTTCACGCCACAAAGTGTTGAAGATTCTCACAGTAATTTCCCAGTTGCACTCGTGGACATGCTCCATCACCGTCGGGGCTCCATGAAAAATGAATGGCCTTGGAGGGAGTGAGGGTCCCTGGATGATGAACTCACAGTAGATGAGTGCATACTGAAAGATTAATGCAGCTATTCAGGCACAGTTTAAAGCATGGCATATGTTTGTGGGCTGGTAAATGGAGAGTGATTACAGCGCTTATTTTAATATTCATACAGGTCCTCTCCTCCCAGCTGTCTAGGTCAAGCTGACCGAATCTAAAAAATGAATCCTGGAGTAGAAGAGTAGAAAGAGGGTCTCTTTTCAAATACAAAGTGTCATGTAGTCACATTCAAGGCAGGAACATTTACACCTGCTCACTCGGGGGTGGTGCAAATCACTCGGCATCGCCTTGGCTTTATCTTTTGTGTGCCTTTGTTATCTCCTGATGAATCATAAGGATGGAGATTACGGTGCACACATTCAGACCATCTCTCTTAGAAGCCTTTGGTTTTCCCTCAGTTGTACACACAAAAAGAGGTTGTGTGATGGATGAAAAGAGAGCTCCAGTGAGAAGTTTAAACCCTGTCCAATTTCACACCTCTGCACACTGTATGCTGTCAGCCCTTATGCCAAACAGCAGTCGGTTTAGCAGGGTTTTTTCACTGCCCGCTGAGGCTGGAAATGAGGCTGATGAGAGAATGAACTACAACAGCGAGCTTGTGAGCCATAAAACCACAACAATGGGATGATGGTGAGATGCTCCGTGCCACCGAGTAGAAGTGCAGAGTTGGTGACGGTTCTTTATGGCAGCTATTCTTTAAGGTAAAAATACTGAGTCACAATTTGAAGTCTGAAAAGGAAGACTCCTCAAACCTTTAATCACGAGGTGAAGTATTTTGTGGTGTTTAAGACATCAGATAGCCACTAGAACATCTTATTTCCAAGTATTAATTTTTACATTTCCTGGTCAAAACCCCTTCAATAAAGGAAGACTAACGCCTAATTTAAACCCTGTGGCTTTGTTTTTTTACTCTTTAAAATGGTCAAAATTTAATTAAATATTGTGCGGTAACTTGATTATCAAACTACAACAATGAAAAGGGTAGATTAGAAACTTTGGTGATCCATATGGAGCCCAGCCAGGGGGCTCAGATTTTAGGAAACAGAGCTACAGATTTGTGATGAGCAACACTGTTTGTTGCTCAGGGAGAGGCCACCTCCCTGAGTCTTTTTCTGTCTTCCCGCTCTCACAGTTTGGGAGTGAAGGGAGGAAGACGGGAAAAGACACTGTGGAGGAGAGCCAGAGATTAATAATAACTAATTATCCAATACAGAGTGATGTCTAATCATCATTCTGCATTTAGATGGGTACACTGTGGTCATTAAGGCATGGACAGGAAGGTCAGCAGCAATACTCAGGCAGGCTGTGGAGTTTAAATGATGCCATGTTGGTACTAACGGACCCAAAAGTGTACCAAGAAAATATCCCCCGCACCATTACACCAGCAGCAGCAGCCTGAACCACTGATACAAGGCAGCATGGATCCATGCTTTCTTTCAAAGGCTTACATAGATACTTACCGTACCACCTAAATGTCACAGCAGAAACCAGGACTCATCAGACCAGGCAATTTTTCCAAACTTCTGTTGTCCAATATTGGTGAGACTGAGCAAATAGCTGCCTCAATTTCCTGTTCTTAGCTGGCTGAAGTGTGGTCTTAAGGAAAATCAAATAACAAGGGGTTATTTGATTTTCTGTTGGTGTCCTATTAACTGAAAGCAGTCTGGCCACTTTTCTCTGAAATCATCAAGGCATTTTTACTCAGAGATCTTCTGCCCACTGGATATTGTCTTTTTTTCGGGGCATTCTCTGTAGTCCTGGAGTTACACTCAGACGTCAATCATTTTTCTTTCCGATTCTGATGTTCACTTTGAACTTCAGCAGGTCGTCCTGACCTTGTCTAATTGCTCAGTTGCACCCAGTTACAGCTATGTGATTGGCTGATTACACAGACGTACCTAAAAAGTGTCAGGTGAGTGTACATTCACCTTTCTTTCCAGCTACCTGTGTGGCCGCTCTCTTCTGCAGGTATTGGGAAAGGAGATGTGATTTGCCCACAACCAGCACGGGCAACCCTGGACCCAGTGTACTGGTGTTCTATGAAAGCCCTTAGAGTTCAGTTGTGGGTGATTCTAATCCTTGAGACACCCTTTTGGAGTTTTGCTGCTGTCTGGTTTGTTTTCATATAAAACACTGCACTCGTACACTCACTCACAGCATTAACCACACCGACCACACACATCATTGTTAGCTTAAATTCCTCATTAACTACTAACTGTCATTTTGTGTGTGCAGCTCGCTTCTTTTCACGGCCATGTCACTTGTTTTGTGACACTCTCTCTATACTTTTATCTCCGGTGTCTATCAATACAAACTTGTGTCCCTCTTAAGTTCAGATGCTTGCTGTGTTTATCTGGTAGTTTATAGCCCTTTTATTTTAAATGCCAGGCTAAGTAACCTGAAACAAAGGTTGACAGGAGAAGAGGCAGTGAATCAAAAGAGAAAAGATGAGGACTGATTGAAACAATTGTCTCGTTCTCAGTGGGTTTGATGCAGCAAGTAACAATATATATTGTGACTGACTTTTAATGTAAAAATTATTACAGTTTTAAATATTTAATATTGAGCTCAGTTCTTTTAAAAAAATACCAGCAATAACTAGAGGACATCATCATCTAAAGACTGAGAAAGATTTGATTCTGCAAATGAAATAAATGAATTTATCTTGGACGTGATAAAAACTCTAGATTCTTGAATATTTAATTATATCATGACACTTAGGTTTAAAATTTATTGTAAAACACATTTTTATTGGTTTTATTTCTTTTATTTTCTTCAACTAGTCTGCATTAACCTTCCAGAAGTTCCTCTGTGAATTTACCATGCACCTGTGCAACTTGCAATAAAATGCTTTTACAGCCAGAAAACCCAAACATTGGCTCAAACTACATTTTTCTGTTTCTTAATGACACTGTACCTCATTTTCCTGCCTATTATTCAGCCACATTATTCTCTTTCACTGCAGCCCGTGTTAATCAGAAATACCAACTGTAATGAGAAAAGTTTGTGGGCCCGAATACTAACCACACATCGATGTCCAGTCAGTGTTTGTGCGTTTGTGTGTGTGTGTGTGTGAGACGTTATAAGTCTTTATATGAGGGAGCTGATATCTTTAAAGCTGCAGGCCATCTCTGGGCAGGAGTGGTCCTCTTGTTATTCCCTTCACGCGCGCGCAACTGCTTTCTCTGCAAGTCTCTGTCAGCAGAATTTCTAATGAATTGCACAAAAGCCAGTTTACTATGCCTGCACTCATGCACGCGCGCACACAAACACAAACAGACACAGGCCAACTTTCTTTTTGTGCACAACAGAAATGGCTTTGGGAAAGAATGAATGAGGCTCTCATGCACACAGAAGGGAAATATCATGCATAAGTAGTTTTTTTGCCCCTTGGAAAAAAAAGATCCTGTCACTACACATTAGCATGTAGCAAAGAAGAACTTCACATCTTTTTGGAACTGTCCTGGTTTATTACATGCAGCCTTTATTGGATAGTATTGGTAGTGGTGGAGACAGGAAGCATCTTCTTTTCCTGGAAAATGAAGATGCATATAGACTTTTTACATGCTTTAGGGCTATGTGAATCATGGCTAGCTAAAACAAAATGAATCATTACTATGGTGGCTGCTTGGGCACAATACCATGAACACTTGCACAATCTGTTTCTTTTTACAGCTGGTGTGGAGGCGATATGCAGTATAATCACTAACTGTTTTCTTAAAGTAATGACAGTGTGTTCCTATAAGTTTGTACATTTAACTGCCTTCCAGTGTTTCCTAAATGCCATGAATCGGCTTTCATCTCAGGCAAATTCACCTATCGTCTTTGAGTTGGTTCATTTCTTCAGGAAGTGCTCACCAAAATGATCATCGCATCCTCTCACCTGCCAACACAACCTCCTCCAACCTCCATTACTGCTTCAGAGCAAACCAGTGGCACCTCAAAGTAAGCTGCTGCTCGCAGTTAAAAACCTTTTACCTTCAGGAATTGTAGGTAGGGCTTGCTAAAATCTCCATGTACAAACTCACCTGGATTAACCTGCCTGTCCTCTCTCCCAGTGAAGTCTCGCTCAGTCTCCTGGAACCCTCCTCGCTGGCATCCACTCCTGTGAAACTTTTTCCTGTGAAAATGAACCTTTTGAACTGTGAAATTGCTTTTGTTGGGCCTTGTTTAAGAGTCCGCTTTTCATTACTACCATTTTAGCATTTGGCAGTATGATCAGTAACACCTTTTCTTTCCAACATAATGTATTGTACATATTTATTTTTGAACTCCATAAACCCCAACACCTTGATTCTGTTGCTTTTCAGCCATTCTGTTGTAGATTTGCTGTGCTTGGGAGTTATCGTCCTGTCACATGACCCCAAATTGGGGATCCCATGTCTGGCTATAGCAACCAAGCCCATCATATCAGCAAAGGAACTGCACATTATGGCCAAACATCTTCACTCCACATCTTTCCAGAGGGGATTCATTCAGAAATCTTGTGGTTTGTTCAAATGCAAAAAACTGTCCAAAAGTTATGGAGGTGCTCACACCTGCTGATGATCAGTTAATCAGCTGCATTTGATTAGCAGCACCTGGCTGCTGTTTACCCTCTTATTTCCTATGGAAGCAATAAGCGTTTGTTTTTTTCCCTCAGGACTGCATTAAAACTTTCCTTTTACAAGGCTGTAGTTCTACATAAACTTATACTACCAGTGTTGAAATCCAGCTTCCTGCCCAACACTAATACAGCTCCACCTGAACCAGTTGGAGCCCAAAACTGGCCTCAGTCTGATTCTTTGCTGTCAGTGTCAGTTAGTCTGCCTGTATTTGATGCCGACTGCATTTGGGATATGTGATTCAAATAAGTGATTCATTTGTGTATAGTTGCTATATTTATTGTTGTTACTTCAAAACAACAATAAATTAGTTCCCTAATTGGATTTGCATATTTGCTGCTTTGATTTAATACTGTAGACTATCTATATTAGATCCACTGCATTGCTAGTCACCCCACTCTTCATCCTGCCAAAAGCTCTTCTGTCCCCTCTTGCAATTCACCATCTCTGACAGTTCTCTCCAAATATGCCCAGTCATCCAGCGCTCAAATGACAAATCTGGTAATTGTTTTGAGGATCCAAAAGAAAGACGCATTTAGGTAAAGTGAGGTCGTCCTGAAGCAAAGACAACTCAGACAGCAAGTGACGCCAAAAAAGAGAGCAGACAATCAAGCTACAATGATTTCTTATATGAACTTAGTTTATTTTTCTTTGCGAACAAAAGCTGGTAAGAAGGAAGTTTTACCCATTTAAATTCAAAGTAAATACCCTACAGAAAACTCTGACAATCAAACGATCCCTGCCAGCAGGACTTGGTGATGGTTGGGAGGAAGAACTCCCTTTTAATAGGAACAAGTCTCCTCCGGAACCAAGCCCAGGATAGGTTGGTTATCTGGCCTGATGGTTTGGGGGATCCTTTCTCAAAAACTTTGAATTATACTTAAGACTAACGTTTTTGTTAAAGGGAGTCTGACTTGCTGATCTTTGATTTTGGAGACCTTGAGATTTGCTGAGTTTGGTTCAGGGCTGGGCTAGTGAGCACTATTACTGTGTTATTACTGACAAACACAGCTAAGAATTAGAATTAGAATAGATCTTTACTGTTACTGTTGCAAGATCAATGAAACACATTTTAGCAAATCTCCGTTAGCAGCATGTAGATTTTTACATTGAAATTCCTTTAGAATAAAAGAAAAAAAGAAAAGAAAAAAGAGAAACCAAAAAATAGACTTAAAGTTAAAGAGGCACCTACATAGGGAATGTATCTAATAACGTAAGTATCTACACAGATATGTACAAGTTATATATGCCATATAAAGGAGCAGGTGCAATATGGGGAGCGATGTGATCAATGTTAGCGCACACTGAGTAAGAGGTAGGACTAGAGGTAGGTTGCATTCTAATAAATACGGTTTATAAATAGAGGTAGGAATGTTGGTTGCATTATGATGATACTGACTTTCTGCTGAAGTCTGCCAGTATAAATGTCTCTGAGAGGGGTTAGTGAAGTTGGGAAGTTGCCCGCTCTTCTGCCCTCACCACCTACAGTTTTCTCCAGTTTTACAAAAACTTTAAAGAGTCTTTAAGTGGAATCCAAAAGTTTTTTTTTTAATCTTTTCATACTTGAGAAACAAAGGATATGAGAAATGATCTTATCTTCCTCTGTGTTATTGTATTACCATAGAAAGTGCCTTGAGGTGACTGTTGTTGTAAATTGGCACTATATAAATACAATTGAATTGAAAAATATAGAAAATTATTTTCACAAATAGCAAATGTCTTAACAGTTTTAAAACAAAAGTCAAGCAAGTTAAGCAAAATCTGCACAGCTCAGCAGTTACATCCCAGCACGGGATTAAGGATGCAGGTGGAGAAGCTTTATTCACAGCTAAAAGGTTTAAATGGAGTTTTTTTTACAAGAGAAAACAGAACATGAAAAAAAAAATACTGAGCTCAGAACAAAAACAAAAGAACAAACAAACAAACCAAAAGATGACTTTTTAACCACGAGCAACAGAAATTTAACTGAAATAATCTTTTCTAAAAGACCAAAATTAGACCTAGCTTCTGTAGTTAAACTTAAATTTAAACCCAGTGCAGTCTCCAGGTTTAGGTAGTTGTGTCAAACTGAAAGAAAACAGGTTATAGAAGCAAAACTGAGCCAGCACTTCAATAAGAAGAGATCATATTAAGGAAATGAACAGACTTTACGGAAGCACAAAGTTTGAGTAATGAACTAACTGGTAATTAGAGTGCAATGATGGCAGGAAGTAGAACATGACCGCCTGCAGTGTAAATGCTGGTGGGGATGGCGATGGAGCAGCTGGAGAGGTTCTCTGAGTGACCAGGAAGAGGCGGGTCGCACAAATGAGATTCTGAAAGGCAGAATGACAGACAGATTTAAAGTGAACAGAGGCTGATCGGCGTGCAGATGGCGCCTGAGGAAACTGTTGGACTAGAGTGATAATGACGAAATTGAGTTTGACAGAGTGGTAAAGTGTCATGTCCTAAGGACGTCTCAATCATCAATCCAACTGTATTTGTGTATATATATTGTCTGAGTCTCTCCTTGCCCAATGTTGTGTCATCAGTCACTGCTGCGTGTTCCCCATGGTATTCCTTAATATGTGCTTTCCCTTGTTTGAGCTTAACTTTTGGTTTATCTTGGACTTTCTGTTATTTTAGCACAATATTAAAGGCTCACTTTATTACCTCACCCTATATCCTGAGTTCTGGGTGCTGCTTCCCACACAGCTATACCTGCCTGATCCTTGATAATGTCTTATGTTAACAAAATAAATACATTGGATTTAAATTAAGCACATTTTTGTGTAAAGAAAATCAAACAGTTAGAAAAAGATTTACTGAAAGAAAAAACAATGCCATACTTGACAACTGGATATAGTACCGGTAAAGTATGAATACAACATAATACATAAAATTAAATTCAAACATTGATTTATGATATATAATAGTCCAATCACATTAGAGTCCATGGACAGAAAATGGGACAGACGAGGGGGTCACACATGACAAGAGCAGGGCTACACTAGGACACCCACATTTTCTATGCCCATCTCCTCTCTAACCTATGCCCCTTTAGGAGCTGCACAGCTGATCACCACCTGCCTCAATCTCACCCGATCCGTAGCGTCTTCTTCACACCAACCCTCTGCATGTTCTCCTGCACTACAGATGCAAAGTTAGACTGATCACCTTAAAACACAGATGCAACAAATGGAAAGTTGGCAGCCCTGCTTTAATGTAAATAGGCTGGAAATTGATTGGACTGGTAGTCCAATGGTGGAAGGCAGGAAGTGTGGGCACAAATCTGAAGCAGGGACCTACACTATTTTAATGGGAAGGAGCATAGCTGAAGGTATTTTTGTACTTTATTCATTGTCAGTGAACATCATCATCAAATGATCATACATCATGATGTATGATCATCATCATACATCATCAAAAAAGAAAAAGAAAGGAATGCATCTGAACAAATGTAGATACAATTCCTTTACGAAATTTAGCAATTTTACGCCTCATGATAATACCTTTAGAGTTAAACTTCTCAACCTACAATATACAGGGAGATATTTCTGGAATACTGGAATACCACTAAAAATACCACTTAAAGTTTTTGAGTAATGCCAAAACGAATCATTTAAACTACACAAGTCAGCAAGTAATCTACACTGTAAATGCAATCATCCTGTATTTTATCAATTTAAATCAATATATTTATCCTTGTACATCACAGTTTGCAGAATCTTTATTTAACTTATTTAGCTTCTTCAAAATATAACATGCCAGCATAGCAGGAGACCTATAAAGGAAGCAGGTTTGGGCTTATCCAGGTAACATCAGGGTTAAGCCTGAGCTTTCACTGATATTAAGGTGGTTCACGTCCTGCTGCAGACCAAACCTGCTCCTGTTCAGGGTTTGTGTGAGGTGTGACAGTTAAATCACCAATCCTCTGTGCAGAAAAAAAAGTCACCATTCCTGGATGGTAACCTTCTGTGCACAGATACTAACAGACTCTAAAAATTTTTTAACAGCATCTAAACTTTTGACTGTTTTCTGCAACCCTGGATTACTTTATTCAGCTGGTAGCCATACACATGTGTGCTCTTTGAATTGCCTGCCATTCAAATTACAATGCAGAGACGACAACACTTTGCAGAAACATAACTTCAACTCAATCAGGACATAATGACAAATAATCAGTACGAATAAGGGTAAGTGGTCAAAGGCAATATTTTAAAACCTTTATGTCAGTTCAGCTGGTTCAGTTTGTACCTAATTTGGGCACAAACTGAGCCACATAACGCTGGAGGATTGAGCTGGAGGGGGCTGAAGCAGGTTTAGTTTAGTGAAACTAATTTTTTAGCAAGATATGACAGCAGGGAGCACCAGTGAAGGGTGAATCACACAGTAAAAGTGTTTATATAAATATTTCATACAGCTTTGAATTTCTAAAACAATCCTTTTCTCCACTTTGCACCAGCATTGTTATAGCAACCGGTTGTTCAGCTGGCGGATAGCGCATAAGCAGCAGCTCACCTTTTCCACCCACCTCCAGGCATTATGAGCGTTATGAAACCCCTGCTTCACGCAAGTTTGCATGAATAAAACCCACACCCTACGTAAAAGTGATCACACCCACATCAGATGAACAATTCTGTTCCTAAGCAACTGATGCTCTCTGCGTGGGGCTTGCATGTTCTCCGTGTGTCTGTGTAGGAGTCCTCCAGGCGCTCCACTTTCCTCCCCCAGCACACAGACATGCAGCTCAGCTGGAGTGAGCACTTTAAAACACTCCTACGTGTGAATAAGTGTTGGTAGGTGGTCTGACGGAGCGGGAGTCTGAGGTTTCCCTGTGAGGGGAACAGTGCGCAGATAGGGCTCCAAACCCCCGACGGCAGCTATAAAGACTCCAGGTTCTGTGTTGCATTTTCTTCCTTAATAAAATTGTCCTTATGTGCATTTCAGTGGTGAATACAGCAGACCACAGCCCTGTTAACTGACCCAGGAGGCTGCAGTGTTCATTATACTTCACAATAATTAAATAATCCCTGGAATAATTTCTCTGATGACATCAGGAGGGCTCCCCTTTAGAGTGAAACTTAAAACGTACCTTTTGGCCTCAGCTTTTGATTAGCTGATTATTCTCTGATTAGTTTGGCCCATGTCGCGTTTAGCCTCACCGCTGTGGCACTCACTCACATGTTTGAATTATTGCAAGTATTCATAATTATACTGATGTGCTTTACAAAAGGTTATTACTTTATTTTGAGCTGATACCAACATTACAGACTCGCCTGCTGGTTCCTTTCTATATTGGTTTTTAAAAAACAGTGAGAATCACTCGTTAATCAGTCATTAACTAATCAGGTATGAGTCTGATCTGTGCCTGTGTTTAGTATTTGTACAGTCTTTAGAGGATCTGTGATGCTCTTCTCTATATTGTTATGTTTTTAGCCGAAACTAGAAGAAAGGCAGGTACTGAGACAGAATAACAACAAACACACTTTTAGGGTTTTTATTACAAGACCAGAATGCACAATATTGAAGGGGGTTGGTGAAGAGTGGGCAGGCTGCTGAGGTCCTTCACAGGTGAATAATTTTTCCTGAGTGAGTGTTTGATTATGAGCCCGAGGGGAAGCAGGTACTAAAGGTGATGTAGGGTGAATGAAGGGGAAACAGTTAAATACGTGAATACATAACAGAGTCTATAGCAGTTTTAAAAGATGGAACGATCTGGAAATATGTGCTAGTAATGAGTTGGTGGGAAATGGGTGCACTAGCATGAGATTTGTCAGGAACAGGTGACACTACTCCAGCCAGACTTTCAGTCCATCTAAACTTTTAATACATCAATGAGCAGCTAAAAAGAAGGATTCACAGAATTATTGGACTCCATCCATCCATCCATCCATCCATCCATCCATCCATCCATCCATTCTCTTCTGCTTCTCCAGTTCAGGGCTACAGGGGGCTGGAGCCTATCCCAGCTCCTACATGGTGAGAGGTAGAGTACATCATGGACAGGCTGCCAACCCATTGCAGGGCCAATAAGACACATTAACAAATGTTCACATTCAAGCAGTTTAAAATCTCCACTTAACCTAACTCCATACATGTCTTTGGACTGTGGAAGGAAGCAGGAATACTGGTAGAGAATCCACGCAAACATGGGAAGAACATGCAAATTCAGCAGAGAAAGAGTCCATCCTTGTCTTAATACTAATAAACATTAAACATGCCCACCGGTGTTAATATCTACCACAGTAATGCTGTTTTTGTATCATTAGCTCAGCTCAAATCCAATATGTAAAACCAGAGGGTCACAACTCATCCCAAGGGGACCATGAGTATCTGGAGCACATTAATCATAATCCATCCAATAACTAGGATATCTCTGTCACCACACTCACAAAGACGACACTAGATGTAACACAAACCATCTTCACTGTGTTAGATGTGTTAGTGTTATATCAGAGCAATTGACAGTTATCTACATGGTGGGCCATTTATATGGATACACAATAATAACATGGGAATGGTTGGTGATATTAAAGTCCTGTTTGTGGCACATTAGTATATGTGAGGGGGCAAACTCCTCAAGATGGGTGGTGACCATGGTGGCCATTTAGAAGTCGGCCATCTTGGATACAACTTTTGTTTTTTCAATAGGAAGAGGGCCATGTGACACATCAAACGTATTGGTAATGTCACAAGAAAAACAATGGTGTGCTTGGTTTCAACATAACTTTATTCTTTCATGAGTTATTTACAAGTTTCTGACCACTCATAAAATGTGTTCAATGTGCTGCCCATTGTGTTGTATTGTCAATGCAACCCTCTTCTCCCACTCTTTACACACTGATAGCAACACCGCAGGAGAAATGCCAGCACAGGCATCCAGTATCCGTAGTTTCAGGTGCTGCACATCTCGTATCTTCACCTTATGGACAATTGCCTTCAGATGACCCCAAAGATAAAAGTCTAAGGGGGTCAGATCGGGAGACCTTGGGAGCCATTCAACTGGCCCACGATGACCAATCCACTTTCCAGGAAACTGTTCATCTAGGAATGCTCGGACCTGGCACCCATAATGTGGTGGTGCACCATCTTGCTGGAAAAACTCAGGGAACGTGCAGGCTTCAGTGCATAAAGAGGGAAACACATCATCATGAAGCAATTTCAAATATCCAGTGGCCTTGAGGTTTCCATTGATGAAGAATGGACCCATATTGTTGTACCCCATATACCACACCAAACCATCACTTTTGTTGTTCCAACAGTCTCGGAGGGATCCATCCAATGTGGGTTAGTGTCAGACCAATAGCGGTTTTGTTTGTTAACTTCACCATTCACATAAAAGTTTGCCTCATCACTGAACAAAATCTTCTGCATGAACTGAGGGTCCTGTTCCGATTTTTGTTTTGCCCATTCTGCAAATTCTGTGCGACGATCTGGGTCATCCTCGTTGAGATGCTGCAGCAGCTGAAGTTTGTAAGGGTGCCATTTGTGAGTAGCTAATATCTGCCGAAGGGATGTTCGACTAATGCCACTCTTCAGTGACATGCGGCGAGCGCTACGCTGTGGGCTCTTGCTGAATGAAGCTAGAACAGCCACTGATGTTTCGTCATTAGTGACAGTTTTCTTGTGTCCACATTTTGGCAAATCCAACACTGAACCAGTTTCACGAAACTTAGCAAGCAGTTTGCTAACTGTAGCATGGGAGATGGGTGGTCTCGTAGGGTGTCTTGCATTGAAATCTGCTGCAATGACCCGGTTATTGTGTTCACCAGATATCAACACAATTTCGATCCGCTCCTCACGTGTTAACCTCTTCGACATGTCAATGGCTGTGAACAAAGAGAAACTTGTAAATTACTCATGAAAGAATACAGTTACGTTGAAACCAAGCACACCATTGTTTTTCTTGTGACATTACCAATAAGTTTGATGTGTCACATGGCCCTCTTCCTATTGAAAAAACAAAAGTTGTATCCAAGATGGCCGACTTCTAAATGGCCACCATGGTCACCACCCATCTTGAGGAGTTTGCCCCTCACATATACTAATGTGCCACAAACAAGACTTTAATATCACCAACCATTCCCATTTTATTACGGTGTATCCATATAAATGGCCCACCCTGTATATTTAACCCATATTTTCTTTGAAAAAATGAATTGCTGTCCATGAAGCCCAACAAAGATTAGGCATTTATTCTATATTTTTGTGCCCGTCCTAAAACTCAAGTTAATTATTATCTGATATAGAGCTACTTAACTTAAGAACATTTTCATTAACAATTCATCTCACTGATAACTGTGATGGTTGAGTTCCTTTTATCCTTGCACTGGTCTCTAGTTTTGCTATACCTCTATGTAGAAAAGAGCCTCAGATTCTCTTGACAAATATCGATTCCCCACTTGTCTGTCACTCTTCATTTGTCCTTAAGGGTGACAGTCAATTAGACGAGAGCATTTCCAGGACTTGATTTCACTCAGCTAGCTCTGCAAGGCCTCAAGGAGCAGCTGTTCAGTGAGGTGAGAGGCTGGTGGCTGAGTTTCCAGACCAAAATGGAATTGTGTCCCTATTTTCATCCTGATGCACTAAAAGTGCAGCTTGCCTGAAATTGAAATGAGAGTCTTGCAGTTCTGGGTATCCGCACCAGCCTGGTATGCACCTCAATCATTCAGCAGGTTTGACAGTGAGAGCCAAGTTTAAAGAGAGGGAAATGCAATAAACCTAAATATGTAAACATTGCATCTTACAAATATGAAAACCTGGAAAACAACACAATAAAAAAGATTGTTCATGAGTCAAAATCTCTCTCTCTTGTGTAAGCAAAATACATTTTTTGACTCAATAAAAAATAACAAGTGCTTTCAAATCGCTGTATTTATGAATAGCCCCATTGTCTTGTCTGCTTCTGTTTGAACTACGCTCTCTTTTGCGCATAATTAATGCTCTTAAATGTGTGGAAGGTAACCTTGTCTCGTATGCCTCTGTGTGAAAAGTACCCTCTTCTGTGTATAATTAATACTGTCAAATTGTTCTCGGTGTGAGCAGTGCGCTTTTCTCCCTTCCCCCTCTTTACCTTTGTGTTAACAGTATAGTCATTCCTTTTGTGTGTCAGCTCTGTTTATTTCATGTTTTCAAAGTAGAGATTCTTTTGGTTGATTTGGAATTCATTCCTCTTATATAATGAGATTTTCTTTAAAAGCCTAATTCATGCAGCTTAATCAGCAGGCAAGATGGGTATGTTGAGATAAATCTTTTAAGGGGAGACGAGCACGCCCCTGCCAACCACCGCAAGAGGAATGTGGTGCTCTTGATCAAAGTGTAGGACAAACAGACAAACCCTCGTCCCCGCTGGACGGAGTCCTTGCCTGTCCCCTCTGACTGTCTGTCCTATTTTTAATGGACAGTAAAGTTGTGACATGCCCTGTTTGTCCCATTGTTGACATTCCTCTATTCTCTTAAGCCCTGGAGGCTTTGTGTTTGTTAAGCTGTAGAGCATCCCTCCTCCTCTTCCTCCCTCTCTCCCCTCTCTCTACTATCAATTACATTAACAGCAGCCCGAAGCTTTCCCCTAGCATGTTGCTCCATTTTGTGACAGGAAGCCTCACTGCTGTTAGTTTATGGCCTCCTGCTACATTATTGCACTACGCTGGTAATAGAGCATACTCTCTATTCTAGTCCAGACTTTGTCCTCTAATCCGAGCCCTCTTTCCAACGCCAGACGTTTTCTGGTGACAATGAAGTATTTTTATGGCTGTGCTGATATCATCACATTTCTGTTTGTCCCTCATCTCCCAGGGCACCGCTTACGGGAAAATGAATTATACAATACAATAGATGGGGTGGATGCTCTGCAGTCAACTTGAGGCCAATTTGCCCTAACATGACTTGGCTTGTGTTTCCAGCTAGCTATACAGCTGAAGGTAATTTGAAAGCTTCTGAAATTTTGTATTCCTGCTTTCTTCCTCTCGTGTTAATTATGCATTACCAGTAAGACGCTGGTGGAGCCATGTGGCATGTCAAGTTTACCTCTGATCGGTACCAAGGCCAGAAATAGTACATCAAGCATCCCGACTCTAATTGCTTGTCGTATTCAAGCCATTATGCATTGTAAAACCACACACCATGTAAATTCGATGGAGAGCCACAGCCTTAAATCATTCATTGATTTGAGTGAACTGCAATGGCAGAAAAACGCTGAAAAGTCATGCCGCCTCGGGCTTTGAGCTTCCCCCAAGGATTGTGTGGAGTGATGGTTTTGCACTTCTCCATGTGCACGCACAGCATGTTTGAGCCACTCAATTTAAGGTATTTCTGCACATGAGATGGTAATATTATGCTTCACTTGCTTCAAGCTTGATCTTAAAGCTGACCCCTTGCTCATTTGAACATTGAAATACCTTTTCTTGTTTTAATCATTCGTCCTGTTCATTCACAACCCAGAAACGATAAAAAGATTAACAGGAATCCATCCTACTGACATAGTTTATCTCAAGGAGTTAAGAGATTCAACTATTTAGATAACTTTATGAGAGTCAAACTCCATACTTCACTGACCACAAACAGCAGACTTGATCTTAAATGTATTATTATTATTATTATTATTCCATCCATCCATTCGCTTCCGCTTATCCTTTTCAGGGTCGCGGGGGGCGCTGGAGCCTATCCCAGCTGTCATAGGGCGAGAGGCGGGGTACACCCTGGACAGGTCGCCAGTCTGTCGCAGGGCCAACACACAGGGACAGACAACCATTCGCACTCACATTCACACCTAGTGACAATTTGGATTATCCAATTAACCTATCCCCACAAGCTGCATGTCTTTGGACGGTGGGAGGAAGCCGGAATACCCGGAGGGAACCCACGCAGACACGGGGAGAACATGCAAACTCCACACAGAAAGACCCCGGCCTGATGTTGGAATTGAACTCAGGACCTTCTTGCTGTGCGGCAACAGTGCTAACCACCGTGCCACCGTGCTGCCCCTATTATTATTATTATTATTATTATTATTATTATTATTATTATTATTATTATTATTATTATTATTATTATTATTATTATTATTATTATTATTATTATTATTATTATTATTATTTATAAAGAAATGTTAAAAGTAAGATCCTCTTAATGAAGGATCTGTTTACAAAACACATGATTAGCAGTTCCATATTTTTACACTCACAAGCCACTTCCTTGGCTACACCTTTCTAGCACTGGTTCAGACTTCCTTTGACCTTCCGAACTGCCAAGCAACTGGAAACATTCCTCAGAGATTTTGGTCCTGACTTGATAGCATCACGGGATTGCTGCAGATTTGTCAGCTGCACACCAATGATTTGATTCTCCCATTCCACCACATCCCAAAGATTTCTGTTGGATTGACATCTGGAGACTTTGGAGGGGATTTGAGAACAGTGAACTCACTGTTTTGTCGAAGAAATCAGTTCAATCAGTTCAGTTCATATGGTGTGCCTTTATAAATGCTCTTATGCATACCTTGGTCAGATCGAGTGGTTATTTCACGAAACTGCTACTTTTAAATATCCAAGTATTTTCATTATTGTGAAATATTGGTATTCCCACAGGAGGAGCTAAACAGGAATTTACTGATATAATTTGTATTAAAGATTATTTCTTTGCAATTTTGGCCAATGCTGTTGCTGTCCACTGGACTTCATGTTTGGTCATCTGGGGTTAGTAGGCTCAACTCATTTATTCTGAAATTTCAGTGTTTAAAATTAGGCTTTTATTCTGAAGAGATCCTGCTGCCGGCGGAAGTCGTGGCATGCACGTCATGGCTACCTGTCTGAAAAATCTGTAGCTAAACTTTCACTTTGTTCTGAAAGCACAACGATTATGGCGACGTTTTTCGGGGAAGTGCTGTCGGTTTACTCTCGGGCTGTGGAAGAAGACGACGATGAGCTTGATGAAAACGAGGAAGATGAGCAAATCCGCAGAGAGCTGGAGGAAAAAAGGTAAATAACTAGCTGTAGCATCGGGGAGTGAACGCAGAAAGAGCATGCAGAGGGGAATCGGGTTTAGTTAATCTAGCTAGTTAGCTCGCTGAAATTCAGAGATTATTGCCAGTGAAATACTAAGACGTACAAAGGTATGCAGACTATATCATCCCAGTTTAAGCATTTTCTTACTCGGTCAGCTGGATGGATATCTGCCGCTGAAGCTAACTGAGCTAACATGACACATGAGTTTTCAGTTCACCCATTCAAACAGCATTAATGCAGGAACCAGTTTTTAACACTTTCATCAAGTGTACAAAAAGATATGGCAACATTGTCATTGCTATTATGCCCTTAAATACGGAAATGGTTAATAATAATAATAATAATAATAATGATGATGATGATAATACAGAAACTTAGTAGTCAAACAAAACGTTAGGGTAGTGTCAGGAAGGGCATCCTCAAGAGTGAGATTTCCATAAAAATCAGTCGAAGCCCGGTTTATCAGTGCTGCTGGTTGAAGACAGAGGAAGAGAAGATGTGTGTTTGGAAGCTGCCAGAGAGAAGGAAAGGTAGGAGGTGAGGGTAAGGACTTTAAATGCAAAGGATTTTAAATGTGAAGCTTTCAGGGTGACGGAAAGAGGAAGACAACAGAGAAAAATAATGGATGCAATGAAGGAGGAGATACAAAGGGTTGGTCTGACAGAGGAAGATGTTAGGTTGGAAGGGTGAGATGGAGGCATTATCCATTACAAAATCATGAAATTATTTGTATGTGTAGTTTTTCCAGAATTCGTTCTAGAGAATGGCACATTTTAGGAATGATTTCATGATTCTTTTATGTAAGAGGAAAAAAAAAAAAATTAAAATTAAGTTTTTCAAAGCCTGTAAACCTGTAAGCACACAGTTTTTGTGCTGATGTTAATGCCAGGGGAAGTTTGGAGCTCTGCTTTCAATGAGCAAGCAAGAGCGTAGGCGACGTTTACACTCTGTATGTCTCAGCACTCAGCAATCCTGCCCTGTACATGATTTCTGAATGCTTCCCAATTCCCATAATATCACTTAAAGTTGTTCATGGAATATGGGAGGGCAGAAATATCACAAACTGTTGCAACAGTGGCGTCCTATTACAGCAATACACTTGATTTTAGTGATCTTCGTAGAACGACGTGTGGAAGGCTGTTTTGTTCACTAAGCCCAGAACCCAGGATTGGCAGATCTCATTAGGAGGAGCAGTTTTATAAATGTATAAAAATGTTGATTGGGGGGAAAATCTTTAAACTCTTTCTTCTCCATAAAATCAAACAGAGAGGTTCATCTGCACTGGAGCCCTGAAGTCTCTGAGTCGCTGAAGTCTGGAAACAAGTTGCAGTGTTCAGACTTCATCCTTGCTGTGGGACAAAATGCTTCCAGTAAGTTGCTGCTGTCTCTGTCCTGTCTGCTGACTCACCTGTGATTGGTTTAACTGGATGCCCAATGTTATTACACATTAAATGAATATTTAATATCCCCGTCGGGACACTGGAACATGGTGGACCAAAATGTCAGCTCAGAGGCAGTAACAGAATATTTCCAAGAACCTTTTGTACTTTTAAAAATGATGACATGGGGAGCCAGTAGGATATGGTGCTAAAACACTGCAGGAAATATAATGCAGACAGTCGGGGATTTGTCTTTTGATCATCACTTAATCTGCATCTTATTTTCTCAATTATTCAATGAGTCTTGAACCTTTGAATGTGTAGTTTTTAAATTTTTTTAACTAACTGTTTTCACTGAGTTGGTGACTGTTTTATTTCTTTGAAGTGAGGTTTTGATCCACAGCTGTAGGTGGCAGTAGGCCACGCCCCTCGGCAACAATAACGCCATATACTACTGTGGACTGGGATAGCAGCAACATGCATTTTGGTGATCTGAAAAATTCAGTTGACATCAGATCTTTTTCAATTCAGTTTTATTTATATAGCACCAAATGACAACAATAGTTGCCTTAAGGCACTTTATATTGTAATCCCAGTTAAATAATCTTATTAGTTTTTCAAGCCTACCTTCAATATCTTAAGTCTGGACTTTTATTTTTGCTCATAATCTTTCCTTTTGCTGTTGTTCCCTTCTGTAAGGGATACCAGTAGCGCTCTTGTTATTTCATGTTTCCTATTTGGAAATAAACACTTGAGTAACTTGTGAGCTTTCTTTGAAAACTGAGAGACTCTGTCTGCACAGGTTTTCTGTCAGTGCACATCCTGTCCACGCCAAACTGGGATACAATCGGACGTGCGTCGGCGTGGAACGAGAGGAGCCGAGCTGTAACGGGGCAAAGCTGCGAGGAATCGGCGTGTGTTTTCTACAGACACAAGGACAACCCAACAGTGAGTGACGCACCGAGCGGGGCAGCACTTCAAAATATATCTGAAAGCTCCTGACGGTTGAGAACTCGATGATCATTCAGTTTAATGGGTTTGCTCCTGAACTTCTGTTTAATATTTTTCAAGTGCTGTTTGAGATGTTCGCTCATTTATATCAAGGGCACTTTATAATGGCTGTGGCCTGTTTGCTGTCGAGCTGCAAACAGATGAGATATCATAAAAGAAAAATCTGAATAAATTACGTGCAGTGCAAGAGTAAAGAATGAAATGCTGGTTCTGTTACAAAACTTGGAAGAGAGGCCATTACACAGAGGATTAATGAACCCTGGTAATCTAGTGTCTGTTGTCAGAGTTATAACCGACCGGTTGATTGTGTGCAAAACCGCCTGCCCTCAGCCACACGTGATTCAATCAAGATAAATGTAGTGAACGGTTGCTCCTGTGCTGCCGAGGAAGCTTCAGATTTATCACACGTGTCCTGCTGCCTTCAGGTGGCTGCTGGGATTTAATGTACTGGGGGACCACAGGAGCAGCTGTGGACAGCAGATACCGCGACAGTTGGCCATTAATTTAAAGATCACTGATTTACTAAAAGTCCTGCTAGCACAACCTTCATTTTTAATGCTGATTTAAAGGGCGAGGAGTGTGTTTTAGACAGTAGTTGGTGTGTGTGATGGAAAATAATGCAGCAAAAGCAGGGATATTAAGTCTAAATAAAGCTCTCAGTTCAGTGTAGGATCAATAAACGTGATTTTTCTTTGAAGAGTCGAGAAGCCTGAAGAAGTTTGTAATGCGTCCACTTTAATCAGTCATCGGTGGAAAGAAAACTTTAATGTGAGTTAGAAGATAAATCATTGGTTTATGTTTTTTGATAAAGGCAAAATACCCCGTGTTTGCTGACCTCATGTTCCTGATTGAAATCTCTGACAATTAACTGACTAAACAGTAAAGTAATGCTCTAACGTAACCAACAAAATCAGTTGTAGAGTGTTGAATCAAACTAATTTAGCTACGTATTTAGTGGAGGTGGTGGCTACAGCCTGTCCCCTGTCCTAGAGCGAGAGGCGGGTTACACCCCGGAAAAGGTCACACCCACATTCACACCCAGTTTAGCCAGTTTAGAACCACCTAAACCAGGGGTGGGCAATTCCAGGCCCCGAGGGCCGGTGTCCTGCAGGTTTTAGATCTCACCTTGGGTCAACACACCTGAATCACATGATTAGTTCATTACCAGGCCTCTGGAGAACTGCAGGACATGTTGAGGAGCTAATTTAGCCATTTAAATCAGCTGTGTTGGTTCAAGGACACATCTAAAACCTGCAGGGACACCGGCCCTCGGGGCCTGGAGTTGCCCACCCCTGACCTAAACTCATCTTTGTCTTTCCGTGGGGCCCCACATTTACCGGTCCCATGTCTTTCAGTGTCAAGTACATTCTTCTTTAATGTTTTGGGTGGCAAACACCTTGTAGGTGGGTTTGCAGTAGTATTAAAAAACAAAAAACAAAACGAGAGACACTGTATTCAAGACAAAAAATGGCCACACAAGCTCTGGATTGTTTGAATATTTAAGAATCCATACTTCCTCTGGGTGTTTAGTTTGACTTTAATTCAACAACTTTAACTAATTATTGCAGAGCTTAAAATGTTGATTTACTCTTCTCCGATTTAAACTAATTTAATCAGTTAGAATATGGGGAAATCCTATTGCATTTGAATGTAAAACGTCTGAAAATGTTTCGTTTTTTAAATTATGAAAGTATACTTGTTGCATAAAAAGTTTCATTTTTCTTTCCTTGAAGGTTTTGATATGCCAGGTGTCGTGCTACGTTGCAGAAGACCAGCTTTTTCAGTGGACAGAAAAGGTATGTTTAATGAACTAAGCGAAGAACTGCAGGGAGATTGTGTTATGTTGTTATTCTAGACTTTTTTTATGATGTGAAATGTGAGCCAGTGGTTGTTGGCAACCCATTCTGAGGACTTGAGCTGAGCATTTTTGACACTGAATGCTCATAAGCTAAGCCCGATTTAAAGAAAGCCCTGATCATGCAAGAAACTACCGGCTGAGCCTATAAATTCAGATTAGAGAGGTCAAATAAAACTTCTGGGTTGGGGATAGGGCCATGATTTTACAACAGCAGTTGTCCCTTGAAGTTTAATGTGTTTAAATGTCAAACTTCCATCATTTATATACAGTTTGTTTTTTCTTTGTGCAGAGCCATTCAGGCCAGCATCTGCTTCTCAGTCTCTAAACCGATTTTTTTTTCTTTTAGTTCAGCACAATTTTATTTATTTATTTTTTGTTTCACTTGTGAAGCACAACAGCATCATAAAGCATACGGTTTGCTATAATATACATTTACCAGTATCTCATCCAGGCATGATCAAGAAGCTCAGATTTTTAGACCAAACAGGAGAACTGGGTTAAAGTGTGATCTTGTGATGGTTGTTGGTGCCACACAGGCTGGTTATAGAGATCAGAAACTGCTGATCTCCTGGGATTTGTTATAGTGCAAAAGCAGGGTAGCATCTCACACACTAAACCTTCAAATTGGCTACAGCAGCAGGAGACCAAAGCAAATTTCACTCCATTTGGCAGAGAACAATAAACTAGGCTGTACTAGGCACCGGCACACCAAAACAGAAGCAAATTGGGCAAATATCAACCGGTCTCACGAGTCTCCAGTCCTGCTGCCAGAATTTGGTGTAAACAACATTGATCTATCCTGCTTCGTGCCAAATGTTCAGGCTTGTGGTAGTGTGGAACATTTTCTTGGTACATATTAGGTCCCTTATGTGTTCAGTAATAAATCAACCACTGAGTGTACAGTAATTATTTATTTACTGGCTTGTTTTTAACCACACACTGAGATTACAGTGAGACATGGAGGTGGTTTTTCAGCGTGACCAGCATGGTTAAAGTGTTGTTTGCCTGACTGTGTGTTTCTTTTGTCTCCTGTAGGTGTTTGACTGTCTGCAGCACAGAGAGCTGAATGTGACGGTGCTGTCAGACACCTCTGTGGCTGATTATAAGACGGCAGACTATCTGGGCGGCAGCTCCGCTCCCTTCCTGCGCTCTCTCCACACCAGTGCTTTTGGTGATCAGCCTGTCTGCCAGTCACTGGAGCAACCCAACATAGTTACTGGACTTGCAGCTGCAGGTATTACTGTTGCACGACTGTGTGACTCGGATGTCTCAGACTTAAACTGTTCGTACTTCTTTTTCTCTCTCATTTTGCAAACGCACAAGGAAAACCTACAGACGCTGCATAAAAAAATGCAACTCTGCTTCTCCAGTCGTGGTATTGCTGTGCAAATTTAGCAGAAAAAAAACCCTTTGATGTTTGATTGAATGGCAGCTTTATTCTTACAGATGTGTTAGGGAGGCATTTTCCTTTAACCCAGATTTTCTGCCTTCTAGGCAACCTTTCCTAAGCTATTTTGGTGTCATGTGCACCTCTTATTCCTTTCCATGTTTGAAATCAACACCTGCCAAGCTCCAGATTCTCCTACTGAACAACATATACATGAATAAATCTCTGATAGGCCAAAATCAGCCAGAAATATAAGCCAGGTGATTTACTGGTCAGGCTCTAGTTCTGCAGACCGTATTTCCATTCTTTATAAATGAATGAAAAAACCCTCTACAGAGTTTCTATAGAGTCTTATGTGTTAACTCAGGAGTTTTATCTTACTTCTGTAAGACATTTATTTGAAACAGTGTAGATGACCAGGACAATTACTGTGAAAAGAAGTAATTTTCTCACAGACCTACAACAAGTCATGTTTCTGGTATAAATTAGGCCTTAACAAAGAAATTGCCTCAAACGTTTTTCATGACCACCAGAGGGCGACACCTGTGCTTGCACAAACACCCCATTACTGTAGAAGTCTGTAAAAGCAGCGTTTGGCCCCAACTTCTGTTTGCTTATGAGTTTAAGGGCTTGGTCATGTGATTTGAGTCATGCTGACTAAAACATGAAGCCCATTTTATGAATTTTGTTCTGTTTAAATTTCAAAATGATTTATCTGGAGTATGCTCATGCTAATGTCTTGTTATTGACGTGTCACTGGCTAGTGAGCATGCGGTTTCAATCACATCCACACCTTGCCCACTGCAAAAGGTTTCAAGACACCAAAGCTCAGTTTGACGTCACAGTAGCTATGTCCATCTTTTGTGCCGTGATTTGGATGATGTTCTTAAACTGAACCAAATACTTTGGTTTTTACCTTAAAGTATCTGGGCTCTGTGGTGTAGTGGTGCCAAAAAATCCCTGGATGGAGACACAAGTCCAGCCTAAAGAGGTCATAAATTAATGTACTCGAAGTGCCGGTCAAAGACCAGATTAATGGGATTATTGCATCAGGCAAGCCGCCTCTATCCACTGTGGTGACCCCTTGGGAAATAAGCGAGCTGCTAAAAATATCTTACTGTTCATTGTGAACTGAGATCAGTGTTTTAACTTGAAAATGTTTTCACTTTCTGTGTATGTCATTTCCAATTTGGTCTTGAATTCTGTTTAAAGTGGCTTTAAGAAGGTGCTTTATAAAGACACATATTTAACACCTAGTTCTGCTGCACAGCACCAGTCTTTCTCTTCAGTAATGGGACAAAGTGAAATAGGCTGTAAAAGTGCTGTAAATAAAGCTTTAGCTGGGTTTGTTTCCCAGCTTTTCTTGTTGAAGTGTCCTTGAGTAAGATACTGAACCCCAGTTTACTCCTGATGTGTGTCTGTGTGTGTTTGAGAAGTCGCTTTGGACAACAGTTTCTGCCAACTGAATGAAATGTGGTGCCATTAGGCTCCTCTCCACTCACTGAGAACACAAAGTCCTGCATCCTGATTTTTGGTGCGAGTGCTCTTAAAGACGCAGGTTCCAAACAAACAGATGTATCATCAGGAGATCACTGGACGGTCACGCACACCGCATATCAATAACCTTTGTGTCTTCTTCTTCTTTGTGCTGTTTCATCAGTACTGAACCACTGCCAGGTCCACCGCATCGCCGCTGTTGTTTACCAGTGTTACAGTGATGTCATTGGCCCTGACTCTGTCACCATGGAGACCTACAAGCCTGTGTTAACCAAACTTGGCAGATCTATACAGGTGAGCTGTTTTTCCTTTTTATATCTGAAGAGGCTTTTAAAAAGGTCACAAAGGAAGGATGCACACGAATGTCCTACATCTGCTGAGCCGCTCTCTTGGCTGAATCCCAGTCGATGACGCCACTGCAGGTTTTAATGCTGATGGAAATAGAGCTGTAAAGTTTGAGGAGCAAACTTTCAAAAGTTTATTTCAATTTTAAGGTCTGCCTTTCAAACCATAGCCACAGTCAGAGTTCCCACAGGTCATTTAAAAGTCACAGATAGTGAGTGAAACTGAAAGAAAGTGTCTCCTGAAAAGGTGTGTGATTAAGAGAAGTCATAAACACTTTCATTTTCTAAATAGTTTGCTCAGCATTTGTTATTTTGTTGTCAACCTCTATTTATTTTAAGATTCACCTACATTTTATTTATAGAGCAACACAATAAGGGTCATCTCAAGGCATGTTATATGGTATGGTAATTGTGGAGAGAATCTGGGACTCTCCACCATTTGACCCTTAGAACTGAAGAAGCTTCTCGGATGAGAGGTGAAACGTTTTCAAGCAACTTAAACAAGTCCAGATGCTTTTCTTAAGCTCCTTAGACTGTCTGGTTAGACCTTTGAGATTTCTTGTAGACACAGTCCACAATCTAAACTCATGTGAAACTTCTGTAGGTTTACTTTATTACGAGGATCATTAACGGCTTAATCTTGTCAGTAATCACATTTTTGTTCATCAGGCCGACATGGTGCATAGCTCTAATCCATACAACACCCATGAGCCTTGATGGCTTGTTGCAGTGCAGGAGAGGCAGAATCAGAATGGAAGCCAAATGAAAGCGCTTCACTGTTGAATTTATCTGAAATATGGTTCCCAAATGAAACCAAACCCAGAAGCAGGGATTCCAGCAGCAGCTTGTGTTATAATTTTTCTCTTTCAACCTTTAAGATTTTTGATTTGATAAAACTTGCCCTCGGAGACACCGATTAAAATCTCCCAAGAAAGTTTTAGGTTTGCAAGTTTGACTTATTATTAAAGATGCTTTCCGATGCAGCTGCTCTTCCCTTGCTGATGAATTATCCAAGAGTGATTCATGCTCCAGCTCTGACTCAGGCAACATTGTCTCTGGTTACTTCACAAGTCAGGTGTCTAAGATCAGAGAAGATGAGGTTTTTTTTCAGCAAATTTGTCAGTGCCTACAGTTACAATGGAAATGCGCTTTATTTATACCCGAGATCTCTTTTATATACTTTGAAACCGTTGCAAGTTTTTAGAGAACATCAGTCATCAAATCCATGAGGGTTTATAAAAACAAAAAGCTGTATTTAAATGAAACGAAACTGTTTCTCATTTTAATTTCCTGCATTTCTCTTTCTCCTCAGCTTGATCCGTCTCCAAGCACAGATGCCCTCCGCAAGTTTGTCAGGACCACCGACCTTCAGAGCAATCTTTATATCTGAGTCCGTACTGCACACTCTGTAATTCTATTTTTCTGTCGTAAAATGCTGTCATTTTTTAAAATAAAGACATTTTAAGGAAAAAAAAATTAGATCTTTTAAGTTTAATTATTTACTTCAGTCTGTCCATAAATAATAGGTCCTAAAAGTTTCCAAAGAAATGCAGATGCATACCAAGAAAGTTGTTGCAGCTTTATGGAGAACATATATAAACTTTTAACTTGCATGTAACTATTTTCTTAAGAATTACAGGCTAAATCGTTGCACAAGGTGATACAGACAGTTCACGTAAAAACATTTCCATCGGGGATAAAAACAGCTGAGGTTACTTGAAACTACAGATTTGTAAACTGCCCAAGTTTCCTCTGTTTTCCTCCCTCTCTGATTCCTGAATAAAGTCAATTTTATAAATATTTTTATTGGGTTTTTTTTCCCTAGAGAGTCAGATAAGTATTTTTTGAATGCATATAAAATTTGGTACAAATATTCTTGGATGAAATCTGTCAACCTTTGGTTCCTTCTGAGTTTTTGTGCTTCCAAAACTAATGACACTCCCAGATTAGTGAGCCTTGAAAAAGCATGTTTGATAGACGTGTCCTCTGAGCTATAATCTCTTGAATTAATCTCTTACATGAAGTTATTAAGTGCTATACATATCCTTTTGGGCGAGCATGTGTCCTTATTCCCACTGATCTCCTGTCAGCTGTGCATGCTATGGCAACAGCAAAAATAAGCCCAACAGTGGCTGAGAAGGGCCTATATTTCCATTTTATGGCAAGCACAGTTTCATTTTGGTGCAGAAAAAAGACAAAACTGAAAGCAACATGTCACAAAGGCTACCAAAATGCTTCACTATAAAGTCTTCTTACACATTTTCAAGTTATATTTATGCATGTAATCATTGTTTATGAAATTATTACTATAATTTATGATATGGACAGATTGATGGAGTCGTTCAAGAGCATCTCGAGTCGTTTCATTTCCCAGTGTGTGGGGATGACAGCCCTGCCAGTGTTTCCTCCTGGCCAGATGGGGGCAGCAATGCGCCGGTGAACCCCAAAACGCTCAAAGAAGTTGAAGTCAGCGAAACTCAAACAAACCAGTTGGTCTAGATTGTGCACAGGTCCTCGTAACAGGTGCTTTAAAATTTTTTTTTTTTTTTTTGCCATTTAAACAGTGGAATTCGTGCATAATAGAGTCGATGTATGTGCTGTGTCTGTCTGTAGTAAGCCCGCGTAAAAATATTACTATCTGCGGGTTAGCACTGCTTGAAACGTTAGCCTGGTTACCAGGCTACCAATGAATGCTAACCGGGTTATAGCTCCTAAAAACGGCAGGAACAAAGCTCCAGTCGGGCGGATGAAGGAACACCGAGCCTTCAGAGCCAGCAGAGTGCTGGCTGAGAGGAACCAGGCGGTGGTGGCGGTGGGAGCCTGGGTGGAGGGCGGACAAGACTTCGTGGAGCATCCGGCTGTAAGTTTGGATCTGGAGAAGCTAACTGCTGACAGTTACTGTTTGTTGACATAAGCTCTCCTTCCCGTCTCCTTTCCATTTAATTGTACTTCACACTAAAGAACTATCGATATATAAGCAAATATTCACACCGGAGGAGTTTAATCCATTGCAGTTTAGACGTTTATTATAACTGTTATTAATATTGAATAGATCCAGTGTGTCCACACACATTGGTTGGTCTTAATCTAAAATCACTCTTCACTTTAACATTATATTTCTAAGAAATTTCACATTTCACTGTCATAAATCACCCTGATGTTCATCTCCACCTGCTCCACCCTGCTTGCACGCTCTTCTTTGCCTCTCATGTGCACTGTCTGCTGGTGTGAGTCGTCATCCACCTTCGCTATTACACCTGTCTCCTTCTCATTAACACACATGTATTCTGTCTCTCTTCTACTGACTATGAATGAATGGGTGCACTTGTGATTTGGTAAGAAAAACCTGGGAAATTTCTATTTAAATTCCAACTGTGCAAGATCATAGACTTAAAAATATTGAGACACAGGAGGATTTTACATTAATTAAAGAATAGAAGGACATTTAACTGGCAAGTAGACTTGCCCTAGATGCAAATTTTATATAAGGTTAGCTGGTGCAAGTCTTAGTTGCCCTTGGTTTTCTTCACTACAGTTTTCCAAACTAGTTTTCCTGTGTCTTGGTTTAGGCTCTTGCTTTGCTGACTGATGAGCTACAGGCAGAGAAAAGGAGGGAGAACGAAGAGAGCCTTCAGCGTTTTCAGGATGAAGTGCGCCACCGTGTGGCACAGAAAGCACATTTGTTTAAGAAGAGACAGCAGCTGCAGACAGATCCAGTGGTAAAAAAAAAAAAATGACTCAAGTGAAGTGTTAATTATATTCCTTTCACCCCAGATTCCCACCTGAAATTAACACTTCAGCTAACAGGATTTATAGCTAACATTATTGAGTTATTTTGACTATCATTTAGAAAAGGTAAAACAAATTGTAATGTACTATCATTGTCATTGTTAAATTTATCAAATATGTTCCAGGTGTTTTATTACATTTAATCTCTAATTAAATGGCATGTTGATGATAACATAAAACCCTTAGAAGAAGCAGCTCCTCATATCTGAGAAAACTTTGTGAGACCACATTTTAAACACACGGATAGCTGAGCCCTGTGATTGCCTTTCCTGCTGCTGCTGATGTTGTTGTCTGCTTGTCCTGTATTGTTGCATATGGTGTATTTTTTGTCCAGGTGACACCTGACACGCGAGTCATCTGGACCCATCATGAAGGTGAGACAGTGAGAACTGCTGCACAGCAAAGGGTGATGGAGAGGAGACCTCAGGAGGTGAGATATTAGTAAATAATTACAGGTACAATGCGTGCACCCACCCACCCTAGTTGGTTTTAAGGGTAGGATGCAGTGATCATCCTGGTCACACACTTGTGGCCATGAAGAAATTATTTTCCCAGTTTAATGAGAAAGAACTTGACATATTGCGCATGTACAGGCCGAGACAGTCCGGCCTCAAAAAATCCAGCACTCATTGGTTTTCACCCGGCAATAGCAATCTTGGTTTTCACAGTACATCCATAAACTGTATGGGTGCAGCTCACCTGCTTATTATCACACTAATAAAATACAAGAAACTCACTCACCAAAACTGAAGCACAAACTTCTTGGATGCATTGTAACATTTTTCAGATATATACATTAAAATGTTCTAGAATGCACTAAAAATGGCGAAATGGTTCAGTTCAGTTACTTCAAGTAGGTGAAGCTGAGGCCTAGCAGACACTGATTGGCCACAGCTGCCTATTTAGGACCTCCTGCCAGTCACAGGACGACACCCTAACTTTAAGGCTTAACAAAATCCAAGCTGATGAATTATAAAATGGTCACCCACCACACAGGTGTCATTAAAGGGGGCAAGTATCCATAGAGACCAAAACTGTAAATGTGCTCATATAACATGTGAGTCTATTGAGACTGACGATCTTTCGCATCAAGCCTCAAATGGCCATTAGAAGAAGTGCAGTTTGTGGCTTCATTTGTAGGTCCCAGAGTCTTTCCAGAGTCTTTCCTGATTATAAGAAGCTCTTAAACCTGTATATTTCTTTCGTCTTTAATGACATGTTGATCAGGGACATGTGTGTGTGGGTAAGGTGTGGCTGAGAAATTTAATGTAATGTAGATATTTACAAAGAGTGTCTGCATTGTTTATTGTCCACCAGGGGCGCATCGAGTTTTCATTCCACTTGTAAACTGATAGTCATCTTCTTTATAGGATTCATTAACCAGCCTTGACATCCTTTCTTAAAAGTTTTTTAAATATGTTTTAAAAGTATTATCATTGAATTTAAAATAAATTTATATGAAGTTTGCAGTATCTGCCTCAAACGTCCATCTATTTGTTGAGACCTTGTTATTTGTAAATGTTCTTTTTTTTTTATTTTATTGTGTCTGATTGTTTATATTTTGCAGTGTGTAAAGTGTGCTGTTCTTGGATTGCAGAATGATTCCACTGTTCCTTGTGTGACTTCACACAATGTGACACTGATTAATCTGGATTTGTATTTATTTCCACAATTTTCCAGTCTGCTGAAGGCATGAGGCAGGTCAGACTCAGACTGGCTGCCTGTCAGGTGATGCAGCAAGAGGAAACAACGTCAGAACTTCCTGGAGGCAGCTGGAACATCTCTCAAACGAGACATGTGAGCGCCTGTGTCTCATGCTTGTTCCTCTTTTCAAACCCATAATTCCATATTCGGGTTATAATTAAACATTTCCCTCTTCACCTCACAGAAAGCAGAATCTCATGCTCTGGGAGCAGAGGAGGATGCTCTAGGAGAGGAAGATGATGTTGTCTTCACCAGTCGACATGAATGTCCACTTGTTCAACAGAAGGTGACTGAATATTCAAACTGTGTTTATTCCTTTCAGTTTTTAATGGTTTTTCTTAACGTGAAATTCATTATATCCACAAATTTACCGACCAACTCGGCCACCACATAGTTACAGATAAGGTTAAATTATTTGGAACATTCTGAGCAGGTGCATTTGCACTGTAAGATGCTTTTTTAGTCAAAAACCAACATTGAAATTCAGTGAATTTGGAACTTGCTGAACACCTCCATTAAAAATTATCTTCACTTTCATGTCATATAGTATTTAAAAGATGGATGTAAAGCTTCTGGATCTTAAAAGTGAAGCCTGCACGGAAGTACCCTATGGAAAATTACCCTATGCTTCCTCCTCAGTCACTCAAAAATGAAGATAAAGCTGGGTATTTTTAGGGCAGGGAGATAGACAAGCCACTCAGAAATGGGAAGTTGAATTAATAGGTGGCTACACGGTAGCTACGCCATATTGAAACAGGCTGAAAACAGCAAGATGTAGATAGTAAGTTTGATGATCAGGCAGTTTAGCAATTACAGTAAAGGTCAGAACTTGGCTCTTTGCGATGTGATGGTAAACAGAAAATCTGATGCTTTAACTGTTGGTGGATGTCAGGCTGAAAGCTCAGTGCTAGGAAGAGTAGTAGGCTTTTCTCCTCTTCTCTATTGCTGCATTTTTAAATGCCTTACACAGTGTTTATTGAGTGTAAATCATTGCGTTTAATGTTAAAGTCCAATGTGGATTCTTAAGAATTATTTTGCCTACATGGGATGGCTAGAGCATGATGATAAACTCAACTCTATCAACCCACAAAGATTAGATTTGATTACCTCTGTTGTACCTTTAATGATGAGTTTTGACACTTTGGTGTATGCCGATAAAGACGTGGTTTGACGGCCATTAGAAAAGTTCCTGGGTTGCTGCACTGGCAGAGTCCACCCTCACCAACGTCCAGTTATTCTGTTCCATAAGCAGGTCTGAAAGCACTCAGTTCAGCAAAGAGCTTCAAGGGCTAAAGATTTAAGAGTGAGCCTCTGTTTCACTTTTGCCAAAAACACGTATAGTTCAAAGTTTATGAGCATGATATAACGCCTCAAAGAGCAGAATTATAAGCCTGAAACCAGGTCAGGTTTCATTATTTCAGTACAGGCTGTAATGTTTAATTTTACCACATCAACATCATCATCATCATCATGATAATGACGTGGATGTGTGTGAGGTTAATGGAAAAAATATATATAAATGTAATTTCCAGTTCCCTCTCACATCTTGTGAATCATTATAAGCTCCAAACAAGGACAGTAACATAAAGTAAGGCTTATGTCAGGCTTCCTCTGTCTGTACAGATTTTTGCTTTTGTTTTTGTGTTGGCTTGTTTTCACAGAAAATTGAGTGAGCTGTCAGCTAACCACACAGATGTGAGTTTAGCCTCAGGGTTGTGTGTATCTTAAAAAACAGTGTTTTGAGATTGTGAGTGTGCTGGATGAGTAAACCTGTGTAAAAAAACTAGAGTGTTGTTAAAATTGTCACTTGTTTTAAATGTTTCTCACTTTGCACACACCTTAACTGTGGCATAACTTTAATCTTTACCAGCTGCAGCCTGTACATATGGAGTTATGCATATGAATGTTATACATTTTCAAAGTGCACTACACTACCTTGTAATGCTTTTAGTTGCTACTGTTGATCCATCCATTCGCTTCAGCTTATCCTTTTCAGGTTTGCAGGGGGCACTAATGGGATCAATGGGATTAATGGGATGAATTGAAGATAAATATTGGCCAATAGAAAAGGGATAAGATGCCAGCAAAAAAGTAGAAAGTTCTTTATATTAATTAATTAATTAATTTATTAATGGCAGAAATATTTCAGCAATAAGTCATAATCAGGGTAGCCTAATACAGACAACAGTCACAATAAGTCAGGTTAGATTCCTGTAACATTCAGAAATCAGAGCTCTAATTATAAAATAAAACCAGCACAACATACAAAAATACAGATTTTGAAAAATAGTATTAGGACAATATCAATATACACACATAATCTATGATGTTAAAATCACTAGACATAGGAAAAATAAATGTGTAAAAATGTAGGCAGAAAGTTAACACTGAAGTTAACAGATGTTGAAAAAACCCATAAATATTCTGCAGCTAAATGACAAAAACATATATTCAATATCAAATATCAGTGCACAAAAGGTATCCGCTTATATCATAGCTTCCCAGTTTAGACATGGGGTTATTATCTCCTGGTACAGCAGAAAAGCAGAAGGATAAAGAATTATGACAATGAGCCCTGGCTAGTATTTCTCTCAGGTTTTTAGCACAAATTGATATATTATTGAACAAATAACCTGTGGAAGGGTCACCAGATAAAATATGCCAATATTTACTGATACTTCTTTGTAACTGTTAAGATAAAGGAGAAAATGTGGTGGCAAACACCACATTTTTGAGCCCCTCCTTGAGATACATTTAAGTGTCAACAAGTTACTGCTCTCTATGTTTTGAGTCAGGTCTCTTAAAGCTGTAACCTCTAATGGTTACAAATATCTCAGGCTTGTTCTTCAAAGGCTTTTTTGTATATTATACTTGTGTCTTCTTCTTTTTTTATGTTATGATTGGCACAGTTTTGCTTTTTTGAAGGCGTTTTTCTTTACAGATGTTATTCATCAAGTAATTATTACTTATTATTAACTAATATCATTATTACTTAATGCTAAGTTATAGCATTAAGTAATAAGACACTACTTTTTGATTGGTCGAGGAATCTAACCTGGCTTTTAAGGGAAGTATTATCCAATAAATACTGTACAAACTACAGTATCTAATTAATAAAGGGAAATATAACAAAGTAGCCTTGTAGCAGAGAATAGGATAAATCAGAGATTGGATCTGCAGGAAACTCTTATTAAAATGAGTTCTTATAGGATGTGTCAACATTAACCAATAATATAAAGTCAATTTTTTAATATTTGAATATCTATTTATGCTTATAAACTGATATTTTGGAGGAATACATTTTTATTTTATTTATTTTTATTAAAAGAAATGTTTGTTTGAATGTCAACTTTTTGATAATAATGTGCTTTTAACACCTTCATACATACATTACTTTGGCTGAGGGTCAGTATTTTATTTTATTTGTATGCTTTTCAGGGAAGTGAACGTCCACTGTGGAATCCTGAACAATCACAACCTGATTCGGGATTCACATCCAGCTTCAGAATCTGGCCTCTGACTGACCAAGAAGAACTGAAAAGACAGGTAGGAATCAGAAGCATGCACAAACCTTTGGCTTTACTGGTTTGATGTCAGATGTCACAGACAGCGTGTTTGTCTCTGCAGCGCCAGTCTCAGTTCCTGATGCACCGCCGCTTGGCCATGAACATCGAGAGAGAGCAAGTGAAGGAGAACAAGCAGCACAGGAAGCACCTGAAACAGACAGCAAGGTGAAGAGAGGACAGGCGTAGCATGCTGTATCGCTTCCTCTTGTGGTTTGGGGCGTTCCATTAAAGTGAATCTAAATCCTGAGATCTCTCTATAAAGTGTCAAACAGCAGATCTCTCTAACATGACACATTTTCACAGTAGAGGAAATAAAAACATTTGTTTTCTTAACTGAACAGTGAGCTTGCTTGGAGCTTGCTTGAATAGATATCCAAAGTAATTAAAAAAACCCTCCTTTAAACTTAAATTACATGTTATTGTCAGTGAAAATCTCCTTTCGCGTGTTCCTGTCTTCACTGAAGGATCAAAGCAGAGAAAGAACAGATGCGTCTGGAGGAGGAGAGGAAGCTGGAGAGAGTTCGACAGCTCGCAGAGGCCAGGCAGAAGCTGGAGGAGAGGGAGCTGCTGATTCTGGAGCGACTAAAGCTTGAGGAGGAGGAGGAGAGAGCTGTGGAGCTACAGAGGAGGAAAAGAGAGGAGAAAGGCAAAGTAGCTGCTAGGTAATTAAGCAATAGAGACTCAACTGAATATACCTAATGCAATTAAAACAGGAAAATCCACTGATGTTTAAATGTGGAAGTCTGTTTGCAGTCATTGGAGAGTGCTACTTGATTTTTATTTAAGGCTAGATTTTGAAGGCTTTTGTAGCCTCCAATAGGATAACAGATGTAAACCTGCTGCAAACCTATTTGAGAGACGGGGCATATGTGGGTCTGTAGGGTTAATTTTCATTTTCTGGCACTCATCTGGAGTCACATAATATTTCTCCCCATCAGTGTTTTCTGCCTCTTCCTGGCTAGAGTCTGGTCCATTTCCAGGTCCAGTGAGATGTGGTGTATAATCAATCAAGACATTTTTGTATATTGACAAGTGATCAGTAGGGGAAGGGGAGAATGTGAAGTCATCTTTATGGGGCGAAGAGTTAAAATTTTACTTTCTAATTGTTTTTGTGTTGTTAGAAATAAAATGAGCTTGACTTTAGCTGCGACTTCATTAATAAATATATAATAAAATTGATCAAATTTTAAGTCCCAGTTACACAAATGGGAGAAGTGATACCCCCTGTTTGTAAGTATGACCCTCACAAACCACTGTTTAAAAAAATGTATGCATGGCTTTGTGAAGCTGAAGCTCTCCTTATTATTTCTGCAGGTTCATTGAAGCTCTGAGAGCTCAAATGAAGGAGCGAATGGCTCAGGCGAAACTGGAGCTCCCTCCTCTCTGCTGCTGTGCGTCCTCGTTCTGGGACTCCCACCCCGACACCTGCGCTAACAACTGTGTTTTCTACAATAATCCCAAAGGTGAGGAATTCACACTCAACCATCTGGTTGCTTACTGAGCTTTAATCCAACTACATGAAAACATTTTTTTGTTCTGCAGTGTATGCCCAGGCCCTACATTCAGCGTTGGCGAGTTTGGATTTGCAGTAAAAGGAAGCTGATGTCTGCCTAAAGGTCCGGTCTCAGATTTTGGAAAATCTTGTGTATGTTTTCTAGCCTACGTTCAGATCAGTGCTCTCGCTCAGCACTGAGGAGTCCAGGACACGTTGAGCCTCCACAATAGAAGAGATTTATATGTTTCAGTTTATTGTTGTCTTCCAGAAGTAAAATCGTACGTTTCACGTATGATTTGGTGCACAGATTGTTTTCTAAATGAGCAATAACAAACATGATGTTTCTCTTTGCCTTTGACTCCTGTCTTTGCCTGTTGCGTCATCTTCACTTTCCCCAGATCTTTGATGTTAATACTTGGAAATCTGATCATGTTGTCACTGAACAGTCAGATTCCTATATTTATTCTGCTGGTTGTGAAGAATGACATGGAGTATAAAATTTCCTTTTGAACTCTTTGGCTTTGTTTAATTATTGCTTATTAAAACTGACAGAAATTTGCTTTGATTTATTTATTGGTAATGAAGGAATTTGTGCAGTGTCTTACTCTGTGTATGTAGTTTTAATGGCGGTAGTTAATGTGCTGAGTAAGCAACTAAACTTTTCAAATTCAAATTCAAATTTTATTTGTCACATACACAGTCATACACAGTACGATATGCAGTGAAATGCTTAGACTTGAAAATGTCCTTGTGAGGATTTGCTGTTTGTTGTGTGGGTCAAGAGTCATGTTGACCTGTTTTAGGACTCCATTTAACAAATAACACTTCTGTTGTTTTTTTTTAAATAAATGTCACTTTCTGTGGTAAATACAAATTTTGAAATGGTGTGGTCTTATAAACATCTGCTTTTAAAAATTTTATTCCTTTTTATGATTTTGTGACCGATGCACATTTATATGTTTTAAAATGGTGATAGTTATTTACACTTTTATTATTTTTAACATCAGCTCCAGTTATTTTTGTTACATTGTAGTTACATAGTTGTGTAGCTCATTCACTGGCAAAATATCAGACTCACAGGCCCTTTTGTGGGTCACCCATTCAGTTGCTTGTTACATCCTTTAATTTTCCAATCACATGGCAGCAGCTCAATGTATTTGGGCTTGTAGACATGGTCAAAACAACCTGCTTAAGTTCAAATTGAGGATCAGAATGGGGAAGAAAGGTGATTTAAGTGACTTAACATGGCATGGTTGTTGATGCCTGACTGGCTGAACTTTATATTTTAGAAACTGCTGATCTGCTAGGATATTCCCTCACAATCTCAGGAAATTACAACAACACAGGCTAACCAAAAATGATCGATAGAAGATTGGAAAAGTGTTGCCCATAAGGTCCCGTTAGGCTTTAACATCTTTTTCATTAGTATGGACTCGGATCACCTTGCCACGACTGGACTGATTTTCCTTATTACAATGGAGTAACTTCCAATGTGTTGGGTAGTTGTCATAGCAACGCGTCCGAGCGTCCCGCGACGTAATTAATATGCGACACGAACGCTGGACGTCCAGGGAAGCGCTCGGTCTGTGTCATCAGACTCGGAGGACCACGGCAATTTTTTTTGTAACCATTTCCCTCTGCTCGCCCGGGGTTCCAGATGCAAGGTGCAAATAATTAAATGAATGTACATTTTAGATTTAAATGAGTGTAAATGAGGAGATGCTGAGCTGGGCAACACATTGCATATCATAGTTTACTGATTTACTCATTAACTGTTTGCTGACGATTAAATTACAAGATGAAAATCGGGACTGATCCTTAGTACGACTGAGTGAACCGATTGGAATAAGAGGGGAAACTTGAATATTTTACGCCTCTTTTTAAATAATTTGATCAATACTTTTAGTTTTTAATGTCCAACTTTAAACTAATTTAAATTAATAAAAAACTAATAATACAATTAATAAAATATTTAATAATAAAGGCTTTAATCAAGGCTATTTCTTTAAAATAACTGCACTGGCATGTACCCAGAGGGGATACCTGCACAGCACCCAGGTGGTCAGAGGGACTTTGATCTGAAGTGTAACATCTTAAAGAGCCTAACACGTGCTTTTCAGATACTTTTAACTCTGTTGCATTTTAACTTAAATAGAAATACCTCCACTTTGAGCAGTCCCACCCACCGTCCATCCCCGTTTAGAAAAAACAAGGGTCTTTGAATCGCCTGCGTGACGTCACGCACACGCGCATACTTACGGGCTGGTGGACAGGCGGTCGCCGGGAGGCTGGAAAATCTTATGGAAAACCAAACCAACATTGGAGTATTAATAGCAGCCGTGTCTTACACTTCTATCACAGCGTTTAAGAGGCAGGTCGGCTCTTCTGACTGCGTACTTGAAGTATAAAAGCCGGTCATTATGGAGCATTGCTGGAGATTCACGGAGGGTACCTCCCAACAAGAGCTGCTTTACAGCTCCCGTAGCTAACCCATGTGAGCCTCTATTTTAGCAGGCACACAGGTCTTTTTTATTTTGCGGTACTGCATAAGTTAGCCTCTGTTTTCATGCAGGGTTAGTCAGCTCTCTGCGTTTATTCATCTGTACCTGCTCAACATCCGTCTGCTTCCAAGAGGACATGTCCGGGACCCCCTGCTGAGAGTCTGTTTTCTCACAATATTTAAAATAATTGAATGAAAATGAAGTCGTCTCTGGCTCCTGGGATAAGACTTATCACCAACTTTTCTCGGGATAGTTGGTAAGTTTCCATTCTTATTGTCCTCTTTGCGCACACGCAGCCCTGTAATGGAGATTGCTGCTTCTTATCTCTGTTAAATGATTGACTCAAACTAGTCGATAAACCGTCAGAATGTGAACTGTTCTGGGACCAGTAAATCCAGAGACATTATCACGTAACCAGCTATTATTTTGTATGTCTAAGTTCCTGTTATAAATGTATTACTACTTCTTGTTTTCATCGAGTTTTCTGTACCCGGCACGTCTGGTTTCCCCTGTGCGAATCTAGAATCCCACCAAACTCCATTAAAAAAATTGACATTTTAAGAGGTGGCCGGCCACAGTTTCCAGTGTCGACCACTGGATTATTTTGCAATAACCGAAAATTGTCGAAAGGGATTTATACCTCCAGATTTATCAGGAAATAAAGTGTCAGTAAAGTGCCATTCCATTATATTTCCTGCTTTTCTAAATCTGACTGAATATAGAAAATACACATTTTTCTTAAGACAACTCAGGCTCCTCAGGTATGTTTTGTAAATGCAGGGTGTTTTTGCTGGTTACCAAGCTGGAAAACTGCAAGCCACCAAAAAGTTACAAATTGCACAGATTTTATGGAATACAATGAAAAAAATAAAAAAAGGAACTGCGGCTGCAGTAAAGACTGAAACTAACTGGATGAATCTTGAAGTGAGTTTTCATCAGTGAGTCTCATGAGGATTGTGTAGCTCAGAATGAGTCGGACCAGTCTGATAGATGGATCCCCACCAAAAGAAAAGCCAGCAACTGGGGAAAAAAAGCATCTTAAAATGTTTGAGGAAAGGAGAATACACGAGAGTAGGAAGAGTATCATGTGACTCAACTTCCGTTTCCCTTTATTTCAGTTTCATATACTTTGATAAGGTCACATTGAAATTATTAAAGCAAATGATTGAATTATTGACCCACATTGTGCCGCGCAAACAAAATGTTTGTCTCACACACAGTTTGTTATTAACAAAGGATGTGCCCTTAACTCCTCCCGCCATATCTGCTTGGAACACTCCTGCAGTCCATTGTGGTTTGCCATGATAATAACGCCGGAATATGAAAACCATTCAATGACCATATGTACAGCATAGTATAAATTTCTCCAAAAACAAAGATCAAACTAAATAATCAAATGATGATAATAAGACAAAACTGAATGTTTCATAAACAATGATGATGATAGTTAGTGTTTATGTTTGTTTACCACCTTCTGAAAGCATTTTTTATGCACAGTCTTCACCACAAAGTTTATCAATTCAGACAAATGTGCGTCTTATTTGTGTTTGTCCTGATTCCTGCTTCTTTAAACACACCTTCGTACTGTATCTCTCAAATTCCAAACAATTTAGGTGAAATCACTGGACTAAAAGAACTTTAGGTTCACATTGCCTTTGAAGAGTCACAGATAAACTTTCAAAGGTCATAAACTAATTAAAAGTATACTTTGAATTATTTAACACTCTTGCATCTCAAATTAACACCTTACACTCCAAGTATAATGTGAGCACTGAGAATACTTTTTCCACTTATTAATTTGTGTTGTTTAGCCAGCATGAAAACAGCTGATCTGTGAGTTTGTTACCCAAACAAATATTTCTACGTCAGTGGAAAGTTTCGTGTCATGTGTTTGTGCTGGAGGCATTTTAATTGATGTCACTGCATCATTAATAAGCATACCTTAGTATGCTCTTTGTAGGCTTATTTTTATTATTATGTTTTGATATTTTGAATAATAAAGATAATTTGATTGTCATTTTTTTGGTTCTAATGTGTCTGTTTCTGCAGGTATCGTGGTTTTATTCTCATCCTCACCTTCCTGTTCTACACAGCCTATCACTTGTCACGGAAACCTATCAGCATCGTTAAGGTGACTGGAACAGTTGAATTTCTTTTTATGAACACTATTAACACTGTTTTTGCAGGATCAAATGCTCTCTTGTCTTGTCCTTTTTACTCTCAAAAATGGATAAAATCTTTACCTTAACACTGGTCACTCAGGCCATTTGTTATCTCCTTACAGATATATTGATTAAATCTAATTTCTAACATTCAATCTTTAGCTTGTCACATGATCAGGGAGACAACAGAAGATAAGCTCTTTTAAGAAAATAACTTTATCTACATATAACTCAGACACAGCCACAATTAAAGGTATTCGTGTCTTTACAAATTCATAGAAATTAACAGCCGAAGCACAAAAGCTGGTAGAAAAGCAAACGGCTCTAAAGGACGTCTGCTGAATATGCTAAAGGGATTTTCTTAAACATCTATCATGTGATACTCAAGTGAAAGGATTACCATTACCTGTTTTTCCTGTAAGGCCTGTTGAACTGGGACGTAAAGCTAACGGCTAATTTCCTGTACCATATATGTCTTCTTTCATGAGCTGTTGTTTCAATCAAAGATAGTCAAACAACAATTGAAAGTGTTTGCATCACACAGCAATGTTCTGCAAATGAAGGCTTTTAAAGTGAAATGCTGTAAAAGCCCCTCATTGTTTAAATTACAAAGTATTCATGAAGTGGTCATAAAACAATCATAGGCTGTGATCCTTTCACCCTGAGAGCTGCAGTGTGTTGTTTGTGGTAATAGCGGTATCCTGGCATATTCTTATATTGTATCTTTATACATTTATACACCTATAGAAGATAATTTTTTTTAATCTTTGGCTCTTCATTTGCTTGTGTCAACTACTGTTTTAGTCATTTCAACTGGTTTCTTTCCACGTTCTTCTCTCGCACTCAGAGTGAACTGCACAGAAACTGCTCCAACGTCATTCAGCCAAAAGACATTAATATAACCAATAATGTTACCTGGTGCGATTGGCCACCCTTTGGTAAGTCCTTTAATTGCTGTCATTAATGCTCACTTTGGAAACACAACTTCTAGTAGATGAGATTTTGGACAATTGCAGCTCTCAGAAAGTTTCAGTGTACCAAATTATTACTACACATGATTTATCAGTTGGTCAGGTGTTCGCAGTGGAAAAAGTGGCGTATGCATGCATAGGAGGAGCTGCTGCGGTGAAGCAGCTTCTTGAAGCTCTGAAACTCAAAAAAACAAGGAAAAGGGAGACTTTGTTTGTCGTCTGGAGTACCCTAGAAATTCCAAGTATGTTGATGCATGATTACCTACTGCGAAGGACATGCTGTACGCTGATAACTAAATACTTTGTAGTGTGGGTGTAGATTTTGTCTGAGACTGGAGGCCACATTATAGAGGTGTTAAGAAGTAAATTTTACACCTTTTCTAGATCATTTTATGATGAAAACTTTAAAATCAGCCACTATGAGATACTACAAAATAAACTGGTGGTTTTGCTCTGGTTTTATATTTGGTTAAAGTCCATCAGCTGCTGTTAGTTGTCTTTACTTGTTGGCATTAGTATTATAGGTCATTTAAACCACATACACAGCTACACTGTGGCTAGAAGTTGAGGTTAATAGATGAAATCTGCAGTACCTGGAACTTTTTGGGGAAAAGTCTGGTGGAGAGTTAAGCTTAGTGCTCTAAATCCACATAGAGGCTGCACTGTCGTGGCCAAGGTTGTTGTTTGTGTTTGTGCCTTTGAGCTGCTGTGAAACCGAGCTGATCATGTGGGACCTGCAGCTGATAAATATTTAACTTTTAGTTAATGTTACAGAAACACAGAAAAGAGATAAGTGTTTGAAGCTGCACTGGAAGAATACTGGCTATAAGATAGATACAATTACATCTTCTACAACAGAGAGAATTACCACCAGTTGCACTTGTCATAGTTCCTGTGCTCTGTGGTTACTTTTCTAGGAAGTTTAAAAGCAGCTGAATTACAGGGATTATATTAAAAGGGTCCTACTATCGTTCCTTCCTCTTTATCAAGCAACTTTAAGTCTGGGGTTTGCAGCTTGAATCTAGTCCAGCTGTGATCGTGTGAGAGCCTGTAATAGGTTAATAGTCCATCATATGGTCAGACCAGAGAGCCAGACAACTCTGTGTTCACAGATCTGCCTGTGAACACAGACGTCCCACCCATCGGTTCATTCAAAACATTTTTTTGCGAATAAACCAATCAGAAGAAAGTTGACGTAAAGGGGACCGTTAAAGATAGAAGAGCTATTAATAATATTAATTATGCATATATTATGATGTTGTTTAGCAACAACCTAGCAACAGACTAGGTTCACTGACCAAACAACATTATAGCATAGGCATGTGGTAGTAAGATAAACAAGAATTATTTTATTAATGACAGGAATAAAATGAGGAGCTGGGAATGAGATTATCAGGTCCAGATCTCTGCTGCAGTTTTGTGTGCGTGTGAGCCATACTAATTGACGAAGACCTCACAAAATTATACGCGCCGATGCAGAGAAAAGTAACAGTTTTCTCTGTTTTCTTGTTAAAGACCAGGACAACTACCAGACACTGTTTGGGGTCTTGGATAACTGCTTTCTGGTTGCTTATGCCATCGGGATGTTTTTCAGGTTTGTATTTGCTGTTTTTGGCTGACCTTGTTGTGTTTTTGTCTGAGAGGGCATGTGCTGCACTGACTAATAATCATCTCTCATGTTCTCAGTGGGATATTTGGTGAGCGTCTCCCTCTGCGGTACTACCTGAGTTTTGGGATGTTGATGAGTGGGTTGTTCACATGTCTGTTTGGCCTCGGCTTCTACTGGAACATCCACTCACTGGGGTACTACGCCTTCGTCCAGGTAAAGAAACAAATCCACAAACCTGACCTTTAATTTACTTTCTGATTCATTTATCCTGTTCTCTTTTATTATTGCAATTGTGGGTTTTCTGATGTGATATCGTGTATAAATAAGAGCTGAAATGTGAGCTCATCAGCCACACATTAGCTGATTTGGCTTGCTAGCACGAAAGTGGTGGTTTTGTTAGCCACACACTTGAGAAAGTAAATGGGTAAATGTCCTGTAACTGTTTTAATGTTAAAAATCCACTATTAGACAAAAACAGGGGAAGAGAGTGTAGAAAAATTTTGACACTTTCTAGATTTAAAAAATTAAAGGAGTGAGTTTGACTTTTTGCTCTCACCTGAGTGAGCCCGCTCTCACTCTTTCTTTACTAATGCAAACCTGACTGAACTAAACGGAAATTACAGACTCTTTGAAGCTGATTAATCTAACACTTGGACACAAATGAAAAACAAAGTGCAGTTTTACACGATTTAATTTCATCTTTACTGAACAGCAGCCAGCTGCAGTGACCGTGGAGAGCAGGGGTGTCGAACTCCAGGCCTCGAGGGCCGGTGTCCTGCATGTTTTAGATCTCACCCTGGGTCAACACACCTGAATCAAATGATTAGTTCATTACCAGGCCTCTGGAGAAATACAAGACATGTTGAGGAGGTCATTTAGCCATTTAAATCAGCTGTGTTGGATCAAGGACACATCTAAAACCTGCAGGACACCGGCCCTCGAGGCCTGGAGTTCGACACCTGTGGTCTAGAGCTTCCATGGAGCTATCAGCTATCAGTGCTCCTTCAGAGACACAAACCCAGATGGAGTTATGCATAAATACACTGTGTTTACAGTTCAATTTGTGACATAAAGTAAAGTTAAATTTAGCTGTTGCATTAGTCTAAGAGAGAAAGTAGATTTGCATCCTTTTATTTTATGTTGCACAAGCCTTTTGTTTACATTTCTAAACAGATTGTCTTTAAATCTCTTTCTCTGCTGAGAATGAGGAAACTTTGATTTGCTATAAACAAATTGTGTCCATTTCAGGAAACAACTGCAGCATACAAAAAAAACTGCATTAGGTGGAAAAAATAAGGGAAGTGCAGTGATCAGATGAGCTGTCTCTTGCTGACCTCAGGTTTTACTGATCGCTGAGCTCTGTAGAAATGTTTTCTCTCACTCGTCTTAAACAAAGGCGCTGTCAGAAAAGTGTTATTTCACTTCAGGGCTTTTTTCATGCCTTTCGACCACTAATAATCACACAACAATGGGTTGGATTAGCTCAGAAATAAGTGAAAAAATTAGCTTCAGCCACAGCGTAGGCTAGTTGCCTTCCCATAAATTAGGGATGCCAGTAATGAGACTATTTATTCTGTTTTTTAACCCTCTCAGGCTCAAATTAAACTTTTTGTTGCTAATGTACAACCAAGTCCTGCAGTGGTAGTGGTGGAGTAAAAAAACTCATAAAATATGTATGTGGGGTAATTGGGTTGTTAGTTTTTAACTGTTGCAAATCTGCAACGCCTGCCTGGAGAGTGTTAAGTCTTTAAATTGAAACATCCGCTTAAAAAACCTGGAGATATTTGATTTATAGATATATAAAAAGCAGAAAAGCTGCACACCCTTATCTTTGAGATGAGTTTGTCCGCCTATAAATGCAGAAAAATATTTATTTAATTTTTCTGACGTTTGTGCAGTTGCCAGATTGCAGTATTGTTTTACACCTCTGAAGTATCACATGAGCTTCACACGCGTCACATGACCAGCAGTCAAATTCCATCAGCACTTCTCAGGAAAGCATGGAAAGTTAATCAATTAATAAATAAAGTTAAAATTAATAAAGTTAATTTTTAATAAAAATAGGATCCATACAATAAATGGACAATGAGTTTATTCTAAGGTCTTTACCTCAAAATTGAATTGAATTGAGTTTGTAAGGGAAAAAAAGCCGTCTATGGCAATAGAGAAATTGAAATCTGTGACCGGAAGTATTTAAAACTGGGTCAACAGTATTTATTTCATTTATGATCCTGTTTATTTTAACCTGTTAACATGTGCACTTTAGGTATGGATATTGAGCATCTGTTACAGGTGTGACCACTGAGAGCTCTGCAGGTCAGTGCAGACCTCTCTTAGCAGCTTTTCCACTTGAACGTGCACAGATCACATGGTGGCTTAGTCACTCTTAGATCACACTTATCACATGACTCACAGCTGCATCACATGACTGCACATGCAGAGCTTTGCTTATATCAGTTTGGTGTAGGAATGTTGAGAATCTGTTTTGATCTCTTCTTCTTTTCCTCTTCATGCGGAGTTTACAGGGTTTCACGAAGAACGTTAACACAGTCCAGGTTCTCTTTCTGTTTCATTCTGCAGGTCATGAACGGGCTGGTGCAGACCACCGGTTGGCCAGCAGTGGTGGCTTGTGTTGGCAACTGGTTTGGAAAGGGGAAGTAAGTAGTGGGGGAGAATTCATGCTGAATGTGCATTAGAAATTGCTTTTTTTCCTTCTTTTTTCTTTCTTTTTTGATGGCAGCAGAATGAAACACAAGCACATTGTCAAACCAGGCTTGGTTGTAGGTCAGACGACACTCACATCATAAATTAAAGTTATGAGCCTGAACAACTGGTTCTCACTGAAGTAGAACTACAAGCACAGCAAGCAGACAGACATCATATTAAGAATATATAATTGGCTCTAAAAATACACTAAAGAAAGGGGCAGGGAACAGAAAAAAGAACAATGTTTATAGTAACAGTCACATGTCTGTCAGTGTTTGCACTGCTGCTATTGATTATGTCCACCTCAGCCAGTCAAAGAAGTTAGGTTACACTAAAAAGAAGATTGCATGTGTACATAGGTGATGAGTATTAACAAGATCTAATTGACTGCCCTTATCAGTTCCGCTTATAGGTCGGATTCTCAATCAGTTCCCTTATTAACTCCTCATCAATTCTGAGTGCAAAACTATTGATATCTTTGAGTCTGAACACGGTGTCCAGTTCAAAATAAGCTTTTATGTGACTTAGGTGTGCAAAAGCTGTCATAAGTTTGCTGGAGTCTTTGTGTTAGGGGAATTGCTGTAAACCTCCTTTACCTGACATATGTAATCATATGTCAGGTGCAACATATTTATATAATAAAGAAAAGCATCAGGAGTAAATATGAGGCACTTACATATGGAATTTTAACTTAAACAGATAACAGGACTGTTCTCTTTTTCATTCAGCTCCATAATTGTCACTTAGTTGACGATCACAGCTTGTCACTGCTCTGATCTTTGCTCATGCTGAGGCTCCCGGCTTGTGGCTGGCTGAACTGTGGATAACTTTAGCTTGTGACACTTTCCCCATGTAATGTGGCTACATGCTACAGGTTGACTACAAACTATTTAACAATATAAACCTGGATATTTATGGACATAAAAACCCCCAAAACATCTGTTATCAGTTTCTGGCAGATGACTGCTTTTTAACACAAAACTGATCCCTCACCTGTCACTCAACTCAAATATCATTTTGTAAGCCCAGACAAGTAACAAATACGAGGATTTTGACAGAGTAAACCTGTCAAAAAATCTCCATATTTGAGAATTGAAACTCATCATTTTACTGTCATTCTATTAATTTCTCAATGACTCCGCTCAGCTTACGAGTAGAGGCACCTCTGCAGCTTTGTATCAACCATAATGATTTGTTTACTCCAAAGAAAATCTCAATATGAAGTTTCAGGCAGACATATCAGTTGGAATTAATTTAGCAGATTGACAGATCTGGAGTGGAGAGATAATCTGTGTGAACCGCTGCATCTGGAAGTCCTGCACAGGCGGTGCATGAGAATGACATACATCATGTTTCAGAACTGGATACTGAATACTCTAGCACCTGCACAAAAATCCTGCAAAGTTCACCAAATGTCAATTTCACCAGGTTTTTTCTGGCCATATCAACAAACATTTTAAGGTTTTTTTTTACCTTAATCAAACCGTGAGAGAAAATCATGCTTATTAGTCAGTTAAACAATCAACTTGTTCTTATGTACATTTGTAATCTGGCTAAGCCTGTTTTCCTGCCTCCCAGTGGTCATGCTAAGACATGTTAACCATTGTCTGGGTCCTGCAAATCTCTTGTGCTCCTGGATTCAGAGTATCAGAGAGCACAAGAAATGATTGTGAATCATCACAGCACACACGTTCTCTCAGATAAAAAGGCAAAAGGTCAGCCAAAAACCTGGAAAACACCCTGATGGCTTTATCCAAGACCCTGCACAGTGTCTGATAGTTCTAGAGAAACAGGAAACAGATAAAACTCTTTCTTTTCTCCATTTTTCAATTCATAACGTTTATAAATGTGTGTTTTTACTGGCCTTCCACTCACAAAAGCGGCGACAGCTGACACACACATGACAGTTTTAGGCCTTAATTTGTGGCTCACAGACATTACTTACACATTTGCCACATTGTTTACATGTATAACAGAAGCAAAGCATAGTAGGCCCCATTTAAACCCCAGTAGTGATCTCTGTTTTAATGCACTAGAGCCCTAATTAAGTTCTTGCCTACTTTTTACTTCTCCAAATGTCTTCAATGCATAAAACAACATAGAGGCATGCTGACAAGCTTCAAGACTCCAGCTCAGCATTCATGAATCCATTTTGTAAAACTGACTTTCAGCAGGAGAACTTCTCGTGACCTTCTCTGTTTTGATTGCCAGGCGTGGCTTCATCATGGGTGTGTGGAACTCCCACACCTCAGTGGGAAACATCCTGGGCTCCCTCATTGCGGGAGTCTTCGTCTCCACGGCCTGGGGATTATCCTTCATCGTCCCCGGAATCATCATCGCCTGCACTGGGGTCCTGTGCTTCTTCTTCCTGGTTGAGAGTGAGTTTCCGTTTGTCAGACAAAATCCAAAATACTTCCCCAAAGTGAGCTTTAAGATTTAATGTCTCCCGTCCCATTTCGTCCTTTCTCTTTTCAGAACCTGAAGACGTGAACTGCTCATCTCCTCAGCATCATGTAAGTTACAAAAGCAACACATCCTTTCCCCTGTTTCCATGAAAAAGTCTGCTTGAGCTGTTCATTTGCGTGTCAGAGTGGTCAGGAGAGGAGTCAGGAGGTTGGTGAGACGGCGCCTCTCTTGCGGGACTCATCCATTGTTGATCCATCCATCAATGGCGCCATCTCCACTGAGCCAGACGTGATTGTTGAGGAGCACAGCGAGGCCATCAGCTTCCTCGGAGCGCTGCGCATACCTGTGAGTGGAAATGGCACCTTTAATCACAGAAATGTGATTGATTGGCTTTGAATGTGCAGATATTTGTGCCATATTTTACAGTAAAATTTTCCCATCACACTGAGTTTAACTCAAGGGTTGAAAATTGTTACCTTTGGCACCACCTAGTGGCTAATTAAAAATATCACTCCAAACAAACATTATAAAAACTATTTCAAAGTTTCTTTAACAATGAAAAATATTCACAAATAGTTTTTATATTTATATTATTAAAGTTGAGGTTGTCAGACTGTTTTTGTCACAGCTGTGTGGCTTAACTGGTCACTTAAATGAAAAGGAGCCGTTATCAATGTTATTAACGAGACTTTTGTTTCTTCGAAAGTCACAAATCCATGCGGCTCCTGTGAAAACGGCTCTGTGTGTTTATCCTGTTAAAGATGGGAGGGGCAGTGATTGGTCGTTTAATCTCATTCTTATGTTTGCTTTGCTGATAATGAGACTGTAGTGTTGCCTAGTAACAAATAAGACAAATTTTACACAACAATTAGAGACCAATTCATGCGTCACCTTTACTTCACTCACTTTGACTTGATCACTCCCATGATGATGATCGTTTTTGCTGTTAAGCAATTACCTCTTCTTTTCTTTTTTTTTTTTTACTCCAACCAATCAGCAGCCAGCGACTTATCCGCCAGACAGCACGGAGAGCGCTGCAGAAGTCGCCTGGGGGCACTTAACGCTTTTTCTTTTTTTTTTCTTCAACTGTCAAAGAAACAGTCGATTTTTCCAGTCAGTGTTTATTATGACTTTAGGAAAGGACCTGTCATGTATGAGAAACAATTACTTTCCCATAAATATGCCTGTCACGGTTCTGGGTCATTCTGACCCAGCTTCTTCAGTTCTTTATATTTTGGTATGTTTCTATAGTGTTGATTATTATTCTAGATTAAGGGCAGCGTCTTCTGCCTCCTCGTAAGTTGTTTCTGGTTTCCTGTTTTACTTTGGAGGTTCGTGTCTGGTGTCAGTGTGTTCGGTTTACTATTCCCCTGTCTCGTCAGCTGTGATTTCTCCCAGGTGTGTTCCCCTCCTGTGCCTCATCCCTTGATTACTGCCGTGTGTATATTAGCCCTGTGTTACCTTTGTTCTCTGTCGCATCGTTAATGTCTACTCACCTTCATTCTGTACTCTGTTTTCCGTCCGTGTGTATCTGCCTGTTAGTTTGTATTTTCCCAGTTTAGTTGGTCCGCTGTTTACCAGCAACCTGCTAATAAAGCGGTTACTTTGAGTTCTACTTCGCCTCACTGAAACCTGCATTTTGGGTCCTTCTCTCCTTGCCTGCCGGTACGCGAACATGACAATGCCTGTCACAAAGACCCACCCTCCTCAGTGTTTTTGCTGGAAACAGCAATGATTCTGTTGGAATAACGTTAAATGTGAATCAAAGATAATGATTAGGAATTTACGTGAGTATATGTTAGGAAAAATAAGACAAAATAAGAGTTATAAAGTTGCAGTTTAACTGGAACTCTATAAATTTAGCCAGTGCAAATAGTCCTGATCAGAAACGAGTTATAACTTTTCCACTCTTCAGTATGCCTGGTTATTATTATTGATAACATGGTGAATTTCTGCTGTTTGTTACTGTTAAACTGTTTCTATGAGTCACCTCTTTCTTTGTGATCAGCTATTCATCAGTGGTATGAAGACAGGTTTGCATGAACAGGTCCTGAGCAGTGAATGAGTTAAGCATAGATACATGGATACACATCTCCTAGGGAACTAGGAGAAACCATAGTCATCTGCAATCATATGTGCACTTAAATTCAGAACCCATGAGGTGACTCACAGTCATTTCCCAATGACTTTGAATAAACTGGAATTAAGCGATGTCCTCACTGTGGGTTCATGAGAAAGAGTCAGAGCTGTGCATGGATTTGACACGCAAGTCTGCTCCTGTCATTGTATCCGAAGGGGAGGGTGTTTGATTTCCACCTGTGTTGCACCTCTCTGATGGTTAACGGTGAATTACAGGATGACAGACACTTAAGTTGCTTCTGGGGTTTTTTCATGATGTTTTCTGTCTCTCAGGGCGTGGTGGAGTTCTCGCTCTGTCTGCTTTTTGCCAAACTGGTCAGCTACACCTTCCTCTACTGGCTTCCTCTCTACATCTCAAATGTTGGTCAGTATTTACACACATCATTTTACTATTAAGATAACCTAATGATCAGTTCACGTGATGTAAAGCAGTTTTTAGAGTTAATGCATTTGTTTTGTTTTTTGTTTTTTTAGCACATTTTGAGGCAAAAGAAGCAGGAGATATGTCGACATTATTTGATGTCGGAGGAATCTTGGGTAAGCTTTGAGTCTTGTTTAAATTTGTAAAATCACTCAGTCAGTTCAGTTTTTGTCAGAAATAAATATGCAGAACATGATGCAAAAATGCATCATTGCAGTGTGACTGTGTCACATACGGCTGTGTGACAGGGGGGATTTGGACCCAAATGCAGAAAATAAACTCAAGACTACAGCTTTATTCCTGTAACCCTAAAGGAATGCTGAAAGTAAAAATGTTTGCACAATAAGAAACCAAAATATCAGAAATATCATGAAACACAAGAGAAGGAGGTGCAGAGCATTGAGGGATGACAAGAGGAAGGGCAAAGGGAGAACTGAGGTTATAAATAAACACAAGATAATAAGGAAGATCAGAAACACATGGGAACACAGCTGGTACAAATCTGGGATACAAGACTAGGAAAGGAAAACTGAATGACAAAGGTTACAAAAATAATACAGGAAAGAGCAAGACAGGGATACCTAACACAGAGACAGATGGTCAGATATGGTACAGGGAAACATGAGGGAGACCTGAAGACCAAACTCTGAGTACAAACAACAACAGCTGTAACGGGGGATAAATACAAGTGAAATATACAAAGGTGAAAACTTTGCAGTAAGTAAAAATATAATAAATATTCTTAATATTAAAATCTCCCAATTTTATGCAGTCAAAATCTTAACTTTAAACCTTTAAATAACCTTTAATTAACCTTTAAATTTGTGCAGTTTTTACTATTCAAAGTATAATATATCGCATAATATCCATGCTCAGTGATAGCGATAGAACAAAAGGATTCTGAATTTAGGCAAGATTTCAGGTTGTGAGGTTTGAGTGGGTAGTGACGGTGAGGTAGATGTGAAGTTTTTCAGCTGTGAACATTTCATGCAGGTATCTCCTGCTCTTAAACAATTATGGGGGTTCAACAATTGTGGAAAAAATAAGACAACTTAAAAGGTGTCAAATTTTCAACCCGCCCGTATAGTTCAAGAGACCGTAACTCTGAAAATATTTGTGGGAAGAAGGAAAAACTTTTCACAATAATCTGACTGAACTGTCTTTGTGTCTGCAGGAGGCATCTTGGCTGGCCTTGTGTCTGACTACACTGGGGGGAGGGCGTCGACGTGCTGCGTCATGCTGGTTGTTGCTGCCCCCATGGTGAGTGTCACCTCTTATATTAGATTAATAATACGATTGTGGAGCAGTGAAAATGGATGGAGGGTGGGAGGGTGGCTGGTGTAAACTTGATTTTTAAAAATCCAAGAGGTCTACAACACTTTCATTTAAATAACTAACACTTGTCATGGTTAGAGGCTTCTGCATACAAGCCTTCATCGTGGGTAAAAAACCTCAAATTTATTAAGTGCATCTTGCTAGTATTGGGTTGGACCCTCTTTTACCTCCAGAACTGCATTAATTCTTCATGGCATCGATTGAACAAGGTGCTGGAAACACTCGTCTGAGATTTAGGTCCATATTGAGACGACAGCATCACACAGTTTCTGTAGGATGTGACTCTCCCGTTCCACCTAATCCCAAAGGTGCTCGATGGATTGAGATCTGGTCACTGTGGAGGCTATTTGAGCACAGTGAGCTCATTCTTATGTTCAAGAAACCATTTGAAGTTGAAAACAAGTGTAAAAAGTTCAAATAAGTTTTCAACAAGTTCAAGTTATTTTTTTTTTTTTACAGAAGATCACTCAGTGTGTGGGAGGGGTGACTAAAACAACACTGTGATGTCACTCTTCATGAAACATCAACACCCAGTCTAAGAGTGCTGTTTAAAAAGGATAGGTGTATATGTATTACGCTTTTGATACTCCTTATGGTGACATTAAAGAAAAAAACATGGATTATCTTCAGCTTTATAGTTGAGGGACCGTTGTTGTCCACTGGCACCAGATTTGTTCCATTCAAAATAAGAAAAACTCACTGAAATATGGAAACAGACAGTATATATACAGACAGTATATTCTGCTGTTCACAAAAGTCAATCACAAGTGTGTGCTGGTGTTTTTGCCTTTTTTGTGTTCATGCAATTTTTTTTGTAACATCTAGTAAATGGCCTGTATTTATATAGCGCTTTTCTAGTCCCTAAGGACCCCAAAGCGCTTTACATATCCAGTCATCCACCCATTCACACACACATTCACACACTGGTGATGGCGAGCTACATTGTAGCCACAGCCACCCTGGGGCGCACTGACAGAGGCGAGGCTGCCGGACACTGGCGCCACCGGGCCCTCTGACCACCACCAGTAGGCAACAGGTGAAGTGTCTTGCCCAAGGACACAACGACCGAGACTGTCCAAGCCGGGGCTCGAACCAGCAACCTTCCGATTACAAGGCGAACTCCCAACTCTAGTAAAAAAAAAAACAAAACAAAGAAATTAATTTAGTTGCAGCTTATAAGTAAAACTGGATCAAAGTTAAGTGTTATTATAGCTCCATGTTAGTGTAACCACAATAAGGTAATTTTACCAAAAAAACACAAATAGAAGAAACGATAATTGATCTCAGACACTGTAACATTGAATGCAAAGCCAGTGTTATTCATAGCATGGACTTGCAGATGGAGCACTCCTATAAATGTCGACCACAGTTTTTGACCAGCTCAAATCATAAAAAACAGAAAAAAAATTTGATAAGGAGATTTAAGTGTTTTGTTTTTGTCTTTGTTTTTTTCAAATCTGCTGGTTTTAACTAATAATGACACAGAAACATCCTGAGCAGCATTGTTAACACCTGCTCCAAAAGCAGGGTGATTTCTCTCACTGGGGTAAAAATTATTAATCATTTTGACCATTTTTTTTTTGACCAGTTTTGTCATCCGAGTTCAGGAAGCTTCTCTCAGTCAAAGTGTATTTAATGTTTTTGACAGGTTGATATTTCACACTGATGTGAGAGAGGTTTCTGGCTGTAGGTTGATGTAATAATTGTCACCCATGTGCAGATTTTCCACAATTAGTTGAGTGGCTGATTATTTGTTTTGCTCTCTTCTCAGCTTTTCCTCTATAATTCCATCGGGCAGAGGAGCCTCGGTACTACAATCGGTAAGACTTCTTTATTTTGTCATTTTTAACTTTGATACTAATCACATTAAAAACACCTTGTTGTTTGTTGTTAAAATGTTTACTCAAATTACATTCTTGTATAAAGTTTAAGAGTTTATGACACAATATTATGGAGTGTATGTAGCGTAAACTGGTCACTTTGCCAAAATCAAAGTCAAATTCAAGAATATGAAGGAAAGAGGAGACAGGAAGTATTGGACAGTAAAGCATTTTTGATAATCAAGACGTCTGGAAATTGATCACAAGATGCAAGATTTCATTGATTTGTTGATCATGTTTTCAGTAGAAAGAAAGATTTCAGAGTTATTAATTCATTATTTGAGCATAGATAACTCACAGATTCTTTACATTTGCTTACATTGACCTGAACTTAGCTCGAACTGAAAATAGATCAGATAGACTTGTTGTGGATTCAGCCCTCACTTATACTTTTTCTTTCTGTGTAGGTATGCTGTTATTGTGTGGAGCCCTGGTGAATGGACCTTATGCTCTTATCACAACTGCTGTATCTGCTGACCTGGTAAGGTCTAAGGCATCATGGGAAATCCTTTGCTTTACTTAGAAATGTCTCCGCCATTGGCATAACGATGCTTCTGTTGCCACAGGGGACACACGAGAGTCTGAAAGGAAACGCCAGGGCGCTGTCGACAGTGACCGCAATTATTGATGGGACAGGATCAATAGGTATGCATATCATGACTAAACGTTAAAAAAATCTTGATCTTAACTCTTTCATCAGTAATTATCATAATAACTAAGGAACAAACAGGTTGGTTAAGTCAGCAGAGGATTTTAAGCCTCTTTTGTCTCAAAAAAAGCCCCTAAAAACTTCCAGATGTCACCAGTTCAGCACCAAACTGCAGATAGGTAAAGTTAGCACCTATCTGTTGATCATGGTGAAACCATTTAGCCTTTAAAAGTGTTTGTATTGCCCTCAGGAGATGGTGGACACTAAAAATAGAGCTTACATCTTACTGTTAGTTTGTTTGCCCATGAACTCCTCCTGTGTGAACAGGAGGTGAGAAATGAAACCCGACATGCAGGTACATCTTATTCCCCTCAAGGTTTTTTTCTATATCCGATGTTATTATGATGTCATCAGGTTGCCCAGCAACCACTTGCCAATGAGGTAGACATTGGACTTTACTCATAGTTTACCTATGGCACCATATAAAAGCACTGTATGATCTGTAATTTCACAAAAATGACATCTATAATGTATATCCATAAAACTTTAATTAGGCTTGATGCGTCATCATGTTGCCCAGCAACCATATAACAAAAGACTAAACAGTCCTGTAGCGTGGTCATGTACTAGTATTCATATCATACTCTTTATAAAACATGGAGACTATTAGTTCTAATATAATTAATGCATCCTTGCATCTCTGTCCACATTCGTCTCATGGTTTAAATTAAAATTAAAAGCGTACATAGAACATAAACAGTTATTTTGTCTTTTGTACTCAGGACAGCAGTTTGTGTAACTGTAAAAAAGAAGATGGAAACTGATGAAGTCCTGAGAGACTAGAAAATTGAGTACTTAATGTGTGATTTAAAAGGAAATGTCTATTTTTCCATTTTGTGTTTTCCCTCCTGACTTTTTATTTAAGTCTGAATAATTCTTGACGACTTTATGCGTTTACACTTAATGACCTATTTTTATGCTCTCTGCAGGAGCTGCACTGGGTCCTCTGCTGGCCGGTGTGATCTCACCAACTGGCTGGAACAATGTCTTCTACATGCTCATCTCTGCTGACATCTTAGCCTGCCTGGTCAGAGAGCAATCTTTATCTGTTCACTCACATAGAATAAACTTGTTCCTTTTTAATGCAAATGCCAACCAGTTAATTTAAGGATTGTTGTGGTGGTTCATCCTAAATTTATTATCGTGTCAGCATAAAACCGCTGAGAATGGCTCCAAACATTCTCAGCGGTTTTATGCTGATACAAATGTATACGAGAAAACGGTATTAAACATTGTACACTCACTGGCCACTTTGTTAGGTACACCTGTTCAGCTGCTTATTAAGGCAAATATCTAATGAGCCAATCACACAGCAGCAACTCGAGCATCACGAACATAAAGGTGGTTGTTACCAAGGTGTGCCTAATAAAGTGGGTGAGTGTAACACAACAAAGACAACAAAATTGACAGCTAAAGTTACCAAACAAACAAAATTACAACCTTACAAACAAATTTAGTAATTCATTCATTTAATAACGAAATAAAGTGCAGTGGGCAGAATTAATCAACAGTCTTCACATTGAAAACATAAGCAGACTGGTGTGAGGTAGCAAAACAAAGCATGTCTGAATAGGCAAAAAAAAATGAAAATCTGAAGGTAACTTATTCCAGTTGGAAGCTTTTTTAACAGCTTCCTTTGGTACAAAATGGACATTAAAGAAAAACTGTTCAGAACTTCTTACAGTCTAAAACAAAACAATGTTTTAGACTATATAGTTTAATTTAAAAATAAATTGGCACCGGTAAAACTGGCGTCTTGAATAAAGAAGGAGCCGGCTGAGTCTGTGAAACATCTGAACATACAATTCTGCAGAGTCGGTTATATTTACCACAAACATGGTACCAGTCTCATGTCATAATAGTCCATTATTGGCAATGTAAGTTACATGACGAGTCTTTGTGTAACATTACTGGTATGTTACTGGTGCAATGCAGAATATGTAAGTCGAGACGTTGCCGACGCGAAGCTAACCTCAATTCACTTGATTTATGTTGAGAAAAGGAGCAAACAATAGTTTGCCAATGCTGTCCTGTGGACCTTTATTTCACTAAGCTCCACATGGATCCTTTTTTATTCCTAATGATTTTTAAATATTGTGGTTTGTGAGTATGCCAGAGAACTTATGAGAACCACTCAAACCCCCAACTGACACTTCTTTTGTTTGGCTCCAGTTTTTGTCCAGGCTTGTTTACAAGGAAGCTCAGAGATGGTGTGGGTGTGGACCCAGAGCCAGAGGGTGAGTATCATCGTCAACGCCACTGTCTCTTTTTTCAACCTTTACCTTCTTTGTTTACATTCATTTCGGGGAACCCTAGAGATTAAGTAAGCCAATACAGAAAAGACTGATGTTTAAATATGTTTAACACAGCCGGTAAAAATGGAACACAATAGGAAGGCTTTTTACAAAAAAGCCTCAGTTTCTCTAGAGGTTGCATGAAAAGAAGGATGCCTGTGCATTAAAAAGGGAGCTGGGGAAATGTATTAGGATCGTTAATATAATAACTGGAAGCAGGTGGAAGCCACTAGCCTGGCTCTTCCCAGAGGCAACAAAATACACTTTTGAGAAAAAGTAAAGCACAGGAATTAGTTATATTGTGCTAGTTTAATCCAACCCTAAAGTAATTTGTTTTCCTCTGTAAACCTGAACACATCTGCACAGTAATCCAGATTAGGTGTTTTATTATAAACATGAGTCATTTAGTATACTCACAGAATGAAATGAAATAAGCTGAAATCAGTGCATCTCTGTTGTTTGCTGCTAAGCTAACAGTGTAGCATATGATTATAGTATTGGTTTTTCTGATCAGCCTCTCGACAAATGACCGCGTAAAACTCTACCTGCAGGAATTTTGTCATCCACTAAACTAACTGTGACTTTTTATTGCAGGTTCAATGAGCTCTGAAATCAAAGTGAAAACCAAAACACACAAAGGGAGGAAACAATGATGAAACTGACCTCACCGTACAACCAACTAACTCTTTTTTTTAACTTCCAACTTGGACAATCTTCTGCTGAGCTGATGATTGAAGCCTTCTAACTGTACGACAGTATGCTTCTATAAGGAGACAAATGTCTTTTTAAGGACTAATCCACTCATTCTTACTTGTTTTTAATGTTCTTTTAGCATTAAATGGTTTACACTGTTTTTTTTGTCTCCTTGGTGTTTGTGCCCTTTCAATGCCATTTTAGGCAAACAAGCTGGAACACTGACTGAGTCTGAAACTGCTTCAGAGGGTTTTACATGCAGTAGAAAGTCACCGTGTAACTGAAAACTAAGTGTAAGGAACTAAGTAAGGAAGTTCTGTGATGTCAAATTTGGAAATTGGCTAACACTTTATAACGTGGCCGTGGCTGACAGGGTTCGTGTAACGTGCCACGTGTGTAGTCAGTACAATCAGTGTTGTGAAAGGAGAGAAATGATACTGTAAATAATTTTAAATACTGCATACAGACATAAGTACACTGTAATAAAATTTAAGTTGTAAATAAGTAATTTTAATAACAATATTTCCGTATGTTATATTGCAAATACGTTGTACTTTTCAGTGTTTTGGTCGTATTATGAGCTGGTTTAACCTCCATGAGCTTCCAGAAAATTAAAAATGACTTACCTACAAATACTATTTTATGTAATTTTAAGTAGCTAAGTAAGTAATATGACCCCAGCTACAAAAAGTACAGCGGAAACTATTGTGAAATATTGTGTTTTTGCCCCAAATAACATGAAATTGCACAATACTTAAATTACTAACAGTATAATTTGTGTCTCCTTTATTTTCTTGGAAGTTAAGCCAATCTATAATACGGCCCATAGTACGACGTACTTATGATGAAAGCTGGGGAATTATTGATTGTTTTTCCACAAAATTACCAAGAAATTAACTACACAGTAGTTTACTTATAGTTAACTAAAGCTAGAGACTGTTGGATCAGATGGTTTTACCAGTCTTGCATGAGGCATGGGGTCATGAAGCTACTTCACTGAAGCTTTTCATGTTAACTTTTTGAAGGAAGATTTTTTTAAGTTGAATAAAGATGCTGTCAGTTCTGCTGCTATATGTGGTAGATTTAAACTAAAAGAGACGATCGGTTTCTAGTGTAGATTATTGAACAACAAACAGACTAAATGATTTTTTTCTTATATTGTTTCTTAACACTGTAAAGCCTAAACCGCTGTAAATGCAAACTTTTTTTGAAACTTGAATGTTTATTAAGCCTCCTGACAAATAAAAAAAAGAAATTTGCACATGATTTTGCTACATCTGGCATTTCTGTGTAATGTATTGCTTACAGTATGCATGTGTCTGATTGTATACGTCAGGATTTTCAGGTGATAAAAAAGTCACACTGATGTAAAAGCCATGTATCAAATATGAATAACTTGACACTACAGAGTTAAAGAATCAATACCATGAAGTGTTTTTAAACCACAATGGATGTGCCTCATTCATTGCCAGTTAAAACTAAATATTTGATTATATAGGATTTCCTTACTCATGGGGATATATGAGGGTGGTGAATGACAGGAACAGAAAAGCTGCAGTTGAGATGACGATGCCTGATGTCCTGAGGCAAAACTGGAAATCTGAGATTTTTAACAATCTTTGCAAATTATGGGATATTTAAGCCGGAGCTCAAACTGGAAATTTTCCTGTTTTCGGATATTTGCATTTGGTGTTTAGTTGGGAGGTTCAGATGTGGGTTACAGTAAGATTTCATGGAATTGAACACGTCAGTTGTTTATGCACACTCTGAGACTTGCGGAAACTTGAGTATAAGATATTAGACTGAGATATTGTCTAACTAAAGATATTACTGTGCAGTGGATGTGGGTGATTTTAATAATATGTTATTTATTTCTTTGTGTGAGTGCGTATTTACCTCATGCCTTGGAGAGAATAAATTAAAATCCAGTGCATCTCAAAAAATGTGAAATTTGAATTTCTTTTTTGGTAATTAATTATAAAAATAAACTGTGCAAAAGTCTTGAGTCACCCCTCACCACTTTATATTTTGCGTTCAAGAAACTAGACATGTCATTTTTAAAGTATCATTGAAAGTGTTTCTATGTACACTGTCTACTTTTCACTTATCAGTTAATCTATCAACTTTTCACTGAAGCCTCATCAGAAATGGGCTCAGTGGCAACCCGTCTGATGGAAGGATGATTACAAATTTTAAACTTTTGGTTCAATTCTTCATCCGTGTGTGTGGAGGAGGTCGGGAGAGAGGTACAACAGTGAGTGTGAAACATGGTGGAGGCTCTGCCATAGTGTTGGGCAACATCTTAGCCAGTGCTATTGGAGATCTTGTCAAAATTGATGGAATCATGAAATCAGATTTGGATCCCCCCACCATGTAATACCATATGGAAAACATCTGATTAGCAGCAGCTTCATTTTTCAGCATGACAACGATCCTGAACACACTGCCAATGCTGGGTATGAAACACTGTCCGTCATGACAAAAATACCCCAACAACACAGAAGTTCAACCTCTTTTTATTGAAAGAAAGTAAATAAATGTTAATAAACATTCAGTATGAGGTAAATACAAACGATTCTCTGAGACTCAGAGGATCACACGTCACTGTTTCCATTTTCACCTTTACAGTGGTAGCTTCAGTTACATCAGTAAAAACATGACTGTAACATTACATAACATACAGTAAATATAGTGGCTGTTTTCATTTTATGGCTGAAGTTGGAGTTTGGTCCCACTGCAAAACATTAACCCCGGACAAAAAATATACAATGGACACTCAAAACAGAAACTGCAGAGAGGCAAACACAAGTGAACTGAGGACAGAGCAAGCTACGAGCTACAAAATAAAGAGAAACTCTGTCAACACTTGCTTAAGTGCTCCACTTCCAAACTAAAAACAAAACAAAAAAAAAGGTCTGGTGATATTTTATATTTTACAACTGTCAACAAACTGTCAACAAATCCCACAAAGACCCCAAAAACCAGCAATAAGAGTTGTGTGTAGTTCCTGTGATTTGATCCATGTCAGAGGGCGCATTGCAGGCAGTTTTGCTACTTTGATGTGATTTGTTGGACTTATTTTCTTAAACTTGACGATAACAGGAGATCACAGCTTAGCTAAACACAGAAAGTGACAAGAAAGTGTCATTATGAAACACTCTTACAGGTCGTTCAAACATTCAGACTGCAGCTGTTAAAGTAGTGTGTTATGCATAGACGACATTTAAAACTGGGTATGTGCTTAATGCAGAGATCAGCCAGCTCTAAGCAGATCTGATTGGGCACATAGTCCCTGCTGTTGCCTCCACACTGAATACAGATTCTCTGCAAAACACAATGATGGTGTTTCTCAGCCATTAGCTGAGTATCTTTTTAATATAGCCCTAAACCAACAGCGTTTAGCAGCTGAGAAACTCCCGCACTGTGCTCTGCAATGACCTGCAGAACAGTCAAAGCTGCAAAGTTATGCAAAAGAGGCAGGCATTCTCGAGAGCTATAGGACACAATGGAGAGCAGTGTGATCCAGACACACGTTATTCTAACTAATCTGTTTGAAATATAAAAGAGCCTTTTACGTATGCATTATGATACAAAGGAGATTTGTTTATTTCTCTGGAAAACTTGAGTGTTAAATGGCACAAAAAATCCCCATCTGTTATTATTTCAGGATGTAGGTAATGTAACTGCTAGGAGTCACTGAGTTGCCCGCCAAGGGTCTAAACGGTTTGAAGAAACCTCCACATCTGCCATAAAACTCAATATCCATAAAAGTGTCTACTGTTATATTCCTCTAATATGTTTGATGGTTGTGTTGATCTGTGTGGGACGGGGGGGGGAGGGGTCTTTCTTTTAGAATGCGTTGGGTTTTTTTTTTTCATATATATATATATAAGTTTATTTACTTAGAAAAATGAAGAAAGGTTGATTGTATTTCGGTAACTGCAAGTACTGTTGTTTTCTTTTTTCAATAAAAATATTTTCTCAAAAAAAAAAAAAAAAAAAAGTGTCTAACACATATGCGATTTGTTAATGAACCGTGCAAATAGCCCATTCAGAGCTTTGATGAGAGCCAGATGGCACGATGAAATTCAAATTATGGCTCAAAGTTTCATCTGTAATGAGCTTGACACAGGGCATGGCATTTCTGTTTGTTTTTATACGTGTTTTTTAACTGAAATAAAGTCGTTTCATGTGACATGTCCAGATCTTATTCAGGTACAGCGAGAGTACAGTGTTGAATAAAAGAAGTAAGTTGCAGCACTAACAAACATACATGAAACCTGTAAAATCCCTAAAAACACCCTGAAATCAACACTAAGTACAATATAAACATTAAAAAAACAACAGATGAGAGGAGAAAGATGGCATTATAAACAGGTTGATGCGCAATATAAATTATTTTAAGTGGTGGCAGTTACAGGCTCAGACAGGACGTTTCCCTCCATTGTTTAGGATATTTGTGTGTGTGTGATTTGTGTGTGTGTGTTCTTCATATTTGCAACTGAATAAAGAGTCACTTGAACACAAATCAAACAGCTGAAGGCTGTTGGGACTTGCATGAGCAATGAAGTGAGTGTTGACAGAAGAGTGGTGGCACGCAGTCCTCTGCTTGTGCTGCTCCCGCTTCTTTGTCTCATGTGTCCGTGTGAGCTTTCACCTGTAGCTGTAACCATGTGTGTTACGGGACAATGAGCGACTCCATGCATCCTTCTAGAAGAGAACTACCTTCAAAAACTTCATGTCATACAGTTTTTCAGTGGTGATACGTGGGATGGTTCCATGTGCGGTACCATGACCTGAAAGACCAGAGGGAAGATTGCAAGCTCTTAGGCAAATGTCTTTAAAAAGTACAGGAAAAAATTCTGATAAATATGTTTTTGTAGACAAGTGATTCCCAGAGTGCCAGGCTTTAAAGGTACAGCAGAGAAGGGAAGGTGAAAGGCCAAAAGTAACGTGTTATTTAGAATCCCCATATATCATTCCCTGAAACAAAATTTCAAGTAGCCCTGTATGGCATTATTATTAGTTTGACCTTCAGATTAATCTATTTAGCTTGAAGAAGGGGTCAGAGGCCAAATGTGATTTGATATTTTAAATCTTTATAAGGCACTTTCTATATGTTGTGAGTACACGCCACACTTGTAAGAATCAGTTTTTTAACGTATACGTTAAAAACGCATCCAGTGTAAAAGAACTGGACCAACTAAACATGTGGAGCTGCCCACTGTGAATAAAAGTGCAGCTGAAAGTGGCTTTGATAAATACAATTTTTAGTAGTTTTATTTTTAATATTGGCATTTAAATCTGTATGTAAAAAAGAGCAGAACTAATGAAAGAAAGCCATGCTGTTTTAAATATACATATGTTGTTCTTCATTTTTGAACCTATTTTTAAACCTGAACTCACCTAATAGCTCATCAGTCAAGGGGAAAACCTACAAGCGCAGTGTTTTTTTCACATACATATATAGATACAGAAAACCAAGCTCCTCAAGCAAATCATCTGAAGAATAAACTGAATAAATTAATACACAAACCAGGAAACTGTCACGGTCCCCGACTCTTCCTTGTGAGTTATTTGTTTTGAGTTTTGTATTTCACGTATTACAGTGTTTCCTGGTTTGTTCCTTTACATTTATATTCTGAGGTCTTTTCATCATGACTTCCGTTTGGCTTGTGTTTTATTCCTTGAATCTCAGTGTCTTGTTTTAGATTTTACTTCCCTTGTCTTGTTTTCTCAGTTAGGTTCAGCTGTCATGTGTGTATCCACTCCCCTTGTCACCTCGTGTGTGTTTATAACTTCAGTGTTCCTATTGCCCTTTGTCACGTCCTCTCACTCGGCTGTGTGCTCTGCCATTGTTTTTGTTTTTTTTAATTTTTGTAAGACTTCAGCATTAAAGCAGTTCTTCAGTTTATGTTCCATCCTGAATCTTGCATGGTGTGTCCATATCCTGCCTGCCACACAGCCGATTTATGAGGAAATACTTCCTAGGCTTGCGTAATAATCAGAGTTTTGACAATACGTCTGTGTGTGTTGCAAAAGAGTGCTGAAAAAGTCTTAAACAAAAAGAACAATGCCACCTTTTCATATCTGTTAAAATCCTGCACATAATCCACCTCAAGCATCCCTTTTTGTCTGAGCTAACTGCTTATTGGCTTTAGTTTTATTTTTATTGGAAGTGGCATCACTCTCCTCATGTGCCAATAAAATGACAAACTGCTCATTTAAATCTCAAATGACAGACGTTATTTAAGTGCTGACGGATTGGATATCTAAGCAAATTAATTATTGTTTCCGTTTCTGAGGAAAAGTTAAACAAACAGTTTCCATTGTTTTTGGAATAGATGTGAAGCAGCCAGTTATTGATGACGGCTTGTGAAACACTCTCTCCATGGTAACAATGTCCTGAGCTGACATCCTAAAACTAATATTGATGCTGGAGTGAAGGAAAAAATATCTTTTACAGAAAAACGGGGTGTCTGTGTGACTCTTTCTTACCCTGGCGTGCTGTAGGAAGCTGCACTGACTGGAGAGGTTAGAGAGGTGGAGGCTGCAGACAGACCGTTGGGAGATGCCTCACGGCTCATACTATTTGGGGATGAACTTGAAGAAACTGTAAAAACAAGGTTAAAATATTATTTAACATGTACGCATATACAGATGATTACTGTATACACGTGACAGTGAAAGGCACATTATTGAAGCTGGATGGGACTTGCCTCCACCTGAAGCCAGAGGGCTGTAGGACCTGGATGCAGAGGCCTGAAACAATAAAATGGATGTTAGGATGGTTAAACATACTGGCATTACAAAGAGCAGGTTATAGGTAACCCTCTAATATATCTACCAATCCTCTTGGGAGGCGTTTAAAGTGCTTGGCTCAAAGAAAAGTCCAACTTAAGTCCTGTTTACTTTGCGTGGCTAACAACTTACACACTATACTTGGACTTTTATAATTAAAGATAATTAAACATTTCCTCTCTGCAGACATAAGAGTGCTCTGCCAAGTCAAAGAAAGCATATATCAGGTGGCTAACCATCCTGGAGTTGTAGGTGTGAGACTTGACAGGTAGAGTTGCCGTCGGGCAGTAGATCCTCTTCTCCTTCTGGCGACGATTACAGAACCAAACTCGAACCACCTCCTTCTCCATGGACAGCTGCTCTGAGATCAGGGTTATCTCCTCAGAGTTGGGCTTAGGGTTCTGAAATTCAAAAATATGCATGATTTTGACCTTGTAATTTTGCATAGGAGGTGCATAACGTTGATATCTGCCTGACAAACAATGAGTGTCCAAGGTTATTGAATGAGCACTGTATTAAGCAATGATAAAAGAAAATTACTTGGTCGTCACTAAAAAGATTCTAAAGCTCAATAAAATTAAAATTAAATTGTAAATAAAAATCAAATATAAAAACAGATGAGAGTTAGGTCCACACGGGGGATGTTCTTGACTGAGAGGCCCATCTCAAAACTGCAGCCGATGGTAGTTGGACATTTGCATAAACTAGAACGCCTGCACGGCAGCAGAGCGAACAAAGAATGGAGGCTGAAGGCCAACTGTCAGGACTATCCTATTAATTTCTTTGTGTTCATGGATTCAGCCAGCTCATGTCTACAGTCATCCACCGTCTTAACATTCCCGATGTACCTCTTTTATTACCTTCCCTCCCACAATACAAGTCCTCTAACAGAGGAGAGCTTATAACAATGTTGTTTGTTTGCATCATACTGTGTTTTACTAACCCAAGTTTTAGACATCCCCTTCTACAGGACAGATTTTTCCAGGTTTTATTCATTAACGTGTAACGCTTATTCAGTTATAAAGGATTTCACCATGCTCACCATGAAAACAAGACAAGTAATGAATGAGTCTTACATCCAGGAAACGTTTCTCCAGAGTCATTTTGATGTTGGTTTCAATGCTCGTCCTCTTTTTCCGTTTGCGCCCGTAGCCCTCCATCAGGGCCGGCAGAGAGCTGGAGTTGCTCATCGAGTCAGAAGGTGAGTTCTCTGATGTAAAAAATGAGATTCTTAGATTTTATAACATATTTTGTGCCCCAGTATTAGTTTTTTACATATTCAACATTTCTGAGAAGATGATATCTGATGGGTTTAGCTGTAGCAGACATTTTTGTAAACCCACAGGTGTGATTAACAACATCAGCCGTATCTGCATTCCTTAGTGTTAAATCCAGACTTCTTATGTCTGCATGTTAGCTCATGTAATGACTGATCAGGCGTTTCATATTTTATTAGGGCCAATTCAGGTATAAATAACAAAAATAAAATAGTGCTTCACCCTGTAAAGGCTGGACTACGAAATGATAGCCAGAAAAATTGAATATTTATTGAATCTTCTGACAATTAAAAAAAAAAAACAAACATTAATTTGCATACATGAGTTTAATTTGTCACATTTGCTCCATCCAGCATCCTGCATTTTTTTTTTTACAATTTATTTATTGGTCAAAAATATATTGCTCAATTTATTTAGAAATCTAACTAAAATGTGTTAAAAACTAAAAATTATATTGCTATTTATACAGGCAAAAAATGTTACATGTTACTCATACCCAAATTTGAGGATGTCACTAAGAAGTCACGAATTAATCAAGCATAACATTCAACCACTAAAACTAATGATTCTATTCACGAAGGAAGAAGGTAAATAAGTGTAGTTTAGCATCTTAATAAAAATAAAAATAGAATTGTGATTTACTAGTTTTATGTTTTTTAAAACATTCATGAATCAAAGCAATAATTATATTTTAGCATTACAAATATCATCTTGATTAAAAAGCTTGCACATACTGGTGGATTAACAGTTATAATTAACAGTTAAACTGATTTTCTGTGATCAGCAGAGGCGGTACTATATGAACTAATGCTCGTGAAAATAGGTGAAAAAACTTGTTGTGATGAGGAAGAATAGTTTGTTACAATTTTAATGGTAGTATAGGAAACATAATAAGAGTTGCTGCGTACCGGCATCGCTCAGCCATTTCTCCAGCAGAGGTTTGAGTTTGCACATGTTTTTGAAGCTCAGGTTCAGGGCCTCAAATCGAGAGATTGTGGTCTGGCTGAAGTCATTCCCGTAGAGTTTTCCCATTGCAAGGCCAACATCTCCCTGTGAGTACAAACACAACAGAACACAAAGCATTGATGGATCTCTCATGCAAAACCAATCAATCAGCAAATCGTGTTTTTTAAGCCATGAGATCACCGTTTGTGTTTGATTTCAACCTACAATTGGTTTTGCTTATTTTTTCCCCAACTTCCATCTTTTTTGACTTTCATGGGAACTTGCTAGATAGCTTTAGTTACTAATAATTACAACTGTTTACATTTAGCGATCAACCAAGGCCTGCAATGCAGAAACGATCCCTTTGCCAAACTATTCTTCCATGGAAGGTTTCTGCACTATTTGAAATTCTTAAAAACCAAACCAAAAAAAGACTCAGGACTGCCAAGTACTAGTTTTTCTCCTACACAACTGATCATGGCTCATTGCAACAGATTAAAATCCCTCCCTAATGACTTTGAGTTTTGCACTCTGTTTAACTTAATTTACTTATCTCTTTCTCGCTTGCGCTGTCCTTTTCTAGATAAGTTTCATCACTATTCGGATACAACTTCTTGGTTGGATTTATGCACTATGAACTTCGTCATTAAATGTATGTACTAAAAACTACTTGGTTAGGTTTAGAAACTGTGAAAAATGGTCATTACATTTGGATCTGTAGCTTTTTTCTTTAAAGTTCTTTAAACTGTTTTTATAAGGCTATAAAATCAATTAATGAGATTTAACAGGTAACACTAGGCTATAAAGAGGTATTGTAGTTAGTTGTATCTTTTAAATAAAAAATAAATAAATAAAACTGCATAGGACTGGCAGGGGGTTAGGCAAGACCTGGTGTGCTGGCGAATTTGTAAATATTCTGTCAGAAACGATCCATCCGCCCCTCTATTTTCTCATGCAAGGTTTATGGAAATTCCCTTGATGCAAACCAGCAATATTGAACACTTAGGGGTGCCAGAGTCTTGTTTTACTCTTCTGGAACTGATTATCGTTTATCTCAATGAACTCTTAAATCCCTCCTAAATGACTTGTGGTTATGAAATCATGAAGGTGGACATGTGGCCTTCTTTGCCCTCTTTTTCAACCTGCTTAACTGTGACCATATATGTTTTTGTTGTTATTATTATTATTATTATTATTATTATTATTATTATTATTATTATTATTATATTAAGTATCCAAGCAAAAGCAGTAAGAAATCTGTAATATCTGTAAGATATAGGCTAATTATTTAAAGATAAAGGTGAAGCTAGATACAGTATAAACCTAAATCATGGAATGATTGGTGGATTATTGGCTAGGATAGGCTCCAGCCTCCTAATTTCTAATTATAAGATTATGAAAACATGGTCTTAAAAAAAAATCAGGACTCTGATGCATAACTGAATAAATTAAGTGTGGTCACCACAGGTCAAAACCACACAACTACCATCTGGTTTTCATGAGCATGTTGCAACACCCAGAGTCTTGTGTAACTTTCTCTATGTTTTTTGCAGCATAAAAAGAGAAAACAGTCAATGCAAAATGCATTTATGTGAGCCGACTGAGTGAATAACGTCTTTCAGGTCTTTTTATAGGGCCTGATTTACCTGAGTGAAACCCAGTTTGATCCGTCTTTGTTTGAATGCTTTAGCAAACTGCTCCAGATCCTCCAGCTCGTTAGGTTCCTCCTGTGGAGGCACCGACATGTGTTTGGGCATCTGCAGGTGAGACATGTCCATGTGGTTCTCCATGGAAGGTCCTGCCAGACCCGAGCGACCCATAGCCTGGATCAGAGAAACATCACAGAGGGAAATCTTCAGTTTCCAGGTGATGTAAGGTAAAAAAAAAAAATACACAAGTTTTTACTGCACTGAGACAAAAAATGACTGTTATGCATATGCAGGACAAAAGCTTCAACTTCAGCTTTTACTGTTTAGTTTCCTGGCAGGATCATGGATGTCGCTTTCTGGGCTGAACAGTGAAGCCAGCTGAGGTGCCTTCAACTCACGTTCTGTTTAATGGCCAGCAGGGGGCGACTTCTCTGGAGTTGCTATGAGTTTAATGGACTTTTGACTGTTGAGAAGTCTGTGGAAAAACAGTCCTTTGCAACCCTCATTAAACACTTTCCTGATGACTTTCTGTGATTGGTAACTACTTCCAGGACACGATAAATAAAACATGTTCATTTTGTAAATTATGATCATTCTAAGAGTCAGAAAGGAGGATTATCCTTTGTAGTAACTGTTCCCCTTTATTACATATCTAAACTTAATTAAACAACTGTCTTCTTTTGCTTTCTGAACCTCCGTTTGGCAGTGTATCTTAGTGCATTATTAGTTTGCTCTGTTTTAGCTCAAAAGGTTAAGATGTGAAGCCCGTATACAAATTTCTGACTATTTAGAGTCTCCTCTCTACTGGAAATACTGGTCAAATTAAGGACGATTCCTTAGACAGAGTGTGCAAAATGCAGAACATTTGACTTGGCTTGCTGTGAATTCACTGACTCATTTTTCTCCTAATTTAAAAGCAACACTATCCCTGAAGATTATACAAGGTTAGGTAAAGACAACACAAAATAAGCTCAATAGTGAAATAATGTATTGTTCTAAAGAGCATACTGAATTCGATCATAAGAGTAAGAGGATGCCACCAGTGGAACAAGTCAGTTTGTGAAATTTCCTCCCACTTAGATATTCTGCGATAAACTGTAAGTGGCACTATTACAAAGTGGAAACGTTCAGAAGTCAGCCGTCAAGTGGCGACCACGTAAAGTTACAGAGCAGGGTCACTGGGTCACCAACGCTCTGCTGATTCAGTAACTGCAGAGCTCCGAACATCCTCTGGCATTAACATCAGCACAAAAACTGTGCGCCGGGAGCTTCATGGCATGAATCCTTAAAATGTCATTATGTTGTTTGATAGATGGCTGGTCAAAACAATTGATCATATCACATGAAAGGTCTCCCTTTTACCTACATATTGATAAAAGGCTCATTTTCCAGCTGTGATTCCTTCTGCATCAATGTAAATGTCTAATATAGCCTTAATTTAACATATGCAAATCTAACTTAAGGTTGTGAAATAGAGAAACATCACCGGTGTTCACATTTGCTTTATGACAGCTTGGATCAAACAAGGTTAGATGCTGGAGAAGTTTGTGATGCGCTGGCGCACACAGAAGGAAGTGGAAGATTTTCATAGATTGAAATGATTACTTTTCAATAAATATCTCAAGTAAAAAAAAAAAGAGTTATAAGTAGATGTTTTTTTTTTCCCTTTGAAGCTTTGAAGACATAGCTTGAGAGTGGGTAGTGTGTGTTAAAGGAGAATACCATCGTTTTAATTTTTTAATGTATTATTTTTTCCACATTCCAGATACCTCGGAAACCGGATGTTGGAGGTGGGAGTGACGTCATTCCTGAGTTGTTCCAGTAGTAAAGTTATGTTATACTTTTATTTCTTGTGTTTTACTGTGATGCACTTTACAAATTTCATCTGTGAAAATGGCTATATAAATTATTTGACATATTTAAACTCAGCTAAGTAAGCTGTAGCAATTTATGTAGCACTAGTAGTTTTTTTTATTGGTGCTTAAACACAATGCTGCACCATGTTCATGTGCAGATCCTGGTCAGCACTCTTTATATGGTTTATTTTGCAAGTTACAAATATACAACAAAGGAAGGACAGATTACAAGTTTTGCAGTTTTATTATGTTTACATTCACCGCCACCATCTTGGACCATTAATGTGAGATTAGTGAGGCTGCTATAACTTTCCAAGTTGGGACTCCAAGATGCAGATGAAAATTCTGACTTGGAACTTTGTTGGAAAATTCTATTTTTCGGACCTAACTTTGAAGGCATTGTAAAATTTTGCATGCCTTCAATCAACAGACCGAAGTTACTAAACAATAAAAATCAGCTAAATCCGAGGAGGTCAGGTGGAAACATTTTTCAGATTTGATGATGTAAACTATTTTTTTTAAATGTATTATGACTTTGATGTCTCCCAAACCTCAACAAAGTTGTCCGTTATCTAAAATTAGCCAAAGCTTAACCACAATTCATTTGTTTGTCAAATGTGCTTCCACAGAAATGAAGCAGTTTTACACCTGTTGTCTTATTGTCTGCCTCTGGTGCAGCACACTTAGAAGTGTTCTGGACTTACCTGTGGAGTCAGAGCCAGGCCAGGCTGATGCTGAAGAAGACCAGTTGGGCTCTGGCTGGGAAGAGACAGCAGGTTCTGCTGCAGAAGGGCTGCAAAGAAAAACAGCACAGAATAATAATATTACTGTTTGTGACTGCGTGTTTATATTTAAATATTTGACATAGCCTAAGGTGTCCACATAAGGCCAAGTAGGTAAACTGTTCTTGGTTTCAGCCATCTGTTAGATTTTGGATAAGCTAACAAGTCAGCTAAAATGCACATGATGTTTGCCAGCAAACTTGATGCTTTTGCTGTTTTCAATCTTTTAAGCTGTAAGAATATTTTACTGTTGAACAATTTTAAAGAAAAAACAAGCCTTTTTTTTTTTTAATGTTTGACTATTCTTTTAAGACATTTGTTTAACTTACTTTGCCTGGGTACGAAAGAAATTCTCCTGCAGGCTTGGTTTTATGCTTCTGTTTTTATACAAGCTTGATAGCAAGCTATAAAACAAGCTATAACAAATTAAGAGGTTGTTTTGTGGTAAGCTAACCAGCTGATGTGTAGATGTGGTGTACAAAGTTGTTGTCTATTAAATGTCTATTCTATTATGTAATGGTGCCTTTAACCCCTGAAAGGAAAGCACTGGTCTTAACTATTCCTACAGGCCTCTGGCTCCAGCTGTGATCTGACTGGATGTTTTATGGTACCTCACCTTGGTGACTGGAGGGAAGGAAGGGGGAGGGAGATGGCAGGTGAGAAGGAGGCATCAGAACCAGCTGCTGCATGGGGTGGAGAGATGTGAGCTCCTGGAGCAGAAAACACCACAAGAAAAATGAGTGAGAAGTAAATTAATAAGTCAATTAACTTTAATTTACTTGTACTTTATATTTCAATTTTTGTTGCTACTTTTTCCTGATGATTGTGTTAAAATAAAACACAAGATGTAGTAAAAAAAAAACTGCATTTGATTTCTTATTTTATCACTTACCTTACAAAAAGCAAAAACACCATTTAAAGAAAAATGCTAATTACCAAAGCAATAAAATGTGCTGAAGTACTTTGATAATGACTACGGATTTCTAAAATGCAAAATATTGGTCAAAAAGTTCACAAATTAAAAAAATATTTAAAAATTATACAAAATCATTAAAAATATACATGCAAAAGTAGGAATTTGAAGTATTAAAATAAAAACATATTTTTTGTCAGTTAATCACCTAAGAGCACAATGATTTTAGCATTTCTTAAAGTTTTCCTCCGCTCTAAGGTTTCTGTTAAAGCTGAAAAAGTAAAAAAAAAACTCTACACATCATTTAGAAACAGAGATTGTGTTACCATAATGGATACATAACTATGTAAGTACAATTCCCCTCTGTAGCTGGTTGAGATGGTACTAATCAGTCAGTGTTGGGTTGTTTAGTCTGTAATAGCACTTTGGTTTCATTAATTTATAAATATCCAATTTATGAAATAAAGGTAAAAGCAGAAAATAATGTTAGTTAACATGTTGTTTTCTAGGTAAGTAAAGTTCCTGCACTCTCAATACAGAACTGTTTCCAAATGAATGCATCTGCAATAACAATCAAATTAATATAAGAGTATGCCACTGATTCCCTGAGAGTTACCCTATAGTACTCCCTATAAGAAAATAAAATACACTCCCATTTTTAAATCTGAGCCTATATCTTACCCCAGTCAGCTGACCTCCGTGCACTGGAGAGCTCTGTGTCAGGTGGCATGTCTTTACGGTGGAGCCTGAATGAGGTGAGTCATGAATGTCCTCTGTTTTTATCTAAGACGTGGAAAACAAAGCCAAACAACACAATAAACTATTAACTTCTGATGAAGATATTAAAAAACGTTCTCCTCATACAGCTGTGTGAGACCCCTGTGGCACAGAGCCACCAGGCATGTGGAACCGTGGGAGTGAACATGAGTGAATCTGACATCTAATCTCATTTTAACGGAATTTAAATTCTTTATTTAATTGTTTCTGGCCAACAAAAACATGTAAGTGGGGTTTGTGAATAATTTTAATCAAAAAGAAGCCTTGCTAGAAAAAGTTTGGAAACCACTGGTGTAGAGACAGACCACATAAGCAGAAAACCTGTGAACCCTTGCCAAGACCAGTTTGGTAACTAAACACGATACAAAGAACGATAGACTCTCTCTGCCTGCTTTTGGGTAAGTCAGTATGCAAATATCCCCTCCCCCACACCCCCCACTAACTAACCCCTGAGAGCGATGGCACTTCCTGAAAGCTCGAGAACTGAAAGACCTGTTTTCCTCTACCAGAGAGAACGTTTGGAGAAGTATCCAAACAGCCGCAGACTGTTTCAAAAGAGATTACAGTAATATTCACATTGGCGAGCAGGCAGATTTTCCTGAGGATGTTAACTGTCAAAAAGTTAGTCGGTTCAGCACCGTTCCCATGCCTGGAGGATATTTATTTTGCAAATGAGCTTCGTTATTTAGAGTGTCAAAGGTTACAGAAAGTTATACAGTTTTCCTATCATCAGCAAACTTGTTTAAGACCAAAACTGTCTATATTGAAAAGTAGTCGCGCAAGTGCAGGCTCACACGGCCTGAATAACAAATGTGTATTAATCTGGGAATGCAAAAATCTACCATTTACTCATTTGAGTGACATTTGCTAAAATAATAAGCAAAAGGGATCATCAGTCACTGATTTAAGTTCTACAAAACTCTGGGAAATTTTCAAATAACTAACAATCAAAGATCATTTTTTATTTCTTCTGTCTACTCCTAAAGCTCAGGTCAGTCAGCTTTTGTTCCAAAAAAGTGACGACAACAGTCTGGGAATCAGTAATGTGGGAAATTATTGACTTTTGGCTCCATATCTTGGGTCTGTAAGTAGTGTTGCTTTTCCCAAACCACAAAGTTTAGAAACAAAGTCAATAACAGCACAGCAAATGTTATTTTTTCACCACTGAAGATATGTCCCAAAATGCTAAAAACCTACAATGTCAAGCTGGACTGTGGTGCTGCAGAGAGCAGTTGTTAATATGAAAATATTAGAAAATGCTTAATCATCCAAAGCAGTATAGTAATAATAATAACAATATCATGATCCTGGAGATTGAGTTTAATCTTTGCTTCCTCTTGATGCTCTAGACTGTTATCCACTCCCTGCTACTCTCAGTCAGACGTTACAGGCGCTCTTCAATTATTTGTTTAGCATATGTATGTGTTGTTTGAGTAAATGTGTGCATGTCAATAATGTGAATCTGATCCATGTTTGTCCTTAAAAGGCACCAGTGAGCTTCACACACACATCGTAGTTTAAAGCCGTTACTGTATTTAAAGCAATACAAGTCATGCTGCTGATAACAGAGAGCTTGTTCGTGGAAATTTCAGCACAGGGAGTGATATCGTGAGCGCTCCTACTCACCTGACGACTGAAGTCGATTCCGTTTCGCTCTGAAAGTCAAAACAGAAAAAAATGAATAATTCAGACTTAATCAAACTTTGATTTGTGACAAACTTTTGTTTTAAATTCAAGTGAAATAATGCTGTTAAATAAAGGAGATTCTGTGGCAGTCGTACAAGTTGAACAGTTTAAAGCTACACAAACCTGCGCAATGTAAATGAATTGTATCATTTTAAATGCAAAGCAACAATGGGACTGCATGCGGCAAAAACAGATTTGGAGTTAGGTTAAATGTATCGCTATAAGGCTGTAGGGTTAGCTTTTTATGATGCAACAACATCAGATATTTCAGGTTTTTATAAAGTGAGAATTTGCTGCTGAAGAAAATATCACTTTTGAGGTTTGACTTTCTTGACTTTAAGATGTTGGAGAAAAATGTCAGGACTTTGTCTGCAGTTGCCCTTCCTCACGTGTAACACACAGCACGACGTGACATCCACTTCAGACCTGTTCCTGGGTAGAGCGTGCAGCAGGAAGGAACCGTGGCGCTCACTCACCTGCTGCACACTCACAGGACAACTGCTTGCTCTGTTCTCACGCTGGTGAGAATATTAAAGACTGTTTAAAGTACACGCCGCTACCTCACACATTTATGTTCTCACAAGAAACTTTAGGGCTTCAGTGCAAGTGTGAAAACATCTTAAGTCAGACAATACAACTTGAAGGAATCAGTTTGGTAGCATGTATGTACACATTTAACTTTTTTATTGTATTTCTAAAGTTTTCCAAACGAAACAACCAACTTAATGATAATAAAATTGGCACCTAGTTAAATGATATTGAAAGAAAACTAATTTAGGTTTTTAATTTTTAATCTTTTGCTTAATAGTCATTATTTTCTCCCATATTTAAATGGTTTAAATGGTGTTTAAGTATCTAGATGCCCCCTCTTCACACAGATGCTCAGAAGTCTGAAGTCTTTTCAAGAAAACTCACTTTTAAACGTATGTTAAATGGACAGAGAGCGATCTCACAGGGGAGGAGAGCACAGAGGTGTGCTGGATAAATTCACATCATTTGAATGTCAAATTTATCCCTCTGCACTGCGTGTGTGCGCGCACTGGGGAAAAGAGAGGCAGTGAGCTGCTGCAGACACACAATGCAAATACACCCATAACTCCTCACCACCATCACTATGTCACCCACTCCCAACCAGACCTCCTCCCCCATGGCACAGCCAGCTTCACAGCCTAGGTTCCAGTATGGAAATGACCAAGACATGCAAATCAGCTGTGAGCGCAGGAAGCCTGTGTCTACGCACACACATAGATACTCGGAGCGATGTTTGCAAACCGTGCATTGACACAAAAAGTCACGCACACTAAAAGAAAAAAAAAGTTTCATCTGTTACATCTGTTAGTCCTTAAACAATGAACAGAATCCAGCTAAGATATTACAAACTTCACAGGGAGCACATGGGAATATATAAACACTCTACTCATTTGAATTTGTCTTAGATATATTATATATAAAGAGAGGTTTCCCACCTCCTCCTCCTTACATTCTTAGCACTATGAATAATCTGCTGGTCCAGAAGCAGTGATGTGTTAGCTCATCTGAAAGTACTTCTCTACCCTGGCTCTGGCCCAAATGAAGAGAAGGCTTTAAAAATAAGTGACATGTTCACAGTTTCATATTCTAAAACAGGCGCTATTACTCAAACACACACAGTGCACCTTTTGGGGACTATTTTTATGCACAAATAGCACAAATCATGATGCTTTGGTGAGTATTTGTGGCAATATGTTGACAGAAACAAACTATTGTTGTATTTTAAATATCTGACAGTTAATGAATGTATTCATTGTTGATTTTTGGTCTTTCAGATAAGAAAAGCATACATATTTGAGTATCATCAGCTGTTCCCTAACTCTCCAAATTACCTAAAAATCTGCTTATAGTCACAAGTTCACATTGTGAAGCATGGACAAAGTGTTCTAACAATAATCAGTCACTCTGATTTTCCCTGTTTTCCTATCAGCAAACTAATTTGCTCCACCTGCACTGTCAAAAAAAAGTCTCCATAATGAAGCCCTGTAAAATCATGGCATGAAAAAAGCCTAAATATGGAGCTCTGGTCAGCAAATTGCAGGGAAAGATTTATGAAAGCATTGGGCATAAACAAGAAAGACAAGTTATGATTATTAGTTACCAAACAGTTGGAAAGGACAGCAATTAAATAAACCTTTTCCTGCTCCTTTTTGAACATGTTAACTTTTTTGAGAGATAGTTAATGAGATATAGTTAGGTCCATATATGTTTGGATACACCCACATGATTATTTTATCTTTTAAGCAAAGCACATTTTGAATGTTTTGGATATGGATGCAGTCGTTTTTATACTTTTTATATATATTATGTTTTCCAGGACAAGCTGACATAATCATAATTAAAATTATCGTTTTTTAAAATCTTTATCGAGAATGTCTCGCAGGAAGTTACTGTTTAAAGTCTTCAACCTGTTGATAGTTGCTTGCTTCTGCCTCATGAATGCCAATAACAGCCCTCTGCCTCCCATCATGTTTTATAGGTCATGTAATATGCTTTGGATCATGATCATAAGCGTTATTTTATCTTTCATTTCTTTCTGGTATATGTTGATTGTACTTTCATCTGTCCAATAGTGCTGTTTCAGAGATGCTCTGGCATTTTAGATTCGTTGTGCCATTGGATGGAAGTTCTGACAGTTTTTCTTCACAGTGGAACGGATCCTGTGATCATCCATTACTTCTGTGGCCTGTGCTTCAGGGCCTTTTAATGATGCACATGTGCCTTATTTTTTCTTTTTTTCTTTTGCAGTCCAAATATACCTTTTTTTTTTTAGAACTGCTTTGACAAGTGTGGCTTCACATGGGCCCACATGCAATACACCTTTACCTACTTAATTTAAAAACTTAATTTAAAAAAGTTTTTAAATTGAAACTAAATTAATTTAAAAACAAATAATCACACTCCATGCCCATGAAAAAACCCTTTACAATTATAGGCCAAAGAGCGTAAGATCATATCATTTATATTCCTGTGACTTATATACATTTTTGTAAACACCTAAAATATCAATTTTAAGATGTCAGTGCTTTTTCTTTCCTTTTTGTTACATCTGGTAAAAGTTAAACTCAGTCGCTGCTTTTGTCTCTGTGAATCTTCTCTTTTACTCCCACCCCTCCTCCTCTTGAACGATGACATCATCTTCTCGATTCCCCCTCCTGGCACACCTGGTCAAATATTCGTCAAGCTTCAGTGTTTTTCACCTTGCCCTGCCCCTTTGCTCCTCACCCAAGCTCCATGTAAACTCCAAAGCTGGCTCTTGTAGCGTTTTTGCTTTTCTGTTTTCATTTTCCTTAGAATTTCTTCAACTCTGTTCTTATGCTTTTCGGGGCTCCTCTCTATTAATCTTATCTAGTTACCAAATAGTTCTTCAACAAGTCTGAGTCATGTGTTTCCCATGAGCCTGTTTCTCTGCATAGAACAACTGCAGTTTAAATGAAACTGGCTAAAACACAAGTGTTAAATGTTGCTGCTATGTACAGAATTTTGTAATTAACAATAAATTAGCATTAAAAAAATGCTTGGCACACTGTGTTTCATAGTCTAGAACAGGACTAATGGCTTTTAAATAGGCATCTGTAAGAAAAAAGAAGACTATATCCTGATAAAATTCTTGCTGTTATTGCAAGATATAGATTATGTACAGTAGTTGTCCTTTTAAAGTTAAAGATGCTGAAAAAAATGTTAAAGTCAATACTTTATCAGATATTTGCAGGAAAACTATATTCGCTTGCTGCTTTTCAGTGAAACTGGGTGACATTTAAGGTTAAAAACGTGCAGCATTTCAGACATCTGGAAGACTTTGTTTTAAAGAAAGATAAACAAAGGAAAATGGCAATAATGTTCACTCCTTACTGGAACTGTGTCAGGGAGGAGTGCGGTTGTAAAACGGCATCCTCCCACTGATTCCTCTCTCTGATCCTGCACAGTCTCCAGAGAAGACCTTAACTTGTAAACGGATTTTTGTCCTGCCGTTAGCTCATAGTGCTTCCACATGTTAGTACAAACAAAGCTAGTGAATGCAACATGACAATGTTGCACATTTATACTGAATATCAAGTTTTGGTGTTCCAGAAATTTTGTTTAAAAGCAGCTGATTTCTTCTGACCAGAACAAGGAAATGATTTATTAATCACACGTGCTGTGAGGCATAGAATGGAATTCAACTTTATTGTCATTGCACATGCACAGGTACAGGGCAACGAAATGCAGTGAAGCGCACCCAGCACCCAGTTTAAATAAAGTGAGCATGGGCTTAATTAAAGTGGAAAAGTGGGGGAAAAACACCAATGTTTTATTTCCTGTTTAATAGTACAAATATGAAAGAGGAGGTTATCGTCCTTTCACCGCAATCTTCTGTTGTCTAATTACACCTGGATTGTCACAGGCCTGCACTGAAAATAAAAGTCGCCTCTGAACATAAGGAATGCATCCAGCGTGAATGTAAACATTATTTCTTAGCAACAGTTTTGCAGTAAGTGAGCAGGTGCAGATCCTCCTGAGATAAGAACACTTCATATTCTGCCGTTTTTGCTTTCTAGTTTATCTCAAAGCGAGCAGTTTTCACATACAGATAAACTTTTCTAGACATTGCCAGGCAAAGCTGTATACAAGAGCACACATTCCCATATCATGCTTTAAACAGTCTTTAACATCTCAGCTCTCAAGTAGGAAGTCTGTTTGAAGTCCAGCTGTGTGAAAATTCATAGCATGCAAGAAGGTGCTGTATCTGATGCTTCTTGAAAGCTTTACTCAAACTTACGTTCCCGTGCCTAATGTAAATAGAGCATTTCCATCCAATAGTCCAAACATATCTGTGGTGGATTCTGCCCTTTAAGAAAGGGCAACTTTGTCCCATCCTGATTCTCCTGACTATGAAGTTCACATAGGAAAAAAAAGAAAATCTAGTTGTATCTCTGTTAGCGTGCAGATACTTTTGATTTGTTTAGGTTTGTCTCTGAGATTGCTATCTACACTGCACCTCAATGGGGCTTCTGTTTGCCCACAACACTGAAAACAATGTCAAAACCGTCAACAGCAATTTATTCCCTGAGTAAATGTCCCCATTTTTGTGTTCGTTGGGAAGAAGCACCTCTTAAAACACTCGGTTTTTGAGTCGACATTTTATTCACCTCAACCGCGCTTGAGTGGAGGCTAAAATCCACTCGAAACATCCAGACAAATAGAAATATCTGCAGATACATCAATGTGTATTCACTGATTTGGTGACTAATCCATTTAAAATAGATCATCACATGACTAATGAAATGATTAGCTGCATCAAAATATCTTCTGTGGGGAAAAGAAATGCAGCTGTGCACCTGACCATATGTTGGCAAAAGTACAGATATTTGTCACTTCCACGAAACTGAGCTGTTCACTTCTCTCGCACAGCTATTGTCTGAGTAAAAGTTCCACATTTTCTGCTGCTGCTGGTTCCTGGTTTTATTTCGTGGCTGCTTGGCATCCTCAGCCTCTGGGCATCCTCAAGCGAAACCAACTGTCACATTTTCCCCACACAAATACACCTTTTCCAGACAGGTGCATGTTGCTTTTATAATGTTTTATGGCCATATTAAAGATCCTCACCTTTTTATAAAAAGTACCTAAAACTTCAGAATATTTTAGTTTAAAGAGATTTTAATAAGCTGTTGGCACCATGTCAACATTAGTTTAAATAAACCTGTAACTTTTCACTATCTTTCCCCAAAGATAGCTGCAGTGGCCAAATCTACAACTTTCTAGACTCCAAACTCCATCCGTGCACCATGAAGAAGGTAAAATATCCTTACCCGTCTGTTCACCTGGAGCCTCCGTGTGCTCTGCCGTGTCTGCGCTCATCTTAATATCTGTAATGATAAATATAGCTGATTTTCCTACAGGATTGTAACTTTACCAGGACAATGAAGCACTCAGGCCACCCAGGAAAATGATCTTGAGTTTATTCTAATGCGCCCTCCCCTCCACACCACCGCACAAACTTTACACACTCCTGTGTAATCCCTACTTGTAATATTCATAAGCAAGGCCGATAGCCCCATACGGCACTCATCTCCATATGGCGTAACCACGCGGCACAGGAACTCTTCTTAAAACTCAACTCGTGCATTTAAAATGAAATAAAGATATTAAAATGTCATTGATGAACAGAGGTGTTGGAGTAGTGACTCACCTTGAGTTTAAAGCCTGTGCTGCTCCAGCTGCTGTCTCCTCCACTGTCTAAGTATTCAAAAGGAAGCAAGTGAATGTTGGAATAAGAAGTTTTGTAATTCTTACTGCTGCTCATCAGAATTTTCCTAAGTGGGAAAGCATTCACCTCAGCAGTACACCCTGCTGATGACTCTGGCTGATTTGCATATGTCTCTGTGCGACCTATCCAGCTTCAGACACTTTGCATAAAACAACAATGGGCTTGCTTTAAATTTTAGAGCATGCGTGTGTGTGTGTGTGTGTGCGTGTGTGTGTGTGAGTGCATGTGTGTACCAAAACCTCATGTGGAGTTATCCTTGTATGTTTTGAATAACTAAATGATATTTGTGTGATTCCTTCATGAAGGTATTAACTTGGCTTTCTTGAGAAAAAAAATATTTTCATATCATGCAACAAATACTAAAAATTGACAGACCACAGACAAAGGGGCTAAATCATGCTGAAAAAACCAAATGTAATCAATAACAGCTGCAAAACTATAAGATAGAAACAAAATATGCCAAAGCTCCATGGACAAGAAACATTTGGGAGAGTACTGAAATGCAATAGATTTCACTGAGAGTCACTACTCTAGAGTGAGATTTGAAAGCCCTCCAACAAAGAATTCACTAAATCAAAACTGAAATAACAGAACAAATGACACCCTTTTAAAAATGAGTCAGCAGTCAAGGAGCTGAAATTCAAAGCTAAAATATGTTGAGATAATGGGAACAGTTCTAGGCTGCAGGACCTGCACAGTAGTTAGCAGCTGTGAGGATTAGGAGCTGGGCAGCTTGGAGCCGTGTTTACATCTGAAGGGGTCCTAGGCGCTAGGTGAGAAACAAGATTCCTGTGAATTAAAAAGTGCAGGGCTAGAGACAAAGGTGACTGTGGCATATCGCCTTGCCACTAGCTGGAAAACATAGAGTGTTTTTATGGTTATTTGAGACATCCAACATTTTAGTCATTTATTTATCCTAAGTTTATATTTACAGTACTACATGAAAGTTAGGAACATCCCAAGTTATGAAAAGAAAGTACATCTATTTACATGTAATGTGGTTTACTCAACAAATTTACTCAATTTATGTGGCACCAGTTTACAAGAAGAGTTGTCACCTTCACATTAGGTCAAAAATATTAGAAAGAAGACCCCCATAATCTAGCAATCCCTACGGGCAAGCACATGGCAATAGTGAGCAGGAAGAACTCCTTTTCAGCAGGACAAGACCTCAAGTACCATGCTCAGGAAGGGACAGACAAATAGCTGAAAGATGAGAGGAAGGAACACGGGGAAGGAAAAGAGAGGAGTGGAGGATAAACACTCACAGTGCATCATGGGAAGTCTCCCAACAACTTAAGAGATGGTGAAGGGTTACCTTGGGTTACCTTCTTTTCTACTGGATGCAGAAGATAAAATAAATTTAGGCTGAATGAAATAAAATAAAAATGAAATTTTCTTTAAGGAATCTTTAACACATCATAGTTTTATTTTAGATGCTTATATGTTTTTTACTTTGCACAGAGACAAAATTCGTTCACAAAAATCAAAAACTACCAGGGTCAAAATGACTGGGATTGCTGAGGAGACGTGTGTGAGACTTATCCAGCAACAAGGATACATAACTGACACTTAGCATCAGAATTCATGGCCTTCTGATGCTAAGTGTCAGTTATGTATCCTTGTTGCTTCAGCAATCCCAGCTCACACTTTGCTGCTGAATCTCTCAAGGTCCTCTGGGTTTGGTGATCTGGCATGGTGCTTGGTCTTTAGTTCACCTCACAGATTTTTAATGGGATGCAGGTCAGGGCTTTGTGCAGGCTAGTGAGTTACATTCTTTTTGGTTTTCTGGAGGCCCTTCTTCCATCGACGTATGCATGGGTTGTTGCTGTGTTGGAAGACAAAGTGATGACCCAGACTCAGTTTTTTTATTGTGGACTGATTGACATTTTCTTTCAATTCTTCACGTCTTTCTTTCTTTATGATTCCTTCCACCCACTGGACTCCTCCCACCGTGTTTCACTGTTGGGACAGTGTTTGGGTTGTACATCTCTCCCTTCTTTCTCCAAACATAAGCAGCATCTCTGCAGCCAAAGAGTTCTAGTTTTTTTATTTCATCTGACCAAAGTTTAGTTTGTATAATCTTTCTCTAGGTTGTCTTTAGCATACTTCAGTCTGGCTTGAAGGTTTCTCATCTGCAGAAGTGGAATTTGTCTTGGTCTACAAACCCGCGGTCCATAGCTGTGCAAGGGTCTAGTGATCATCTTCTTTGAGACTACCTCTCTTGGCTAAGTTATTCAGTAGTGTCTTGGCACTTGTTCTGGGGTCTTTAGACACATCTCTTACTAGTTTTCTTTCCAAAGTCTTTGAAATCTTTCGCTTCCTAAGTCTGCCAGGTTTGATCTGTACTATTTTGCACTTTGTAATTTCTTGATACTTCTCAAGAAATTCTGTCAGTTAATGTGTGCAAATAGAAATCGTTTATGGTTCTAAAGAAAACTGGTATGTTTATAAATACTATGTTTCCCTCTGTTTAAAAAGAACTTGGGGAAGTTTTGCCAAAAACTAAACTAAACTGGGCTAAATTTCATGGGCGGATTTAATAACTTTGTTATTAAAGGCTCTACCTGTCATTCTATTTTTAGGAATCATGAATAAGTCTTAGACCTGAGAGCATTAGAGGACATGCAGTGTATTTTCATCAAGGAGCACAACACAATACCAGTTTGTCAAATGCCATCTACTGGAAGCATAGACATTTGTGCAGCAATATTAATGTCTACCACCAAAGGATGACATTCCTATTTTAACTCTTTTGCACATGGATTTCTATTAGAGTTGTTGTCAATTGTAATGTTGTTACAGAGACCATAGTTGCTGGGCTCTTCATGCTTTGCACTTTGTTTATCTTTTTTTCCCCCTTTTTACTTTTGCTTTCGCTTGATAGTTACTTTTAAGCACTTAAAACTATTTGCCTGTGTATATATGCCATCAAAAGCAAAAAGAAATAATTGAGAATGATTCATTGATCAATAATAATCACTTAGAAAATCCCAAATGAATTTAATGTAAGTTTAGTTTTTTTTAAAAAAGCGGTTGAGTGGAACTTTTAGGAGGTAGTTGTTGTTCTTGGGAGTAGGATCGGGTAGGGAGTAGTATAACATATTATCATATGTTATTTTATTACTTCACTAATTTAATGTGTAGTATGAAGATTATAGTGCCCCCTACTGGAATATTGGCAGCTGAAGCGTTACACAAACAGCAGTAGCATGGTGTTATACATCTATATCTATATGTAATATGTAATATTAATATAGGACAATCTTTGTATAGTTATATGAAGATACTGTTGCTTGCTTTTCTCAAACCAGTATAAACAAATGTTATTATTGGTGTACTGGTTACCATTTGCATTTCTCCACAAAATACGACAGTTGGATATTTCTTTACCTGTAGTGCTGTACAGGTGAAGAGAGACAAAGAAAAAAAACTCCCCATATGTTTTTCCCCTGAGCCAAAACTTAACTGATCTTGTGGGCCTAAGAGTAAACAACTGTTTTGCCTTAAGGAGCGCATGCATTTCTTCTTTATTTGCGCTTTCATGAAGTAACCTCATCATGTGTTTGACATCTTAAAAAAGCAAATAAGCAAATAAAGATAGTAGCTCGTTATTGTCTTCATCATCACACCAGTTTTGCTTTCAGTTTATTGGCTTAACTGTCAACAAAAAACAACCACACAGCAAAAAAGCAAAGGTTTTGGCAGTTTGCTGGTCTGCAGCATTCAAGTGTGTGTTAACACAGTGCCAAGCAAGAAAGACATCAGCAATCATCTTAAAGAAGCAAGTCTTGCTCCTCATCAGACGTCAGAAACTGCAAAAAGCCCAAGAGCTACATATCGGGCTCTCTAGCCCTCGGTGAGCATGTTAAATGTTAAAAGTCACGACAGTACAATTAGAAAACTGAACACATGCGCCTTATTTGGAAAGGCTGCCATGGGAAAGCCTATGGATGACGATGAGATGAGAAAATGAAAAGAGTCAAGGTGTTGCAATAGCCCAGAGCCCATATTAAGTCAAATTGTGTGGCAGGAACTTAAGAGAGCTATGCGTAATCAAATGACCACAAACACCAAGAGTGGGCCAAAATTCCTCCATAATGATGTGAGAGGCTGATAAAGAAACACTGATACTAATACATAAAATGATGACTACGATCTCATGGGGTGGGGTCTGATTGGATGTACTCCATTATGTTTTATTTTCAGTTTTACACCCTGCTCTTTTTTTCATATATTGGCTTAGAGATCATCCAACATGCCAGAAAGAGAGTGTTTGGCAATGTTAGCAATACTGATGTAATAGATTTAAAAGTTGTTAAAAGGTTTCTACAGGTCAGATCTTCATCACTGCTTTTTGTTGCCTTCATGGAGCTTTCCCAAAGTACTGAGTACTCACTCTCGCTATGCACACATGCACACACACGCACATATATATATATATATATATGCATAGATAGATAGATAGATAGATATAATCTAGCCACCACCTGTTGCAAGTCATCTGCTGCCATCCAACCACAGTGTTTTGTTTGATATCTGTTGAGTGTGTCAAATCAACAGTATATACAATTTTGGTCAGAAGTTTTTATATACTCATCATGGGCATTAATGTCATGGTAATTTAATGATTTTTTGTTTAATTGATCTGTTCTTTTTCAAGGGCAAAATGATTGTAAAGCATACATTTTTAATTACTTCAAAAACAAACAAAACAAAAAAGACAAGAATTGGGTACAAGTTTAACTTTACGTAATCTCTAATCTACACAGGGTCATACAGCGTCAAATATATGCATACATCCCCACTAATATTTGGTTAAATGTTGCTTTGCAAGTTGCATCTCACCTATTCACTCTTGGTAGCCATCAGGCGTAATTCTGGCTGAACATTTTGGCCACTCTTCGTGGCAGAAGTGGCACAGTTAGTTTGAACTGGTTGGTTTCATTACAGGGACCCAGCTTTTACACATAGTCCACAAATTTTCAATGCAGTTGAGGTAAGGGCTTTTGAAAGGCCTTTCCAGAAGCATGATGGTAACCCTGTCCCATCTACATGCTCGCCTACATGTTTCTGTTATCATCTTGTATCTAGTATATTCCATTTGGCTACTTCCTGTATTACCTTGCTGGGGGTTTTCCTCACATGTTTTGTCTATTTTTTACTGATCGTCTTCACGTCTGTAGGATTATGTTTACATGCACCTCATTCTTTAACTCTTTCTCACCATCTGTCCTTCATCTGTCTATCCTGTCCTCACCTGTCTTTGACAGACTTTCTGTTGCATTGTTTCCATTTTTCCTCTTTTATGTAATGCTCATATCACCTTTGCACTCGTGTTATTTCCTGGTTTGCTCTCACGTTAGATTCCGGCGCTGATAATTGATTTGTTTTTTTGTTTATTTCTGCTGTGTTTGTCCCATGTTTCTGTCCTGGCTCTGTATGCTATAACAGGAGGACTGAAATGAGTTTAAAAGTTTAAAATATGGAGCAATTTGAAAAAAACGATAGAACTAAATGGGGAATAATAATAAAAAAAATTCAAGTTTCATGTAAACGTATTAGAAAACTCCTCATTAAGCAGGTGCCATTTATAGTATTAGTGTATGTTAGTAACCTATGAAAGCACTAGGTGCTGCTTGGTGGAGCACATATATGTTTAACTCATCAGCTCATGTTTGCCCATCTAGATTTGTGCTGTAGGTTTTGATTGAATGCATTTATACAATAATTCATCTAAAACCCAGGAATAGCAGAAAAACATGCAAATTTACGTTGTTATGGCCCATCTAGGGGTGGCCAGACCACAACACAAGGGTGATCTATCTTCGTCAGACCCCATGCAGCCACATCACACAACTGGTAAAGTTTCACAATGATTTATTTACCATAATTTGATTCGTTAGGTTATTTTTCACAAAAGAAGGAGGTGGTTATAACTTCAAGATGGACCTAATGCCAAAACAACAAAAAAAAGGGGCCTACCTCGACGATTACCTGCTCATAAGAATTAAACCAAATGACAGCAACATGCCCCCCTAACTATGGAAAACATAATATAATCAAACAGAATGGTAGTTCATCCCTACATACTCCTGTATAAGGTGAATGGCACTGGGCAAGTAACAAAAGATCTCCTGATGCACTGCCATTATATAAGTCGTGTCCAACTACTTAGCCAGTCCGTATGGTCAGTCCTTTGGATCCACCAATCACGGAGAGGCACCTGCACACTGAGATTTGCATATTTAGACAACATTACGACAGCAGCCGTAACAACATTATATGAGAAACTGATGACACTTGTAAAGTATGTCATGTGTTATCTATATCTTCTTCTTCGTCACTGTCGTCATCAGGTATAGCTGCTTAAAGTAAAAGAGTCTATATAATCAATAAAATAATAATATACTATGACAAATAAAAGACTGGATAAATAACCAGATTGCATCAGTAAAAGCTAAGCAAAGTAATTTATCCACTGTGTCGATCCCAGTGGAAATAAGGAACTTTATATGATAAATAAATAAAGTATACATTTAAATCAATATATGAATTAGTATAATATAAAATAATGTAACAAACAAAACAGAACAGAATTCACTACTATCATTATACAGTATACACTTTGTGCTTTGCCCTGGTTTACGCTGTACTTCCACAACTTTCCATTTGGGGGCGGCAAAGCCCCACAGACTTTCTGTCACTTGAAAACACATAAAATTAATAGAAGAAGAAAAAAAGCAATTCGATTGGTTATTGCTAGGGGACAAACAGCCTCTCACCAACCACTGTTACATCTTCAGCTTAGGTAGAAAGGCAGCTGTATACCATCCCTGGTGCGGCACAGTGTGAGGTCTACTTTGTCGCAGTTAAATCTGAGTAGCAGTTTAGTCTTTTTTATTTTTTTGCGGTGCTTTACGCGACGGAGGTGTTGTAATATATTATAATGTAGCCGTTAGCAGTGGTTTGTTTATCTGGCGGGGTGGACAGAGCCGAGTCTCCGTGTAGGTGAGTGAACGACCCTGCTAATGCGAGCAAGCTAGCTATGAAAGCTCTCTCTCTCTCTCTTTCTAGATATATATAGATATATAAATATACATACACGCACTTATATATGTTTTTGTATTCAGGCTATCCTGCTATATGCTACTCTCAGGGTATCTCTTCCTTCCATCTATAGCTGCTGCCATTGCTGCTGTCGGACTGGTTTTGTGTCTGCTGATGCTGGGCCTTTGGCACAGATTGCAGGCTGCCGTTCACAACAACTGTCATGTTGTTGCTAATGTAGGCGAGCCCACTGTTTGTGTTGTGCTCTACAGACACAGTTGCACTGATGTTATTGAGGTTTACATTCATCTTCACCACGTGCAACTATTGAGTATCGATAGAGCAGCAGGGGTGACAATTTTGATCGTTTTCCTCATTTACTCGGATATTAAATAAAAATAATAATAATATTTAAAAAATACCTTGAAAAAACTGCTGTTTACTACTGCACATTCCTGGATTTTTATGTGGCCAGACCTTCCAAACCCCATTTAATATACGATATGGCAAAGTAAAAGATGTGCCAGCAGTGCATTAATTCTTTGTGGCATAAATTGCTGGAAACGTTCTTTTGATTTTGTCCATAGTGATATGATGGCATCACACAGCTGCAGGTGTTTCATTTGCACATGTATGATGTGAATCTCCTGTTTCATCACATCCCAAAGGTACTGTACTGGACTGATTACTGTAAATGACATTGGAGTACTTGTTGTCATGCTCAAGAAACGAGTTTGAGGGGATTTGACCTTTTTCACATGGCACATTAGCTCATTAGAAGCACCTTTTAGAACATAGTCAGCAACAATACTCAGTGTGGTGTTTAAAAGACGTTCACATAGTATGACGGATCCAAAGTGTGCCAAAAAAAAAATATCCCCCACATCTTTATAGCACCAATTGTTTACACTAAATTCAACAATCTTCTGTTGTCCTGTTTAGTTTTGGTGAACCTCATTTTCGTGTTCTTGGCTGTCAATAGTGGTCCTCTGTGTGGTCTTCTGATCTTCTGCTTCAAGGTTCAACGTGTTATGCAGTCATAGGTCCCATCTGGCACCAACAGTTATGCTTCAGAGTCACTTAAATCTCCTTTATTCCACATTCTGATGCTCGGTTTGAACTTCATCAGGCCGTCTTGTCCATGTCTACATGCCTAAATGTACTGAGTTGATGCTGTGTGTTTGGCTGATTAGATATTTGTGTTAACTACCAGTTGAATGGGGGTAATACTGAAGTGGCTGGTGAGTGTAGATTTAAACTTAACAATTATGTGATGTTTTTATTTTAAAAAGTAATATTATTTGTTTTAGAAATACTTAAAATTATTAAATTGGATTAAAAACACTATTTCTATGCAGTGATGTTTCATTTAAAAAATGTAAGTAATTAAAGCAAAAATTAAGGGTCCATTCTCAGTGTGCTTGCAGTAAAGCCATCAAGTTTCTACATCACATCTGTAAACCTTCTGAACTGCTTGTGAGGTTTCAAATCCTGCAAACCTTGATCTCAATTGTCAGGTGCCTACTTTCAACTGTCCAACTAAAGCACAGTTTGTTTATTGATATATCCTTATACTGTTTTTCTTTTTTAGAATACTTGTTTGACTTGTCTGTGAAGCCCAGAACTTCAAACTGGCTGAAATGGATGAGCAAAGTGTTGAGGTCAGTCTCACTGTTAGACTGCTATGATGTATTACATTATATATTGTATTGTATAGTGTATTACTTACCAAATTCATGTTATGTGCATAGTTTAATCTTCATAATCTGTGGTGTTGATTTCTGTGGCTGTAGTTGGTTTAAAACGTTCTTCTGTCCCTGTGCAGAGCATTGCTGAGGTGTTTCGATGCTTCATTTGCATGGAGAAACTGAGGGATGCTCGCCTCTGTCCACATTGCTCCAAACTCTGCTGCTTCAGCTGTATACGAGTGAGTCTGTTAGACATAGCAGCGATCAGAAAATGTTCTCCTCACTCCACAACTCTGCATTCAGTTTTTACAAGTAAATTATCTAATCAATTTTGCGACGTGACCAAAATTACTGCGACTATGTGCAATGAACGTACAGTCTTGTTGCTTTTCTAATAGTTGTTTCAAAGACAAGGGCCACAAAACAACATACGTACTTGACAACCTTAGTTTTATAGAGGAATATAAACCAAATGCAGCCAGTTGCCAACAATTTTTGTGGAGTCCCCTGTTGCAGAAACACATGTTGCAGATGCTTATTAGCTCAGACTGACTCAGATTGTTTGCAGCATGTTGCTAGTCCGTTTTTATAGACAGCAGATTTTGCAAAACTTTGCCAACCTGTCTGTGAGTGATCATAGAATCAGACTTAAACCACAATTATTTGAGAGGTTTCCTCCAAGCAGCCAAACTGTGCAGCCACCTTGTGATTAAAAGTGGTCACCTACTGGTTGAGGGTGTTTCACGCTCAGCCTCTCGGCAACCAACTGGTTTCATGCAACTACTTGAAATCAATCACTGAATGTGGGGAATAAATGAATAAAATAATGGAAGTCACCAGGTATTAGGCTGTTTGTTTTTTTTGTTTGTTTGTTTTCCTTTTCCAACTTGAAATGAGGTTGATGTCCTATTTTAATCTAATGTGATTGAGCCATTAATGATAAAGCGGTGAGACAGATACGTCTGTTAAACCACACAGTTGGGATTTATGTAGAGCTTTTCCATTCTTACTATCCAAACCCTTAAAGAATACACAAAGCACTTTTTAAAAAATAATAAACTACACACTGTACAGCACACCTGTGTATCTTTCAGCCCACCGTTGTGTGTGTAAGATCTTCGTGTTTTTTATATATGTTATTTTTATCTTTGTAAAATTTGATGGTGACTGGTTTTGGGATTGGTCACGTGCTGCCACCACTACTTCTTTCATGTTTTATAGCTACATTGATAAATACTGAGATGACTTATCAAGTCAATAACCACCTCTTTATTAGTTCTTAAACTGATAGTTGTTACTGTTCCCTTTCAATAATATTTGGTCAACAGTGCAGCAGTGTGATGCCGATGATTCACATGAGTCAGTCTTTGCTTATCCTCACACTCAGTAGGATCAGTTTGTGTAGTTTAGTTTTTCTTGGTCTTTATAAGAAATGTACAAATAAGAAAAAAATATAAAATGATTCCAGCTCTGTCCTGAATCATGAATCTTTGGCAGACTGTTTGTGCTGCTTGTATTTAAGCTAAAATCTCTCCTGTGTAACAGCGATGGCTGACGGAGCAGAGGGCACAGTGTCCACACTGTCGGTAAGCACCTGCTAACACACATCTGCTTCATATAACTAATCACATTTGGTGGAATATTTCATGGTCCATATGAATTTTGTTTGAACTCATAAGGTACCTGGTAAGACCAGAGTAATGACTAAAAACAGTGTGTAAGAGTTATACAACTCACAATGTAACAGCGTGGAATACATATGAATTCAATGTGAGTTCATTCAGCAAGACATAAAGCATATTATGTCTTTAGTATATCCTATGGGCAAGGAGAACACCAATAAAACTGATGAAACGTAGCGCAACAGACAAAAAGCCTCAAGATAACTTTCTGATCTGCTTCATAATGTTAGAATAGATATGCAGTTATTAAAATATGTGTGTGCATTCTTCTGTGCAGGGCTCCACTTCAGCTGAGGGAGCTTGTCAACTGTCGCTGGGCGGAGGAGGTCACCCAGCAGCTGGACACCCTGCAGCTTTGCAGCCTCACCAAACACGAGGACAATGATAAAGACAAGTGAGTTCTTGACAAGTGTCTTTCAGTCCCAGTCCTGTTTTCTGAGTTGAAAGTGTTCTTGTCATTTTTATATCCCTGTCTTCCTTAAATTTCTCTTCATAAATCAAATCTTAATCCCAGAACTATGAAAAGTTATTTTAAGAAGTTTTGTTCATTCTGTGTCACCATTGTTTTATATTTGTCAGGGTTTTGGTTTTTGTTTTTGGTTGGGGTTACTTATAAATGCCCTGTGGTGCTCAACTCAGAGAATAACAATAATATTTGGTGCAGTTGTGGGAAACAAACAGTGGTTGTCTTGTTGCTCTGCAGATGTGAGAACCATCACGAGAAGCTGAGTGTTTTCTGTTGGACCTGTAAGAAATGCATCTGTCACCAGTGTGCCCTGTGGGGAGGCATGGTAATGTTTCACTTAGTTTGCAAAGTCAGAAACGCTCTCATTAATGAGTTTTCTGTTATGTAAAAGTCAGATGGCGTCCGGTAAATTTTGCTGTTTTGGTTGCTTCCAGCACGGCGGCCACACCTTTAAGCCCCTTGTGGAGATTTATGAGCAGCATGTGACCAAGGTGAAGGAGGAGGTTGCCAAGCTGCGCCGCCGCCTCATGGAGCTCATCAGTCTGGTGCAGGAAGTGGTGAGGACTGCTTTTTCTCTTATGAACAACAAATGCTCAATAGTTTGATATTTACTGTCCTGTCAGATGAAACTCCTGTTTCGTGCACTCGTCACTCTTCACCTTCACCTCTTCAGTAAATCTTTTTAACTGCAGATTCATATCATAGTACATATTTGAACTCTTCTTGACATTCATGGGACTTGAGGGATGTTCTCTCCCTCAACTATGAAGAATTATTAATGGGTTGGCGAGTTATCTTGAGGCAAACTCAGTTTTCAGTATTACAAAGGTACCCTTTCTTAGCTGTCTAGATTACCACGGTGACTTATGCTGCTTTAAGTAGAGTTTAGATTCTCTGCTGAAGGAATAGGTTTTATGTATTGCTGTATCTTACATGCCACTGTTATGATAAGCAAATGTGTTACACTGTCTGCCACAAGAATTTATACACATTCATTTTTTGATGCAGAAAATGCATAAATGTTTTTATTTTCTGACATTAATATAAAAAATAACTAGCATTTTTGTTTTGCACAAAGAAATAAAATCAGCTCCATAATCCATAATCCCAATTAATGACCCACTTGTAGAGGAAAGCTTAAGTCAAAGAGCCTGTGGAAATTGTTTTAACTTAGGACCTCTGAGGCCCACTTTAAAGTTTCAGGTTATTAACATCAACTGGGTACAGCATGAAATGTTCCAACAAAGCACTTTGCAGTGTTTCTTGGTCATTATTTGTGTGATTACACTGCTACATTATTGTAGTTCGGTGGTGGGATTCAGGAGCACCTGAGGGTCACTCTGGCCTTCTCAATTTGAGCAGTGACATTAAAGCAAACAGCAGTGAACTCGGGGAACTGTTATCATGATACTTCTGAAAGATGATAGATGAGTTGTATGAAGACTGCCCGTCTCTCTATCTCTCTTATGAAAGCATCCATTCTCTACCTGCTTCTTCACACGTATCATGTCACCTGACATGATGGACAGAGTGAGAGGAAAGGTGAAACAAAGAATAGATAATAATAATAATAAAATATAATACAATCAATTAAAATGCCCATAAATGCTGAAATAAGTGCAAGTCAGTTACAAGGAAAAAACACTGTCTGTTTGCATCATAGCTTGTGTTCAGTTTCAGTGTCTGTGGAGTCTGCTTTTGCTTTTTGTTTGAATATAATACGTCCTGGGAGAGGATGAGCTCACTCTCCTGTTTAAAAGGCTAAATGCTTTCTGTGATGGTGCCTGACTTTGTTGGTTTGTGTGTCTACTGAATGATGTATCCTAAGAGTTTTAAGGATGCTTCTATAGCCTCGGGATACCTTCATGTTCGTCTGTTAGACCAAAATCTTTGGGCTGCATTAATCTGAATTCCATATCCCATATTATCATAGTAGGCAAATTTTAGCTCTAGGTATATTGTGATTATACTGACATTCGAAAATGAAATATCATCTTGATAAATCATATAAGTGGAATTATTCTGTTACCCCCAATTTCCTATGCTTCACATCCAATGATAGATGTGACATTGTGATATAGCGTCCACAACAGTCCTAATCAACACACATGGTTAGACTTCAAAATGATATCAAATCCACAGCCTACATTAATTAATTCCAAACCTAGACAGATTTATTTAAAAAAATCTTTTGGAGTTTAGTCAGTATGGGTGTGCTGTATTGCTGACATCCAGCAGATGGCACTGTTGTTTTAATAAAAGCTTGTCCGTGAAGTTGACACAGTGAACGGATATTTAACACAGTGTGTGTGTGTGTGTGTGTGTGTGTGTTTGTGTGTTTGTGTGTTTTGTTTGATGGTTCAGGAGAGGAACGTTGAGGCAGTTAGGGGTGCAAAAGACGAGAGGGTCCGAGAGATACGTAACGCCGTGGAAATGATGATCGCTCGTCTGGATAACCAGCTCAAGAATAAGCTCATCACCCTCATGGGTAGGACTCACACTGTGCACACACTCACTGTCAAAAGCAGATGTCCAGATAAATGTTTTTTTCTCTTTTAGCTTTTTATATACATTTTAACCTTCAATTTAATTAATTACACATAATTTCAGCGCGTTGCTTTTATCTGAAAAAGAGCTGACCTCAAATCTTATTTTAAAAACATTTTTGACCACTTTCAAGCTCATTATTTCCATGTCTGAACACCTTGCCTACTTTTATGTAAAAATACTGAAAGAACTCTGGTAAGCTGAATTGAATGACTGGCTTTTAGGCTGCAGGAGAGGACACATTATTCTCATTTTCATCTGCACATTTTTGACTTCACCAGAGTAGCTTTGCACGATTAACTGTTCAAAAAAATGTCCTGCAGCCCATTAGACGGTTCAAACTCTGTTTAGAACAAGGTCAAACAATTGTCTTCCGATTGGCTGAAAAGCAGGCGGGTGGGGTTTGGGCACTCACAGACAGAACTGCGTGTCTGAGATGACCAGATTTCGGCTATCATACAGAGCCAGGAGTATTTTTAAAAAATGAATGTTTTGCTGATGGGGTGACAAAATCTTTTTACCATTAAATATAATTAAACATGAATTGAGGAGCATTCAGCAGTATTTTGCAAAAAATAAGAGATGAAACTGCTGAAAAAACATATTTAGAGTTACCTGAAGAGAATGGTGTGTTAGGGTCACCCTTACTAACTGTAGTCATTAATTAATATTCAGTAGTTAAAAAAAATTAATCCCAGTTCTGTCGCCACCTGGTTATGCATTCCCAATAGAATAAGCATCATTTTAACAGGTTAAAGACGTATGGTAGTGTTTAGTTTTCTTGTTGTTGCAAGACTGGCTTTAAATGTGTCTAAAGGTCGAGACCTTCACCCAACAAAACACGCAGACTCCCCACTGAAAGCAGTGAGAGGCGCCCTTTATAGCTGCGGGTAATATACATATGAAATATTTATCTGGACTGAGTGGATCCATGCACTCGGCGCCCACATACACAACCTGCACTCCCACACACTCTCACTCAGCAGCTTCCATCAGGGCTGACATTCAGCACAAGAGTACTGAAAATAGAACTGCGTTCCTCCCCATCAGGCCAGAAGACGTCCTTGACCCAGGAGACGGAGCTGCTGGAGTCTTTGCTGCAGGAGGTGGAGCATCAGGTTGGTCGTCTGCAGCAGATCAAAGCCTCCATTCATTTTTTTCTACTGCGTATTGTTAGTTGTGTAATATTAAAGCTGAGAAACCCCACACACAATACAGCAATACATGCTGTCTCATTGATTCAACACTATTACAGTCTTTAAGGTCAAGGTATATTTTAAATCCTCTCTTATAGCAAGTGTCTGGTGCAGTATTTTAAAAGTTTCAACTGTGCTGTTAACTGTTTTTAAAAAGGAAACGACTAATTTGAGGTGTATCCAAACAATACATCTGCAAGTTATAAAACCAAAAGTATGATGTAATGGCTGCAGAGCTGGTGAGAATTCACTGTAAGTGCTTTATTTTACACTGTGGGAACTTCTTTTATTCATTATTGAGTAGCAGAGCATGTTGCACGACAAATCGGGCGAGCAGGCATGTTGTATTTGCACGATTGTTTCTTACAATGTGATGAATCATGAGCTTTTCTGCACTAAGAGTAGCAGCCAGAAAATACTACAGCACTTTAAATACAGAAATACTGGCAGCGTTGAGGGATGGGTCATCTCATTTACCATCTCGAAGTTATTTTGTAAAATAACTCCAAAAAAGTTGCACTTTATTATTTTTTCATAGATATTCATAGCATAAATGGAACATTTTACTAAATTTATTACAATTTATTTTTACAAAAGAATCAGATTTTGAGGGGGTCAGGTGGGAGACTGTTTTTTGTTTTTGTTTTAAGGAATGAACTTTTATATTCTGACTTTGCCTCTTTTGTTACTGAATTAAGTAAAATATTTCGTTGAATTTCAGTTAACTGTTTATTTTTTCTGAGCAAAAATCAACACATCATCGATTGTTCAGCTGCTTGCTGGCAGTAACGAGATGATTTTCCTGAATTGTGTGTGTGCTGAACAGCTTCACTCCTGCAGTAAGAGCGAACTGATCTCAAAGAGCCCAGAGATCCTCCTCATGTTCCAGCAGGTCCACCGGAAACCCATGCAGTCCTTCGTCACCACGCCCGTCCCTCCAGACTTCACCAGGTAATATCCTCAGCTGCAACACCAGACGCTTTTCACGGTCCAGGGAGGATGCAACGAAATGCCTTAGCTACTAGGGATAACAAAAATTATCATCAATAATAAATGTTATGTGGCAGGAGATTCCCATTTGTTTTTTTTTGTTTTTTTTTAATCAATCGATTAAATTTTATGGCTCATAATACTAAAGGAAATAACCTGACAGTGACTGTAAACCACAGGTTATTTATTGTGCTTTTATGTGCAGTCATCTTTCCTCTTTGTGCTTTCAGTGAGCTGGTTCCTGCCTATGACTCCAGCACTTTTGTTCTAGTCAACTTCAGGTAAATCATCTCTGAGGCTGCATTTGGTCATAGAGAAGACAAACAAGGAACTCTCACTCTGACATACTGTCAGCTTCTTCCTATCTTCAAACAACATCCTTAAATTTTGTTGAGGATTTTATAAACTATGGAAAAATGTAAGGTGCTTTTTTTAAAATGTATTTAGCCTTTATTTAACTAAGTTCCTTGAGATTAAAATCTCTTTACACACTATTACAATGTTACAAGTTAAACTCAAATATAAATGCAATTTAAAATAAGTTAGAGTAAAATTAATAACCGGTTAAAAGCTTCAAATGGGAAATCTATCAAAACATCCTGATGGGGTTTCAGCTCGTTTGATATATGTGTTTGTTTGTAGCACCCTGAGGCAGCGGGCTGACCCGGTCTACAGCCCTCCCCTGCAGATCTCTGGCCTCTGCTGGAGACTCAAAGTCTACCCAGTGAGTTTAAAACGGCTGATGTATGCCTTTTAAAGCCTGGCTGCAGTTCTAGCTGACATCGATTGGTTATTGTGACTGTAGTAATTTAGACAGAAATCACGTTGTCTTTGCTAAAGCAGCACATGTCTCTGTGTTTCTGCAGGACGGTAACGGTGTGGTTCGTGGAAACTATCTGTCTGTGTTCCTCGAACTGTCTGCAGGACTTCCCGAAACATCAAAGTATGTAATATTTTGTTGTACCTTGACTGCTCTTTCAATAAATTCCTCCTCTGCTCTGTTTTCTTTCTGTGACAATTTTTTATTTTTTTTATTACAGTCAAGCCTCGGGCTAAATTGACTTGTGTAAAAGATTTCTTTTCAAGTCCAATTTGAATAATTTACAGTTAACATGCAGGAAGACACATAGATTAAAAATGTTCAGTTATAATGTAGCCAGTGTTTTTCATAAAACCGTCAAGGTTGTTTTAAAATTAAATGAAAATCTGGTCCTAATAGATGCACAGTATAACAAAAACCATTACATTACATGATATAGGATATTTGAAAAATGAGTTTGGCATCAGTGAGGAGATAATACTTTTTCTTTCATGTTTTAAAGACGTGTTACCACTTCAACCAGGGGAGGTACAGGGGAACCCCTGGATGAATATTTAACGAGAAAACTGCATCAAATTTTGTCATTTTAGACGATTTATACCAAAATCATGTGATCCTGCTTGGACTCAATAATACTTGTGGCTTGAAAAACTAATCACTTCTAGTTTGTTGTGTTAAATATCCGTTCACTGTCTTTTAGTTCTTTAAAGAAATACATCCTCAAAAGTCCTGGATGAGTTCTGCTTTTGCTGCATTTCCTGTGTGTTGATATTCTCTTTGATATGTGTAGATATGAGTACCGTGTGGAGATGGTCCATCAGGCCTCCAGTGACCCCACAAAGAACATAATTCGGGAGTTTGCCTCTGACTTTGAGGTCGGTGAATGCTGGGGCTACAACCGCTTCTTCAGGCTTGATCTTCTAGCCAGTGAGGGATACCTGAACATGCAGACAGACACACTGGTCCTCCGGTGAGAACACGCACGCCCAATTCTAATCATGTAGAATCAGGTTGAGTTGGAGATCTTTTATCCCAGTGTGACTGAGTATCATTGGTTTTCTTTGCTCAGCTATCAGGTTCGCTCACCTACCTTTTTCCAGAAGTGCCGAGATCAGTACTGGTACATCAGCCAGCTGGAGTCGGCCCAGAGTGGCTACATCCAGCAGATCAACAATCTCAAAGAGGTACTCTGTCTGTCCGTGTTTGTGTTCTGTATTTATAGGCATGTTTTGTTTTGTTTTGTTTTTTTACTGTTTGTTGAATTTAGGATTCACTGACTCTCGTCAGCCATTGTTTTAGAGTAAACAGATTCCAAAGTTTTCAAAGATGCCAAATGAGTCACTGACTCATCTAGTTGGAGTTGCTTCCATAATTAAGTGTCTGTTTATTTTGAGCTAAATAATATTCCCCGAATCTCTGTATTTCTGATTCCAGAGGCTCGCTATCGAGCTATTTCGCCGTCAGACCTCACGCAGCTCCTCGCCTCCTGACCTGAGGCTTGCTGCGGGCACCACGACCTCTGAAAGAGACCCTCGCTCGGTGAAGAGTGACGATGAGATTCAGACCACTTTGAGCAACACTAAGAAAGGAGAAGAAGAGGAGAGGACGCAACACGATGACTCTAATGTGAGGATGGAAAATACTGCTTGATTTGAAAAAACAGCTGATTGCTTCTTAATGTTTTCTTATTCGAGAGGGTGTCTGTGCATAGCTGAGCTTATACAGGTTTTCTTAGGTGATGGGCATCATGGTTTCACTGGAGGTGTTATGACTATGTCAAAAACTACTAATTATTTAGTATTATTTAGATATTTTATTTATTAAGCTATTGATTTATTGATGTTAAAATTTTCTTTTTATGGGGCATTTCATTGAATTTTAATTAAAAATCAAATAAATAAGAGCTGGAGGTTTTGGGATCCAGCATCTTCCTGTACGGGATACAGCTCATTAATTGCCTGGCTCCTCTGTTGTCCAGGAGCTGTCAGACGGTGACCTGGAGGTGGACTGTCTGACAGAAGAGGAGGTGAACCCTCTGGATGGCAGCAGCACTTCAGGGAGCTCCACAGCCACCAGCAACACTGAGGAGAATGACATAGACGAGGAGACAATGTGAGCAGAAATGGCTTTATTGTGAAACTTTCTACAAAAAATGTGCTTGGTGGTAATTTGATAATGAAGGCTTCGGTTTCTTTGTTAAGCCGAAGAAATGGATACTAACAGAAATATTTTCACAGGTCCGGGGAGAATGATGTCGACTTCATCGGCAACCTGGACACAGAAGAAGGAGAGCTTCCTGATGACTTGGCTGGAGCCACGGGTATAATTTAAAACATTCATAAAACTGTTTGATTTGAGTTTTGCACAGCTGACATGTTTTTGTGTTGTTTTTGTTTTTTAACACACAGCAGTGTTAAAAATGTCAGCTTTATCGTTATGTTCTTGAAGGATTATTTAACCTATGCAAACAGAAACAAACTTAGAACTGTGATTTGTGAACACATTTTTTATGCTGCTGAACAACAAAGAACTGTTTATTTTTTTTACCCCTGCAAATTGTGTCCTAATATAAGCTTTCATTAATATGTTCTTAAGTATAAATCAGCAGGAGGAGAAATCAATAATGAATGACTATAAAGCAGAACACAATTAAAGTAATATTAAATATGTACATTACTCAAGGTGTAATGTTGTACATTTACAGCAGATGTTCTAAATAAGGACATTTTCACACATTAAAGTTGATTATAAACCTCTATTTCTTACTTAGAAATATCAAATGGAAGCTCTTAAATCAAAATACAAGTGCAATTTACCCAGTCTCAATTCACAGTACATGAAAGCATGATTTTAAAAAAGGGGGAAAAAAAAGATTTCTAAATGCTTAAGTTCTTCTTAGAGGGCTGTAACTTGTGGTTAATAGTATAAATGAATATATTTCAGTTATTTAAATAAAATATGGTGTTTGTTCTCATTGTAACTCAGTAGGGCAGTTAAACCGTTAAATCTGATTATTTTCATGACAAAATGTTCATCTAAAAGTTGCTACAAAAGCCCAGTGGGTTTACTGAACAATTCCCTCCATTTACGGAGTGTAACCATCAAATATTTATTGTCCTTTCTCAAATAAAGGCCCTGTTGTCTCCTCAGTTGAGGCAAATAAAAGCCAGCCTCTGTTTGAGAATTTTAGGAATCTATTTGTGTTGTTTGACAACTGGAGAGGCAGATCACAGCGATATGATGGTGGACCTCAAAGCGGCTCCTTCAGGCGTGTTTGACTGTGTTGGTGTTGAAAGGCATGAAGGGGATGAGTCAGTGTTGGTGCACCATGCCCCTCGCAGCCTGCCGATATAGAAGCACTTGGTGTCCGTGTGTGTACATGTGTGGGGAGGGGGTGTTAGATGTCAGAGTTGAACATATCTTTGCTGCATATTGTTTACATCCCACATTGGAGTAATTTTTATTTTTTTATGATTAGGTTACAATTCAGCGAGAGACTCCAGCCTGTTTTGTAACTCTGTTTTTGATGCAGGTTTCTTTGTCTGGAAAACCTTTAGAGAATTTTCTCTCCCAGCTGCTGGAACCCGGCCAGTCAGAGACTCATGTGGACTGTACAGATAATAACATGACTCACTGCTGCTTAAAACCAGATCAGTGTTTCTGTTGAGCTTCACTTAAACTTGAATCCCAGATTCAGTAGGTCTAAAGATTTAAAAAAAAAAAAAAAAAAAAAAAAATCCTCAGACTTTTTGTTGGCAAATTATTGTGTCCTTAAGTTTTTAACCATATTAAAAGCTTAAGGACACAATATATCCTATAGATTTTTATTTTTGAATCAAGTTTTTATTTCAGTTAACTGAAAGGTTTTTCACAATAACTTTTAGTTTAGTTTTAGTTACCTATAGTAACAATGAACAGCACCAGATCTCCAACATAAAGAAACAGCTCAAATAACACATAAACATGAATATTTGGAAGGAGAAATGGAGCAATAATCTCTTAAATAACCCCTTATTCCTCTTTTAATTTAAGCACAGCCACACATGAACCATATGAACCCTGTTTTTGTGTCTGATCTGCAGGCGGTTCCAACTCCAGTGTGCGATCATTACACCGTAGTGCTGCAGCTGCTGCCGGTCGTAGTACTAGTGGCAGTGGAGCTGCCGCTGCTGCTGCTGCCGCCGGTGCTGTTGGGCCAGGTGGTAACAGCCTCCTGGAGATCGACCCGGTCATCCTGATCCAGCTGCTGGATCTGAAGGAGCGCAGCAGCGTGGAATCCCTGTGGGGTCTTCAGCCTCGGCCTCCGGTGTCTCTCCTCCACAGCCAAGGTCTGTAGGCACGCTAACAACATATCAGTCCCACTAAACTGGGGAGTCATTACTCAAGCTCTGACACATGGGTTCCTCAAAATAAAAAACACTTTGTAAGGTCACAGGTTAGCATGTAAACAGCACTGGTTTCAACATATTTAAGCATAGAAAACACATGTAGGATTCTGGTGGATTTGAACTTGCTTTTGATATGAATTGGTTTTGCTGCTTTCTATGGACAAGAATTTACATCTAAAATACATTAGACCAAACATAATTTTTCATTTTCAGGGTGGAAAATTAAACTCACAGGAATGAGGAAGAAGGGTGCAGTGAACGCCAAGAATTTTGTGAAAAGAACAAAGAAAAAGACCAAAATCAGTTTGCTTGGGACTAATATTGTCACAGCACCTCTGCTAGGAGAAACATTGGAGCTAATTTGTTGTGGATTTTTTTTTTTTTAAATTGCAGACATCTCAAATTCACACAGGATTAAGATCACAGACAACCTCCGCAATTCTTACAAAAGACTCCCAGGGTAATATTAACTAATGTGAACATACTGTAAGGCTTTTGAATAACAACAAATGTAAGTGAAATTCTTTTGTTTATATGAAAATTTAAGCGGCACGTTCAGCACTGTAAAATGAGCATCTAACCAATCACACTTAAGCAAAAATTCACCTGATTAAAAAATAATGGAGTTCAGAATTGTCTGGAGTCGTATCAGCACCTGTTTTAAATGGCTACAAATGGTCAAAACCATTACCACCAGCATCCTTTTGTAACCACTTTCTCTTGACCTGATCGATTAAAAGCATTGAAGAAAGGTGGAAAGAGAAAAACAGTTTTTAGGGCAACAAACTACCCTCTCACCTTGTAACAGTCGATGTTACTAAGTCTGAAACGACAGTGATCTGAAGGACTACAAAAATCTCATCTTATGTACTTTTACAGGTCGTTAAAAAAACAATATAAAGTAAAATAAGATGTTTGCCACATTGAGACCTTTAGTTCAGCAGTTTATTGCGTGAAATAGGAAACAGACTGTTAATTAACATTTATGTGACCTGCACCACTTTTTGTGAATTATAGGACGCTATCCTCTGCTAAAGGAGGTAATAAAGGAAGCATTGAAGTGTTTTCCTGAGTATCTGGAGAATTTAAACCGGACTTGGCATAACTGCCATGCAGTTTGTGAAAAGATTTTAGGTACATTTGATGTTTAGATTTTTCTCTGTACCAACAGGGAAGCTTCTGATTGGTCCCCAAACCACCATGCAGCTTGAGACCATAGCCCCAAACATAGTTTTAAGCTGTATATTTGGAGCTTCACCTTATCTGCTTCTCTAACTTGTTTCTTGTGTCTTCAGCTCATCCTCACTCGAGGAAGGAACGAGAGCGGCGTCCGCAGGTGGTGCGACGATCAGCTCCTGACTCGGGGGTCCTCATCCGCCTCAAGGCTCAGATGGCTGAGGTCCGCAGCAAGATGGCCGATGTCAAGAGTCAAGTGCTGGAGGTGCGAGGGTCAGCGGAGCCCAGGCCTGGCCCATCTGTGGCCTTCGGCACTGAAGAGCTCCCGTCTCATCACGGCGATTCAGAGATGGCAGCTTGTCATAAACCCAGCGAGCTTGACCTGGTGGGGAGAGCAGCTGCGACTCGAGCCAGACCCTGCCGCCCCGGTGAGGACTGCTGTTGCAGGCTGTTCAGTGTTAATGTGTAAACAGTGACAGTTTCAACCAAACAGGGAATCTGAGTTATCTGGTTACCCACTCTACAGTTGGTCTGTTTGATTATCTCAATCTTTGTTTGGGGAAATGAATTTATTGAATTCTTTTTGAAAAGAAAAACTCTAGACTGTAGAAATGAAGAGCTGTGTGAAAACTATGCTGCTTCTTTTTGCACGGCATATTATTCTGGTGGACAAAGTACACAGCAAATGTGCAAACCGGAATAGAGAGGACAATCAGTGTGGGTTGCCACACTGTCAGTTGTCAAGGGTACTCATATGTAGGGCTGTCCCGAATACTTTTTTTTTTTTTTTTTAAATTTTGGGGGGGTGCTTTGCAAAAGCAAATGAACATAACAGAGAGAGAGCATTGTATCTGTGCTGGGAGATCACAGAAAATGTACATGATGACCTACAGATATTTTCTTTCTTTAGCTTTTGAACAGTAAATCTATTGAATAGGTATAGCTGTTCATCACTGTAAAAATCCACCACGTTACCCTGCAATCTTGAAAACAGTGACCAAGTTGGACATTGCTGTTCTACCTAATCAGGTTTTATGTATCTTTTTAGAAAGCGGCCACATGCGAAGTAGTATGAATTGGCTAAACAACAACAGCAGTTGGTTATAAGCTAATGTTTTCCAAGTTATACTCGAGTGTCACAAAAATCGCACTCGCCTGCAGAGTAAATAGATTAATGCACTACAGATGGCCAGCATTTTTAAGCGGACTTGGTCAGAAACATAAAATACTGCAGAATATTAAATTGACACATATCGTTTTTACCCATCAGCTGCAAAAGGCTGATGAGCTATTGCTGTGGGCTGGGTGGGCGGTGTGGACACCCGAGTTTGTGAACGTGATAACTCAAGAAGGAAGTCGCCTAATATTTTCAAATATTGATATCATAGGTACATCTACTAAAAATCTCAGACAACTTCAAAGCCTGGCGACTTTGACCTCAAGGTCAGAGGTCAAGTTTTCTGAAAATCTTCTGAATGCAATGACATTAGAACAAGGCGACATAGGATTTTGAAGTTGTTACCACAAGTGTATCTACTACAAGGCTAAGGGACAGCACTGGGAGCCACCAGTATTTTTTATTACTCATTTATTGCTAAGTGTTTATATGATTCCAATATGTTACATGTTACATGGTCTAAATTTTGCTGTTTTTGAACAGGATGTTTACATTATATTCTCAGATATACGTATACTCTCAGAATCCACTAAGCTAAAACCTAACAGGTTAACATGCTCATGCTGAGACTGAAGCAAGTTGACAGGTTGGCATAGCCTCAGTTTCTTTTTTTTCTGTGTCTTTTGGGAATTGGTCAGATGGCCCGGTGGCGCCAGTGTCCGGCAGCCTCGCCTCTGTCAGTGCGCCCCAGGGCAGCTGTGGCTACAATGTAGCTTGCCATCACCAGTGTGTGATTGTGTGTGTGAATGTGTGGATGACTGAATGTAGTGTAAAGCGCTTTGGGGTCCTTAGGGACTAAGTAAAGCGCTATCCAAATACAGACCATTTACCATTTAATTACAACATTGAAAGTCAATATTTGCTACTTCTCTGGATCCAACTAACCTTACATCATTTGTAGCTTTATTTATAGATTATAAGGGAAATAAACTCTTTAAACCCTAATCATTGCATAAAACCTGTAATATTGCCCGCTAGCTCTGGGAAACATCAGTGGATGATATTCAGGCTAATTTTTCATTGGAAAAATGCACCCAGAGAAATTTTGGACTTTTTAAGATTCTATTCTGTCAGGACAGATTATGCTGTTTTTGTTTTGGCACAGTCTTAGCAAGAGATGGATTAGTTTACTTTCCATATTCCCCTATTACACTGAGACACTAAGCCAGGAAGGCCTGCCTCACTATCTTTAGATTAAACTCCAGATAACAAGGCTCACGGGACTTCTGCTGGCACAATCAATATGGTTTTTATCATTATTATTATTATTACATTTGTGTGTCTGTGTTCTGTGTGCAGCCAGGAAGTCTCTGTCTCCCGTCCTGGACAGCAGCTCTCTGGTTGTGAAGAGGAGGAGTCCAGAGGAGATGGAAAAAGACCTGAGAGGAGCAGAAGCTGCTCTGGAGCTCAGCCTGCATCATAAAGATGGGATGGGAGGAGCAGAGGGTAAATGTATTTTTTTTTGTTGTTGTTGTTTGTTTGTTTTTTATTCTCCTTTTAAACCTGCATAAAATCACAGCCAAGGTGTAACATTGTCCTAAAAAACAGAATTCAAATCTGTGAGAATGACGTGAACAGTAGATGTTGTAAAACCGAAACACTAATCTTTAAAGTGCAATAAAGGCAAATAGCAGAGTCAGGTGATCATTTGTTTGTTACTTCGTCACTTCAGGTGAACATTTACAACTGTTTAGACAAAATATGGATAGAGAAGGGTTGATTTTTTTTTTTTTTTTAGAGAATCAACAGTGATTGTCCTGAAAATTTAGGGGTGCAGAGCTTGACTGCTTGAGTGCACTTTACTCAGTCAAGTATCCACCTGATGGATCCTGAAGTTTCTGCAGTTGATTTTTATATTTACTCTCCCCTGTACTGCTTCCTTAAGACTTAAAATAGCTTGTGATTCTTTAGTTGCTTTTATGTTTTAACATCGACACAAAAACAGTAACACTTTTCTTTTATAAGAATTTAAAAAAAATCTGATTCCTGACTTTTATAGGTGACTTTATTAGATTAGCCTTCAGACGTGCAGTTCATGATCTCCCCTTTATGAGTCATGTAATCATCATAAATTATATATTGTGGTTTAAGAGGTTGAGCTTTTAAAACTTTTCATATCAGTATTATGGTGTGGCCTGCAGTTAGTTCACCTTTAAGACACTCTGAATATCATGGTAACAAAAAATCCCTTAGAGGGTTTTAAATGAGGTTTTTCATTTGGAAAAAAAAATCATCGTAGCTCTCTCCCAATACAGACGATATGTGATGACCTCCCCTGTACACATAATGATTAGTTTTGACACTTCAGTATATATTAATAAAGACCTAGTTTAATGACCATTAGAATAGTTTATGTTTATTTCCAGGGGTAACTGTATAGGCGGAGACCACCTGCAGTAAACCCAGTCTCTTTGTTCTATAAGCAGACACTGTTTGGTTCAGAAAAGGGAAACAAGGCTTTTCACGAGGTATAGAGTTAAGGCAGCAAATCACAGTGGTTTTTATTATCCACTGAACTTTCTGTAGCACCACCATCTGATCAAAATAAATAGATATCCAAAGACATTATACACTCTCCTAAACCTGCAGTATGAAGGGATTCACTTACCCCAACACTGGCGATCAGGATGAGTGGTTACACAAAGCTTGTTATGAACTTTTTTAGTTATCCCAGGGTTTCCTGATCTGCGTATGAACGTTCATGTAAAAATGGTTGGCGTTGCCAGCATCTGAACAATCACTCTGTTAAGTGTATCAGCAAGTAAAGCCATAATACAGAATAAAAGTAACACAGCTGCTCCAGATGAGTCAGCGATGTGAGATAACCAATCACTCTACATTAATTTAATATATACAGCTCTGAATAAAAGAGCTACTATATTAATGAAATTGAACTTATTTGAAGCTTGGAAAGAAAGTGGGCCAACTGTGTAAATATGTGTAAAGATACGGAAGATTAATTATTTTATTAATTTTTAAGTTGGTTTTGCATGCACACTGGATGTAAGGTCAGCAAATACAAAGAAGTGCTCTGCTTGTAGAACAATAAAAGTTATTCACAGCCAACAGAAAAATAATGAAGCAATAAAATTGTCTCCAAGAATTTATATTTCTTATTGATCATCAGGGAAATGGAAAGAAATTAGATATTACTGTCTGCACACAGTGGTCCGAGGGATTTTCCAGGAATGGTGATGCTGTTTTCCAAGAAATTAATCAGCAGGCGGTGATTTCATATCTGTTGATCTTTAATTATGTTCGCAGTTTAAGTTACCAAGCTGATATACCCTGATAAGAAGTGTGAACCTCCTCCGTGGTACAGAAAACCCAGGATGAACCTGGATGAGACAAAATCCTGCTTCATTGCAGAGGCATTTATAATTTATTCACAGTGGAATTTTCAAACTGAACGTGTCACGATCTTTGACGTTGATTCCCAAGAAACACTTTTCATGCTCCAAAGAAGATAAACTCTTCTGATTTTAATGAATCACGAGCAAGCCATGCCGAAAAAGGTCGAACTTAGAGATTTCTGCACACTCTTCAAGACGAAGCTTATGCTAGTGCTTCTTTTATTCAAGCTGTAAGGAAACTTATTATGGCAGCATCTTCTATTCTATTGAATTCTATTCTATTCTATTCAGTGCTTCCAGATTTGATTTGCAGTTTAATGACTGATGGGTTCTGGGATTTGCCAGCAGGGCTTTTTTTAGAAAAATAATACACAATATTACTTTATGGTCACACCCACTCAGCTCCCTGTTTTTATCTTTTCTTAGCATATTGCCACTTTTCCATCACGTGACTTGGCTTTTGTCTTCACTCCAGGAGTGCTGAAGGCTGACAGCCTCCAGGGGCCCCTGGTGTCTCTCGGCAGCACCGCATCAGACCAGCCCTCCACCTCTAAGCAGCAATATACGATGGAGCAACAGCTATACGGGGCCTCGGGGTCCAGGGAAGACATCTTCACCTTGGCAGCATCGAGCTACATGGCTTCAAGCAAGAACTGTGGCAGCAGGAGCCTGGGGTACGACCCAGAGACTCCTCACACACAAGAAAAATTATATCTGCAAGAGACATCCGTGTAATGGAACATCAGGGTCCCATATGTCTTTCGTTTCTTCCCGCTGCAGGGCAGCTGCGTTGGACTGTGAATCGGAGAGCTCAGGAAACTCCCATCAGTCCTTGCCGGAGGGGCCGTCTGCACAGCTGCTGTCATGTGAAGGTTGGTTCACCTTCTAACTGTGAGCCTCAGGAGTGATTGTGTTTGATGATTTGTCAAAAGAGAGATTGGCTCTCTGTATACCAGGCAGGGTTTTGTGCGTCATGCTACAAGGCCGTGTCCCCGTCAGACAGTCTAATTTAGTCTTGGTACAAGTTTGCAAAATTGAAGCTTGATGATACTTTCTTTAATTAAAAAAGAACATCTGGCACTCAGCATACTTTAAAAAAGGAATCATTCCCCTATTCTGACTGATGGTCTGTGAAATCCATCAATTCAATAAGAATTCTCCATCCATCCATCTTCATCCGCTTTATCCGGGGCCGGGTCGTGGGGGCAGCAGCCTAAGCAGAGAAGCCCAGACCTCCCTCTCCCCAGCCACCTCCTCCAGCTTATCCAGGCCAGCCGAGAGATCTAATCTCTCCAGCGTGTCCTGGGTCTGCCCCGGGACCTCCTCCCGGTGGGACATGCCCGGAACACCAACCCCAGGAGGCGCCCAGGAGGCATCCTTGTCAGATGCCCGAACCACCTCAGCTGGCTCCTTTCGATGTGGAGGAGCAGCCGCTCTACTTTGAGCCCCTCCCGGATGGCCGAACTTCTCACCCTATCTCTAAGGGAGAGGCCAGCCACCCTTCGGAGGAAGCTCATTTCCGCCGCTTGTATCCGCGATCTCGTTCTTTTGAACTCCTCCACTTGGGGCAGGAACTCATCCCCGACCCGGAGTGGGCACTCCACCCTTTTCCGGCTGAGAACCATGGCCTCAGATTTGGAGGTACTGATCCTCATTCCCGCTGCTTCACACTCGGCTGCGAACCGTTCCAGTGCTAGCTGGAGGCCATCACCCGATGAAGCCAACAGAACCACATCATCCGCGAAAAGCAGAGATGAGATTCTGAGGCCACCGAAGTGAAAGCCCTCCGCTACTTGGCTGCGCCTAGAAATCCTGTCCATAAAAATTATGAATAGAATCGGTGACAAAGGGCAGCCCTGGCGGAGCCCATCACCCACCGGGAACGAGTCCGACTAATTGCCGGCAATGCGAACCAAGCTCTTGCAACGGTTGTATAGGGATCGAATGGCCCGTAGCAATGGGCCAGACACCCCATACTCCCGCAATAAGAGTTCTGTAACACTGAACTATGAGCGTGCCTGAGAAGTTGGAACTTAAAGAGTTCTGCACACGTGTAACAGTCTCGTTCTTTCTCGTCTCGTCTGCAGATCAGCCGGCATCTGTCCTGGTGACAGCTACAAGCAGCGACAGCGACACTGAGGACGAGGCCCTGCAGAGCAACAACTCTCGCTACGACAACCACACTCCACCCTGCACAGGTAACCAGCACACACATCATGAAATGAGGCGGAGCCAAGGTGCATGATGTAGATACTAAAATCACTGTTCAGATTCTGCAGAATCTGTTAATGTTTCCCTTTTTTTTCTTTGGTGGTTCTCATCTCTACACACTCCTCCCTCTCTTTCTGCTCTAGCGCTTTTTTGGTATGTGCGTGTATAGTATACATGTACAGTCATGTACAGAGTTTGCGGCTTCAGTCGTTCGCTGATTTTTTCCTTAGACTCTAAATAATAATCGTTCATGTACACCCCTGCACATCCTTTATTATTTATTTTTTTAAGGAGAAGGCAGATTGTTATTCATTTCTCCTTACTGCGTCTCTGGCAGATGGAGTCAGGCATTCCTGCATCATCAATTTACCACCTGTAGCCATCTCGAGTGTTTTGCTCAGTTTTCTTGTGTTTTTCATTTTGTTCTTCTTAAAGCTCTATGATGCTGCCCAAATGCATATTTAGAGTTTAAACTATTTTAAAGAAGGCATTTATGGGCATTTTCTTTGACCACATCCAAAATCCACAGTTTTCACAGTTCGCGGGTGCTCTTGGAACGTAATCCCCGCAGATTTTGGGGGACGACTATATTTGATGAGTATTAGTACCACTTCTTTTTATTACTTTTTTTAAAAAAAAAAAAACATGAGAGCAACTGGATGAGGTGAGTGGGATCCCACAGGGGTGGTGTGTGAGACAACAGGCTGTTATCAAGCAAAAAGGATGCACATCATCAGAGAGACTAATGATTGTGACCCTGGCAGTTTTTGTTTTGTTTTTTCCCCTCATCTGTATATTTGTGGATTACTGCTAGCTAAAATTATTTAATAGTCAGATGTTTGGGAATTTCCTGGTACTTTTTGGCTACATTCACACTGCAAGTCTTAATGCTCAATTCCGATTTTTTGATCAAATCCGATTTTTTTTGTCTGCGTGTTCACACTACAAATAAAATGCGACAGCAAACGTGCTCTAGTGTGAACGCTCAAAGCGGCCCACATGCGCAAAAGAAGACTTCACACACAACGCGCTCTGTTTAGACCCAGAGCAAACAGTATTGTTTGACAGATGGCCGTTAATATAAAGACTTCGGACTTTACGTTTCCCAATTTTTGCTTTAAGTTATTTTGTTATTTACATAATAATGTAAATAACCTAATAATTATCCTTGTTGCTGTTTTAGAGGAGCGGTGCTTCAAAGCAGGGGCGATTCTAGAATCAGAGCTTTGGGGGTGCTGAGCACCCAGAGAGCTGCCCAGCCAGGCAAGATAAACCTGTCTCTGTCAGTCCCTGCATCCTTAAATGTTGTCCCGAGTTCTCTCTGACTGTCACTTTGGTGCATTTAAACCCCTGTTCCTCCCTGTCCTCGTCGTCTGTTGTATTCATCTCCATTATCAGTCATCATAATTTTACCATCTCTGTGTAAGTCTGCAAATTTCTTTATTAAATCATAAGATTCTTAAATTCATCAAGTCTCTCTGTGCCTGGGTCCTCGTCACAAAACATGACATCACTGTTTTGTACATTTTAACACAATTTAATCCCCACATTTGTGAAAGAAAAGCAAAACACTTTTTTGAAAAGTCTGTAACAAAACCATCAAATCTGATCAAGGTTATTTAAATGCTGCTAAAGAAGAATGGATTGGAATAGAAAAAATCCTAACCTTAATTACTGGGCGAGAATAATGAATGATGCTCATAGTGAGTAAGAAGTAAACTGAGTGCATTTTTTGGACAGAGATTCACATTTAATGTGTATGTATAATATAATACAGATACATAAAAAACACTCCCGAAGCAGAATAAATTGTTACAAATAAATTATTACATAATATTAATAAAAACTATAAAAATGGAGGCAACTTTGCCTGTGGTAGAATGTATACAATGTGTACAATGTATGCAGATACTAATTTTACTAATTTAATAATACTAATTTTCTGTTGTAAGATTTATGAGTTTCATGCTTTCATAGTGGTACTTAGGAGAGCTTGACATTTTATCAGGTGGTACACACTGTAAAAAGTTTGAGAAACACTGAGAAGTGTATGTGTGCTTTTGGAAAACATTTAAAGCTGCTGTAATCTTTGAAACAAGCTTAAAACATTTTTAGAATATAAACAGAGCACTCTGCTTCTCTTTACAGCTCCTCACTCCACCAGGGCTGTTTGGCACTTTCTGATAGTGTGCAAATGTGATGTACGTACTGCGGCAGTCATACAGACAACTGGACGGTCCAAAAGCTGGCCTACCTATTACTGGCTGAGGTTTTAGAAGAGTTGTGGCTGAACCACATAAAAATATATCATTAATTTTAATCTCCCCAATCTCCCCAATAATGTTATGTTGGAATGTTGTTAAAGAGGGTCAAAATGTTTCAACCCAGTTTGTTTTGCAGATTCTGTATAGCAGCTTTAATATAGGGAGGACACAACTTCCAGATTGTGTGAGTTTCTGTTGTGCCTGTCACTGTTCCCTGTCTGTTTTCTTACCTGGTTCTTCCTGACCTTGCCCTTTCTCCTCACATTCCCCTCTTTCCTCTCTCCCTCTTTGGACTGACAATCATACACAAATAGATTGTATTAAATTAGATGAAAATTAAATTAATATGAAAAAATACTATTAAGATCACTAATAAAAAAGTCCTCTCTCAGTGTACTTTCAACCAAAAGGCAAATAACCAAACCACATGAACATCTAATAAAAGATATAAACATTGAAACACTGATCCAACATTATTCTTGATTGACGGATCATTTGATCTTACACTTTTACCTGAATGTGGCTCCTTTTTTTTGAAAAAACTTCCTCATATTCATTATGAACCTGGCTGTCTCTCTGTACGCACACACGCACACACACACACACACACAACAGGAGTTATAAGGTTAATGGGCATTCAGTCAGTTAGCTAGTTAGTATCCATTTAAAACAGGACAGTGGTCACAACTTTAGGCTACGGAAAATTTAAAGTTTTAGATTTTTAAATAGGCTGTATACATTTCAATGGGAGGAACAGGACGGTGAAATGTCGCTGAATTTACTACAGAGCAGGACGGATTGTAGGGTAGCAAACATTGTCGGAAAACACGTTTTCAACACTGCAGGTTACCTGGTGTAATGTTTTTCAGTTAAAACGAAACATGGTCTGACTCCTACCTAACTATATAAAGAGTAACTGAAGGTTAAATGCAGCTAATATATCCTGTTTTAAGCCAGGCACTCACACCTCCGCTCTGCTGCGTCTCAGCCACCATCGCTCTGGCAGCAAGAGCGCTAGAGCCAGAGCAGGAGAGAGCTGGAACAAACCATTTTGGGAGGGGGGGGTTATCTATACTTTTGTTGTTAAAATGTTACGTCTCAAACAAGTACAGTACTGTATGCTTTTTATATTTTTAGTAGTGTGTCACACAAACAGCAAATATTGTCAAAAAAGGAAGGAATCTTTGGGGGTGCTTTGATTCATTTTGGGGGTGCTGAAGCACCCCCAAAAATGGGCTAAAATCGCCCCTGCTTCAAAGGATAGTTGCAGATTTCTGTCAGAATCTGCAGATTATACAGTACAAATAAAATGTTCACGTTTCTCCAACGTTGTCTTCCCAGCAGTTTCACTGACATCTACACGGGCTGACCAGGAAGCGTTAGCGATGTCTTCTCGGGCGCTTCTCTAGCGCTGATAATTGGCGTCTGTCTTGTGTCAGTGACGTAAAAGACGGATTTAATGCGACATGACCGTTCACACAGCAGTCGCTTTCTGAAACATCGGATATGTATCGGATTCAGTACCACATACGAAAGTGACCCAGATCGGATTTGAAAATATCGGATTTGCGCCGTTCACACTGTCATACCATGATCGGATATGGGTCGCATAGGGTCAAAAAAATCGGATTTAATGCGCTTTCGCCTGCAGTGTGAACGTAGCCTTTGTCTCCTGTTCAGATGCTGATTTTGTGTTGTAATAGTGTTATGAGTAACACACAGATTGGCATGTTTTCCCTCCTTACTTCTTCCAGGAGAGCAGCTCCTGTCTGATGACATGAGTCTACCTGCTGACAGGTGAGCGCAGAAGGGCGCCAGCTTCACGCCACAATAACGATGCAATAACGGCTGGAGAGGACACACATGCTAGTTACACACAGCTGTAGAGTAGAAACTATTTGTTATGCATGAACTGAAAACAAACACTTGTTTTTTTCTTAGTTTCCTGAATGTCTTTATTATAGGACCATGGCAGAAGTTAATGAAATAACTGTTAAGGGCATCACTTCATGTTGTGCAGAAACAACAGAGCTGCTCCCTTCAAGACAAACAACATCACAGTTTGCGTTTAAAGTTGTTTTTCTCTGTTCTGGGTTTGTCTTCATTCGGGGGTTTGACCTCTCGGTGCTGCTTTTTGCTCGTCAGTGTGGCTGTTATATAGCAGCACTGGGTTTACGTAAGTCAGTTAGTCTCATTATTTAATAGCCACGTACTAATGGCGACACTGCTGTTTGTTTAATGACTGAATTTCTAACAGTGTTAGGTGCATAGAAGCAGGACTGCAGTGCTTTTTAGTCACTTTATTTAATTCCTTGTGTATAAATGCTTTTCTAAGTCTGGCCTGTCTACAGCATATATATGTAAATAATATGTAGCCTGTCAATAAGAGTTTAGTGTTTCTACTGCTGTGCTGTTCATGCTGAGTTCAGTCTTCCTGCCCTTCAGGCTCAGTACCTTCTCCTCTTCCTTCACCCACTCGGCTCTCTTTATCCACCGCTCAAACACTTCGTTTCAGACACACAGTTTTCTTTTTTCTTTTTCTCCAGGTGAACCATTAGCTTTCCTTGTAAGTCATGTAAATGTCTTCGCTCTTAATAACAGCCGCGTCAGACTTTATTTGACATTTGAAAAGGCTAAACGATCAACTGAGTAACGTGGTTTATGAAGCTGCCGCTGCAGTCTGTGGGCTGAAACTTCATAGCACGCCACAGCCTCCGCGGTGACCCTCAGACTCTCAGGCAGGTGTTTTCACTTCAACATCTGCATAAACACCAGTTGACTGCAGGGCAATGGGCCTCTGCCCGCAAAGACTGTCACACATACAGCACACCTGACAGCTCATCAGTTATTATTAATTTAAAGGAGCAGTCTGAGTTTGGGTCTTCTCTTGATTCTGTAAAAATCTTTGTTAGCTTTACTGGACTCTATCCACACCTGCTCCTCTCCACTCCCACAGATTCAAACACTACTAAAACAACTGCCTTTTTTTTTTTTTTAATTCCATGTTTTATGTCTACAGTGAGTGAGCGAGCATTAAAGGCAGTAGCTCTGTTTAAATTATTAGTAACACCTCTGTGTTCCTGATGTGGTGTGTCAGCACATCTGCTCTGGAGAGTTTCTGTATGTGGGCTGTACTCAGGCACAAAAGTGCAATATTTAAAGGGCTAGTACACCCAAATTAAAAAGCTTACGTAGCGTTATCTATTAGTGAGATTGTTGTTCTTACATGGACACGATGGAGGGGCACGCAGGGCATTTACTTAGTACTCTCTCGATTAATCCTACGGATCATTTTCTCAGGATTTCATTTGGCTTATTTAATGGTTCCAAAGAGTGAAAAATGACCGTCGCAGAAAAAAACGATCGGCTTATCAGAAAGTTTTCCCTTTAATTTCCTCTTTATCTAGATTTACTGAATAATTGCTGCACCTCTAGGTGGGTGCTAATTAGTTTGGGGAGCTCTGAAAAATGACTTTCCTTCTAGACCCTCTTACCATTGATAATTTAATTAGAAATATGTGGGGACCTTCTAATGAAAACTTCCCAGGATGGAAGGTTTTTGTTTTGGGGGCTTTTTTTGGGTGGGAAACCAAACTAAACAAAAATAATCTGCACAGAATGAAAGTGTGTTTCTAATTTTGGGTGAACTGACCCTTTAAAGTCGAGGCACATTTAGTTTTCAGAGGAGTTGACAGCAGAGCTTAATAAGAATCGCTGTAATTATGTAACGTGTGCTCTGCTGCCCTGCTGGCTTTTCTTGATGGATTAATTATTTCTCACCTCACTTCTCTGAACAAACAGAGCGAACACGAGTGAAACGCTGTTGCTGCACTTCACTGGGAGAAAACATGTCGAGCACTCTGTCAGACCTTTCTCTTTCACCCCTCAGCTGTAACTCATTTTAAAAGCCACTTATTCTTCCCATAATCGGGAGTTTGTGTTGTAAATATGTTGGAGTATGTTCTTTTGAGGCTGTGCCTGAATGCACATGGCTTTAACAGCTGGACTGAGAGAAGATGGACTTCTTGTGCGCACCAAGTCTTTACACTAATAATTGAAAAAGTCCATTGCAGCTCATCTTGTAAATTACGCCTTTTCGTCTGTTCCACTGTTGCGCGCTTTCACATACATGACCGAAACATGGAAAAGCTCATATTCTTCACATGTTGTTTTGTCAAAAGCTGCTTTTGTTTTACATTTCCAGAAGGTGCAGTCTATAATTTTATGTGTATATTTTCTTTTTCTTTTGTGTGTAATAAATAAAATGTTTTATGATACTGAGAAAGAGCACGGTTGCTTATTTGTGTACCCCACAGCTCACTTATGCTCGTAAAGCTCTTGGAGCTGTAGCCGAAACCCAACAGGAAGTAATTTTGGCCCTGTTTTTTATGCTATTTTAGGATGTTATGTTTCAACCAACTACTAGGGATTCAATTTGATCAATTTTGTTTCTCAATCTCATCCAAAGACCTTGGTGATGCTAAGCTTGGTGAAGCGTTTGCAGCTTCGTTAACGGGCGTGTCTGTGGCGGCTTGGAGAATGCCATTTATCCGCCATAGCGTTGGAAGTTATCAGAACTCACGTCTTTGTCAGTTTGGCATGGTTGATAAACCTCCAGGGTTGAGACATGCTGAAAGGACATCGCCACCGTAGCTCCGCCCAGTGCCTACAGACTAAAGCCTTTTGTGATTTAAAAATTCTGATACATGTGACCTTTTCATCATGGGTTTACATTCTAACAGGACTAAAAGACTTGGAACAACAAAACAATCCAGTGGCACTGAAGCGACTCACAAAATGATAAGAGGAAGAATTAGTGCAAATTACCAAAAATGAGATGTGCAAAAATTAGGCTTGAAACAGGCGTAATATACTGTCAGCTCAAGACTACAGAGGTCCTGGGTTTGAATTCAGAGCCCTTGTATGTGCAGCTTGTATTTCATCCTTTTACTTAATTATGTTTAATTCTCCTGTCACTGTAATTGGTCCTGGGGTACCAGGATCACTGCCCGCTGCTTCTAACACTAATACAGCATGGAGGATACGCTCCTGAACCAGTCTTGAACCAGAAATTTTTGCTGCATAAGCCAAATATGCTAATCACTACCATTGAATAATAAGCAAAAACAAGTAAAAGCCAACCCCTCCCCCCCCCCCCCCCCCCCCCCCAAACAAACAAACAAAAAAAAAAAAAACGAGAGGGTTTATGGATATTGTTTAGAACAGCATGCACATTTTGGGTTTGAGAGAAGGGGTATGCTCCTTATTCGTTGTAGTCAACCCTGAAGTGAGCAGTGGAAAGAAGGTCAGACGGATTCAAAGCAGGACTGAGAATGACTGAAAATACAAGAAAGATTCAAAGAGACCTCAAACTGATGCAAATCAGCTAAACAAAGACAAAAATGTGCATCAGAGAGACACAAAATGTAGAAGTCTGGATCTCAGGAGGGAAGCGGTGTCCATTTGGAGTATCAAATAGCAGCTTTCACTGAATTGAAAGGCCTGAGCCCCTGATATTAGATGCTCAGTATATTGAAATGAATCGGTAATCATATTTATTACACTCTGGTACGGGTTAATACTGCAGAGCATCTTTAAATGTCACGTGTAAAACACATTATTTACACATTATTCGCTGCACTGGTTCCCATACTCGAACACGGTTCTTTTCCCGTTTCCATATTGGAATAAGGGACAGAAACATTTTTACCCTTTTACCTCTGATTCTCATTTTCCTCGGAGCCTGAACTGCTGGAATGGAGAGAATAAAGCCAGATTATGATAGGTATGATAGGGGTGAAGTGATGAGTCTTTTTATAGAAAGAATGTGGAGGACTGCTCACTTTTGTAAAGCTGTTTATGTAACAGCAGACAGCACCGTTCCACATGAAAGCCCTGTTACGGCATCACATCTCCGCACACCGTGGCTTCACTTCGCCATACGTGAAAACTCTTTGTGCAGGTTTCCGCTTATTCTCTGCTGCAAATGAACAAAAAAAATGTCAGACCTTCTGTGGATGGATTTTATATCCCTCGGGCCATGTTTGACCAGACCACATTAGTGACTTCACCTTCTTTGCCCATACACAGATGGCTGCTTTTTAATTTTAGGCCATAAGAAAACAAAAGAGGGACCATCTGTGGGGTCACCCACGGGAGTCAAAAGGGATGATTGAGCCCTCGGGTCCGGCTTTACTGCTCAGTCAGTAACCGGAGCTAGAAAATCCTCATCATCTGTAGCTCAGGAGGCCAAAAGGTGTGAGACGATTAATCGGAGTGGAAAGGAAAAATAAATCAATCTTTGCTTTTTGTGAATGTGACATGTTTCAGCCTGAAAAGGTTAATTACACCAATCCAAACCTTTTTGCCTCAGACCTGTGACAAGTAGCGAAAGCAGTCGTGGAGGGCAACTACAAGTTAATGCAATATAAGAAACTTTCTGCTTCTTCCTCACTGCATAAGAAAGGCAAATGCTCAATTCTCACATTTCTCACACAGCTTTAGTTATTTTTAATATTTCAACACTGACTGATCCTATGAGATCTAACCCTAACCGGAGCACTCAGCTTTAAAGATAAGGATTAGACCTAGCCTAAAACTCACTGAAAATCTAGAGAAGCTCCGCTTCACCTTCAGGTTATTTACACTGTTAAAAAAAACAACAACAAAACAAAATAAAATCCTTAAAAATAAATCCAGAAAAGTCGGTCATTTTGTCCTGATTTCCAGAACTTAGTAGAATTTCCCCAAACTAAAAAGGGTCAGGTATTAAGGGTTAGAGTTAAGACAACAGAGGTTGAAAAGGCAGCAGTTTTTGTGAAGATGAAATCAATACTGGCTAGTTATGACTCTTTGCCAACTTTTACAGTCCTGACTTGTTTTACATTAAGAAATTCCCCTGAAGCTAGAACTCCCTGTTTTAAACAGAAAAGAAAGAAACAAAGTCAAAATTCAGTATTTTATTAGCACCGAGCCTTCTCATTTGTTTGGTTATTATCACTTAGATATTAGTATTAATAATTACAAAGTAAATTAATTATTTTACTGTTGATATTTAATTAAATGTAGCTGATGAGTCACCTTTTCAGGGCTTCAAATGAAGAACTTTCAATAGCTTTGTGGTGTTTTGTTGGCCTGGTTTATACGTGGTGGTGTTGCTTCAGTAGAGGACCTTAGTACTCCTCACCACTGCTTAAGTCACTTGTAATGTAGGGGAGTGAAAAGTGTCAGTTTTTCCCTTTTGAAATGTAGTGAAACAGAAGTGTGGTTATGGTCTGGCTATCAACTACGATACAATACAATAAAAACTAACTAGACTTTTGAAATAAACAAACTGACTGAAGGTACACTGCTCAAATAATTAAGGGACTACTTGGTCATCACAGTGTAACACAGAGCCAGTTAAACGTCAGGGATATTTATCTGTCCAATCAGGAATCAGAAACCGCTGTGAAACTGTCTCAGCTGAGCAAACCCAAGGCGGTGCCACAGACCAATTCTTTCTTCTTATCCTGCCCTGGTCTCCTTGTCACTGCTGATACCAATGGCATGATACCTGCAGCCCATTCGGGTTGCAATGGCAGATCCATCCAGGTTTGCTTTTTCTCTCATATCACTCTCAGGAGTGTGGAGGCGATGCCAGTAGATGGGTTAGACAGGAGCCACTAAAGGGCAACAACCTAGCAGCAGGAGGAACAGGAAGAGCACTGCCAGAGTTCCTGAAAATGACCTCCAGATGTCTGTTCATGTACATGTTTCTGACCACACTGCCAGAGATGGACTCCATGAGGATGACATGAGGACCCAGCGTCCTGCAGTGGGACCTACACCTCAATGCTACCATTCGTGCACCTGTTGGCACTTTGATTTCCCTGACATTTTACTGACTCGTGTTACTTTATGACCAAGCAGTGTATATTATGCACAAAACTAAAGTATAGTAAATCCACGAGAGATGGAATGTTTTTTAGTCTTTAATGTTTTTATTTTGTGGTCATTTTGATTAATATGTTTCCCCACCAGAGAGGTGACATTCCATGTCCCTATTGCCAGTCTTGGCAGCCGGGGGTCAGTCCGCCAGGGCCTCCGCTCCTGGCCGCCACCCGGCACACAATGCACCCGACCCCTATGGCACCTCCTGCGGGTGGTGGGCCTGCGGGAGGATGGGCCCATGTCGCCTCATCGGGCTGTGCCCGGCCGGGCCCCATGGACTAAGGCCCGGCCACCAGACGCTCGCCCTCGGGCACCCTCCCCGGGCCTGGCTCCAGGGCGGGGCCCCGGTAACCCTATCCCGGGCAGGGTAAACTGTTCCCTCTGTGTTTTTTTCATTGGGGTCTTCTGAATCGCTCTTTGTCTGGTCCCTCACCCAGGACCAATTTTCCATGGGAGACCCTACCAGGGGGCAAAAGCCCCCAGACAACATAGCCCCTGGGATCCCTGGGACACACAAACCCCTCCACCACGATAAGGTTGCGATTCACGGAGGTCACCTCTCTGGTGGGGAAGGAGCCTGAGTTAGTGCGTGAGGTTGAGAGGTACCGGCTAGATATAGTCGGGCTCACCTCTACGCACGGCTTGGGCTCTGGAACCAGTCTCCTGGAGAGGGGCTGGACTCTGTCTCAGTCTGGAGTTGCCCCTGGTGAGAGGCGGCGGGCTGGGGTGGGTATTCTAATATCCCCTCGGCTTGCTGCCGGTACGTTGGGGTTTTTCCCGGTGGACGAGAGGGTTTGTTCCCTGCGCCTTAGGGTCGGGGAACGGGTCCTGACTGTCATCTGCGCTTATGCGCCGAGTGGCAGTTCGGAGTACCCAGCCTTCTTAGAGTCCCTGGGGGGGGTGCTGGAAGGTGCTCCACCTGGAGACTCTGTTGTCCTGCTGGGAGACTTCAATGCTCACGTGGGTAACGACAGCGAGACCTGGAGGGGCGTGATTGGGAGGAACGGCCTCCCTGATCTGAACCCGAGCGGTGCTTTGTTATTGGACTTCTGTGCTAATCACAGTTTGGCCATAACGAACACCTTGTTCGAACATAAGAGTGTCCATAAGTGCACGTGGCACCAGGACGCTCTAGGCCGTAGGTCGATGATCGATTTTGTAATCGTATCACCAGACCTGCGACCATATGTTCTGGACACTCGGGTAAAGAGAGGAGCTGAGCTGTCAACTGATCACCACCTGGTGGTGAGTTGGATCAGGTGGCGGGGGAGGACGCTGGACAGACCTGGTGCACCTAAACGCGTAGTGAGGGTGTGCTGGGAACGACTAGCAGAGGCCCCAGTCCGCGAGATCTTCAACTCACACCTCCGGCAGAGCTTCAACAGCATTCCGAGGGAGGCGGGGGACATCGAGTCCGAATGGACCATGTTCAGCGCCTCCATTGCCGAAGCTGCTGCATTGAGCTGCGGCCGCAAGGTGGTTGGTGCCTGCCGTGGTGGTAATCCCCGAACCAAATGGTGGACACCAGAGGTGAAGGGAGCCACCAGGCTGAAGAAGGAGTCCTATCGGGCTTGGTTAGCCTGTGGGACTCCGGAGGCAGCCGACAGGTATCGACAGGCCAAGCGGAATGCGGCTCGGGCAGTGGCTGAAGCAAAAACTCGGGTGTGGGAGGAGTTCGGAGAGGCCATGGAAAAAGACTTTCGGACTGCCTCGAAGAGGTTCTGGCAAACCGTCAGGCGTCTCAGGAGGGGAAAGCGGTGCTCTACCTGCACTGTGTATAGTGCTGGTGGAGCGCTGCTGACGTCGACTGAGAAAATTGTCAGGCGGTGGAAGGAATACTTCGAGGACCTCCTTAATCCCACTGACGCGTCTTCCGAGGAGGAAGCAGAGTCTGGGGATGAGGGGAATGACCCGCCAATTTCTGGGGGCGAGGTCACTGAGGCAGTTAAACAACTCCTTGGTGGCAGAGCCCCTGGTGTTGATGAGGTCCGCCCCGAGTTCCTGAAGGCTCTGGACGTTGTAGGGCTGTCCTGGCTGACACGCCTCTGCAATGTTGCGTGGAGATCAGGGGCAGTACCCGTGGATTGGCAGACCGGGGTGGTGGTCCCCATCTTTAAGAAGGGGGACCGGAGGGTGTGTTCCAACTACAGGGGGATCACACTCCTCAGCCTCCCCGGGAAAGTCTATGCCAGGGTGCTGGAAAGGAGAGTTCGTCCGCTAGTCGAACCTCTGATGCAGGAGGAACAATGCGGTTTTCGTCCTGGTCGCGGAACACCGGACCAGCTCTTCATCCTCTCGAGGATACTTGAGGGTGCATGGGAGTTTGCCCAACCAGTCTACATGTGTTTTGTGGACTTGGAGAAGGCATTCGACCGTGTCCCTCGGGGTGTCCTGTGGGAGGTGTTGCGGGAGTATGGGGTGTCTGGCCCATTGCTACGGGCCATTCGATCCCTATACAACCGTTGCAAGAGCTTGGTTCGCATTGCCGGCAATAAGTCGGACTCGTTCCCGGTGGGTGATGGGCTCCGCCAGGGCTGCCCTTTGTCACCGGTTCTGTTCATAATTTTTATGGACAGGATTTCTAGGCGCAGCCAAGTGGCGGAGGGCTTTCGCTTTGGTGGCCTCAGGATCTCATCTCTGATCTTTGCGGATGATGTGGTTCTGTTGGCTTCATCGGGTGAGGGCCTCCAGCTCGCACTGGAGCGGTTCGCAGCCGAGTGTGAAGCAGCGGGAATGAGGATCAGCACCTCCAAATCTGAGGCCATGGTTCTCAGCCGGAAAAGGGTGGAGTGCCCACTCCGGGTCGGGGATGAGGTCCTGCCCCAAGTGGAGGAGTTCAAGTATCTCGGGGTCTTGTTCGCGAGTGATGGGAGAAGGGAGCCGGAGATCGACAGACGGATTGGGGCTGCGGCTGCAGTAATGCAGACGCTGCACCGGTCCGTCGTGGTGAAGAGGGAGCTGAGTGTAAAAGCGAAGCTCTCAATTTACCGGTCGATCTACGTCCCTAACCTCACCTATGGCCACGAGCTGTGGGTAGTGACCGAAAGGACGAGATCGCGGATACAAGCGGCGGAAATGAGCTTCCTCCGAAGGGTGGCTGGCATCTCCCTTAGAGATAGGGTGAGAAGTTCGGCTATCCGGGAGGGGCTCAGAGTAGAGCCGCTGCTGCTCCACATCGAAAGGAGCCAGCTGAGGTGGTTTGGGCATCTGACAAGGATGCCCCCTGGGCGCCTCCTGGGTGAGGTGTTCCAGGCATGTCCCACCGGGAGGAGACCCCGGGGCAGACCCAGGACACGCTGGAGAGATTATATCTCTCGGCTGGCCTGGGAACGCCTTGGTGTTCCCCCGGATGAGCTGGAGGAGGTGGCTGGGGAGAGGGAGGTCTGGGCCTCTTTGCTTAGGCTGCTGCCCCCGCGACCCGGCCCCGGATAAAGCGGATGAAGATAGATGGATGGATGGATGTTTATTGCAAATTGGATGTTTACAGGAATGTGAGTCAGGCATCACCAAATATATTATAATAAAGAAACAAGTAAAAGTAATACAGAAATAATTATGTCAAACTCAATCAGGAAACTGAAATAAAAAATGAAATTAGAATTAAACTAATAAAAGATACAAAACTAACTAACAGGGTTTATAGTTGTCAGCTGGTGACTGTGTGGAGGTGATTTGAGTACAGTCATGTTCCAGAAACCAGCTTGAGATTATTTGAACTTTGTGGCATGGTGTGTTTTCCTGCTGGAAGCAGCCATCAGAAGATACAGATGGACACACTGCTGCCATTAATGGTTGGATGTGGTTAGCAACAATGCAACAATTTCTTGTTCCCATAAGTGGAACCCAGTGTGATCTTCTGCTGCCCAATGCTTCTGCATCAAGGTTCAATTGTGTGGTGTGCTCAGAGATGCTCTTCCGCAGCTCGAGGCAGTGGGCCATTCCCCTGTGACCTCTGATTTTCTGATTATACATTTTCATTAACAACCAGTTAAATTAGTTGTACTTAAAAAGTGTACAGTGAGTATATTTTATTGAAGGTTACAAATGATCTTCTTATGGCCTCTGACAGTGGACTCATCTCTGTGATTGTCCTGCTAGACTTCAGTGCAGCGTTCGGAACTGTCGACCATAATATCCTATTAAAGCGATTAGAACATGCTGTAGGTATTACAGGTACTGCGCTGCAGTGGTTTGTATCATATCTATCTAATAGACTCCAATTTGTACATGTAAATGGAGAGTCCTCTTCACACACTGAGGTCAATTATGGTGTTCCACAGGGTTCGGTGCTAGGACCAGTTCTGTTTACATTATACATGCTTCCCCTAGGCAGTATCATTAGAAGACATAGCATACATTTTCACTGCTATGCAGATGACACCCAGCTCTATCTGTCCATGAAGCCAGATTACACACACCATTTAGTTAAACTGCAGGAATGTCTTAAAGACATAAAGACCTGGATGGCCGCTAACTTTCTGCTTCTTAATTCAGATAAAACTGAGGTTATTTTACTCGGCCCTGAAAACCTTAGAAATATGGTATCTAACCAGATTCTTACTCTGGATGGCATTACCTTGGCCTCCAGTAACACTGTGAGGAACCTTGGAGTCATTTTTGATCAGGATATGTCCTTCAATGCACATATTAAACAAATATGTAAGACTGTGTTCTTCCATTTGCGCAACATCTCTAAAATTAGAAATATCCTGTCTCAGAGTGACGCTGAAAAACTAGTTCATGCATTTATTACTTCCAGGCTGGACTACTGCAATTCATTATTATCAGGATGTCCAAAAAACTCGCTGAAAAGCCTTCAGCTAATCCAAAATGCTGCAGCAAGAGTACTGACAGGGACTAGAAAGAGAGAGCATATTTCTCCTGTTTTGGCTTCCCTTCATTGGCTTCCTGTTAAATCCAGAGTTGAATTTAAAATCCTGCTCCTCACACACAAGGTCTTAAATAATCAGGCCCCATCTTATTTTAATGACCTTGTAGTACCATATCACCCTATTAGGGCACTTCGCTCTCGCACTGCAGGCCTGCTTGTTGTTCCTAGAGTATTTAAAAGTAGAATGGGAGGGAGTTTTCAGGCCCCTCTTCTGTGGAACCAGCTTCCAGTTTGGATTTGGGAGACAGACACTATCTCTACTTTTAAGATTAGGCTTAAAACTTTCCTTTTTGCTAAAGCATATAGTTAGGGCTGGACCAGGTGACCCTGAATCCTCCCTTAGTTATGCTGCAATAGATGTAGGCTGCCGGGGGATTCCCATGATGCATTGAGTTTCTCCTTTCCAGTTACCTTTCTCACTCACTATGTGTTAATAGATGTCTCTGCATTAAATCATATCTGTTATTAATCTCTCTTCCACAGCATGTCTTTATCCTGTTTTCCTTCTCTCACCCCAACCGGTCGCAGCAGATGGCCGCCCCTCCCTGAGTCTGGTTCTGCCGGAGGTTTCTTCCTGTTAAAAGGGAGTTTTTCCTTCCCACTGTCGCCAAAGTGCTTGCTCATAGGGGGTCATATGATTGTTGGGTTTTTCTCTGTACCTATGAAGCGCCTTGAGGCGACTTTTGTTGTGATTTGGCGCTGTATAAATAAAAATTGAATTGAATTGAATATATTCAAATTTCATAAACCTGACATGAAGTCGAAGGTCTTTGACTCCTGTTTGCAGCAGCTAAATATATTTTAGAAGACGGGACCATCAGGGTGGACGACAAGCTGCGTGAATTATGTGAATAAGAAGCTGCACATGAATTAAACTTTTTTGTGCCGTTCTCGTTTATTTAATGTCTGTTAAAATCTTTAAACCCAGAAATGTTTTGATTCAAGATTGTTTATAGGGCAACTTATAGGTTATTGTGATACTCTAGTTCTGGTTAATTATTATAGGTGTCTTGTAAGCCCATTTGGGCTGGGTATAATGTTTTAAGCATCATATAATAATAACATTTGATCAGTTAGTGAATCTATAAACCTGTTATGTGTCTAATTACCAACGAAAGTATCTTCTATAGATATTTTATCTATTTTTAAACCTGGTGTTTTTTCTGGTGGGCCAAAACAGACAAAATGTGAAAAAATGAAGGCAAAGAAAGAATTATATAATAATTACTTAAATAGCAATATTTTGTTGGTAGTTGATAATTTTACTTGACAAAAGTTCACAATTATTCCCAAAAACATGCCTGCAGACGGTCCTATTGATGCAAATGCTTCACAGCTATTAGATTCAATAAATTAAATGAGAACGCATCAGCCGACAGTCTTTTATGCGATGTCAGACAGTCACAGTTAAAGAAAAAGCATCAGCCAGAGACTTGGTCTAATCTTTATATACATAATTAGTCACCAGTTACAGTACACATATTTATATACTACAGGAACACAGATAATACAGGTACTCAGTGTGTGTTTTACATTTTTTTATTATTATTATTATCATTTTTTCTTTACCTAACCTGCATGTTGAAGAAGAGCCAATCATGGGGTTTGTCTTCAAGCCTGGAGGACAAGAAGGGGAGAGGCTCTCACTCTCAGCCCTACTCCCAACTCACCACATATCCACTGGTCTACATTTGAGCAGTGCATAGGTCTCAGAAGTCTGGACTCCTTTTCTAACGCACACAGATGGCTTATACAAGTTTAAACATCCTGCCTCTTTCATCCCAGCTCCTTTTTTTTGTTTTTATAGAAGAAAGCTTCACATTCATTCTTCTATCTAATGCTAAAGCTGATCTGAGACATATTAGGACTCATCTGCAGATAAAATGAATGGGAAACGGACTTCATGGACTCGCCCATTATGCCCTTTCAAGTATGGCTTAACACAACTGTATTTTGTTGCATCCTTCAGCAGAAGACAAACCCGCAGAGAGCCTTTAATGCAATGTCATTATTGCTTACAGAGTAAAAGAAAAAGCTTTTGTGTACATAGACACAGTGCAGATTCACAGAGGGCCCTATAGTTGGACGGTGATCATGGGAGAGCAGAGCCGAGCCTCTGCTTGCTTTCATCATGAGAGCGGGGACACGTCCGACTCGGAGGAACTTATTAAGAGCAAGCAGAGTGTGAGCGGGTCGGGGAGTGTAGGGTTTCTCGATCTAAGGTGGAGGATTTACCACAGAGAATGATGGCAAATGCTTTCTTTGCTTATACAGTGACAACTTCTGTGGTTTTACAGTATGATGGGTAACACTGTATTCACATGAATGCAGCCAACGGCAATTCCTGGTCACTGAGAGCTGTCACGGTTTGAAAAACTGAACAACAGGACACCGAAAACTACAACTGCACTGCAAAGCTGGAGTGGGCACGAGTAAAACGAGCTTCAGAGTGTCAGTGTGCACACAGCAGTTTCCTATAGCAGAGCAGAACTGCCACCAAATATCAAAACCTCTTTAACATCAAAGGAGATGTCGTTCTAATGAAAAAACCATCAAACTTAATGTAATACAGTTTTATGTTGGAATAGACGGTGCAGACTGTGTGTTTGCTGGATATTTAGTGTTTCTCCGCTTGAACAGATATGGCTTCAGGATCTAAAATAATGCATCTGAAATGTATTCAGGCTGTGAGCGGCTCACTCAAGAGACAGATATGCCACCATAGTCCAATATTTCAACCCTAAACCAAAGTAAAACTGTATTAAACTAAGCATTAGAGAAATGAATGTAAATAAAATGACATTTTCGAGTCTCTCCTAGGAGTTATTAATTCAGAATATCTGGACCATTGCTTTAATGCAAAAATCATTAAGTTGTGAATAATGGTGCGATTGTTCCTTTTTGTATGGTCTTGTACAGTTATGGTTACAGACCATTGCATCACTTCCATGCATTTGTATTTTGACTAACAACTGATCACTGATAGTATTACTGCTATTTTTCCCCAGTTTGTTCAGAAATTCATGCTTTCCAGAGGATGAACCCTAACAACTTTGGTGGACCCATGATTTCCCCTCTATCACTACCATCCATCTGTCCATCTTCCACTTATCCAATTCAGTGTCACACAGTGGGACTGGAGCCAATCCCAGCCATCATGGTGAGAAGCAGGGTACACCCTGACAGGTAGTTTATTAACCTAACATACATGTGTTTGTGACGGGAAGCTGGGGCACAGAGAAAACCCCAAGCTCATGGGCTTGAACCCAGGACTGTCTCATTGTGCTGCACCACTGCTCCACTGTGCTCCCCTGCAGTAAACAAAATATCATAGAAATGGACACTGCCTTTTGGTGTTAGTGACATAATTTGGATCAGAGATGTTCGGCAATAATCTGGGAACCTGTCAATGCATTTGCAGGATTTTGGCCGGGAATTATAGGCGAGTCGCTTGTGGACGCACACCCATGCCTTTTTAGCTAACAGCTGGTGGATAGTCCAAGCTCCAGTTGCCAAGGTAACCCTGTAATGTATTTCCAACATTGTCATATGTCTATCACTATAACAGGACCCTGTCACCCGATGGCGGCTCTGCTTCCCCGGAGTTCGAGGCTTTGTGAAAGCTCTAATCTTTGAGCTAAAATGGTTGTGTTTGTAACGCAAACCTACTGATATGACTGGCATTTTTTAAGGCTGATACTAATAAAAAAAGATCAAAGCTATTGCAGAAGATTAAGCCAATAATTTAATGTATGTTTTCCCCAGATTACTATTCTCATCTGGGAAATAGAGAGCGGGATGAGGATGAAACAGCAGCGAGGCCACAATCGGACAACACTCATCTCCTCACCGCCACCTCAGTGAGATTCAGACCGTCTGACTTTTTCAAGTAGATATCTCACCAGTTGATGGACTAAAACCACTGATTTACAAGACGGAATTATTATATGTACACTCCTCCAGCACCCAATTAACTCACATTACTCATAATATACACACATCCATTCCTAAGTGATTTTTTTATAATGACTTGATTTCCTTGGTTGCCTATCGTCTTCACGCTTCTGGAGACAAACACTGCAGATACAGTCCCACAAAAAGCGATCCAGTGGCTGTAGTTTGTTGAGTGTCTGGACGGTACATTCCTCAAAAAACTATTCTTACCCTCACAAAAAAACAAAACAAAGAAAAACACCTCATGTTGACCCTCTTCACCAAGTCTGGACATTCTGGGACATGAGGTACATTCTGCTCATGCTCGTCACTATTCAGTCCACAGGATGGTTACAGGAGACAACAGCAACAGGGTTAGTGATGCTGGGTGTTTTGTCAGCCAGTGAAAGTGGATGAACTGTTTACAGATCCAGGTTATCACTAACATTTGGAAAGAGTGGAGGTACAGTGTTACAGGAAGAATTAATATGTCCACATAAAAGCGTAGCAGCCAGATTTTTAGCCTTTCCAAACCTCAAAACACAAGAAACAAAGGTAAGTAATCCCATGGTGAGCAGGCCTCTTGGACCAGTGCATGGACTCACAGGCTGGAGGGTTGGAGGAGGGGGTACAGGTGGCTTACATCTTCAAAATGGGCTTCTGTATGCTAGCATAGACAATGAAAAAATGGGTGTAGCTTCCAGGCCTGAAAACTGAAGCCAGCATAGAAGTGCCTTCAACATACATTTTTTTAAAGGGCACCAGGAGGTGACTTCTCTGGCTGCAAAAGGACTTCTGGCCCTAGAGAAGCCTATGGAAAAATATAGCTCAGAATTTCAAGTCATATCAAATAAACCGTCAGGTCCACTTTGTTAATTGTCAGAAAGGAGAACGATCCAGGGTATACTCACTGGCTAACAAGTTCTGATTGATCAGTTGTCGCATCGAGTTTCAAAACACTGAAAAAGTTCCGCCCAAGGCTTCATAACGTCATGGTGGCTACATCCATCTTTTATATTGTCTGTGCACTAGCTCGTATTGTAACCTCATTAAATAGCTGCAATCTCGCTGGCTGTTGTTGTTTTGCGTTTGGTTACCCTTGATAATCTGGATTTGAAGTTGGACTTTAATAACAAATAAAGCATGGCGAATATGTAAAAAAGTTATAGGTGCGCCACCTTTTTTATATATCTGCTCAGCTGGATAACTAGTTTACTAGTATTAAAGCAGACTACGAGACAGATGGCACTAAATTAATCCAGAGTATGTGGGAAAAACTGAAACAATGGTGGCTAATGGAGAACAAAAATCCCATTTTTGTGGCAAAAATCAACAAACTTTTTAAAGTTTTTTTAAAATCAGGTTTTACAGGTGATTTTTAATGTCTTAAGATACTTTAGATAATGATTCAAAATAAATACCTACTTTAACCCCCTTTAAAGTCTTTGCTGAGTGGTCTTAAAACACGGCCACTAAAAACATTAAAATCACCAAACACTGGTTAGTCCTGATCCGAGCCTTCTCTCATGTGGGCTAACATTAAAAGTCCAATATCAACAGCTGAATGTCAGAGAAGATTTATACTGCTTCCAAGTTGTTTTTTCCCCCGAAGCTTTAAAGAGGGTTGTATCAAAATACCTTTTACTTTTAACGCTTTACAGGGTTTTTGTTGGAGCTAATTAACTTTGCCCTCAGTACAAAAATTATTTTCTTTTGTGAAAAAGTTAGCATTCTCAGTAGCTGGAGAGGATGGTAACCTTCTTGTTTTTAGCTAGTTATGAGGGTGTATTTGAGAACCTTTTACAAGGTTTTTGTTTCTAAATTGAATGACCCCGTAAAAATACTAACCACAGGTGTTGTTTGAACTAAAGTTTGTTGGCCAGGAATCAATCAGATTAGTGCACGCTTCTGTATAAAGGTAAATATTTTTCAGAGTAAATTTTCAGTATCATTAGATTATAGCCATAGAGTATGGTGAAATACAAAGGGTAATATATTTAATGCAAAGTGAGATTAGATTGGGTTTAAGTGTTATTAGTGTCATTAGAAAGGGATTAATGAGTCCAATATGAAAAAAACTGTCTTTGTAGTATTATCACATAAAGTCAGTCAGAGGATTATTGTTTGATGGCTACATGGTTGCTTGGTATTTATGATTATGAATTATTGTTTATAGGATCTGTACTGAGTGGATATTTGGGGTAAGACATGAAAAAACAAACATAAATGGGATAAATATCTTTTCAGGCAAATTGGTATAAAAACTGAAGATTTCTATGGCCTGATAAGATACCTGAAGTGAGCCTGTTGGACAGCACAGAGGGCCTCTCCACTGCAGAATCTAGATCAGATCCAATTATAAAGGCTCTGTGAAGCCATGGGAGTAAGCCACAGTGGATTTCTCTGACAGTGGCAGCTATTTGTCTATTCATGTGGTGTTGAAAGGAATTGGAAAAAATCGCTACCAACTGCAAAACATGCCCTGAAGTTACAACAACTCTGAATGTCTGCAAAAATGTTGCTACGAGACAAATGAAGTGTTGTCTCGTAGCAACATGAAGTGTTTGGCTTATACTGAGAAATCTTTGATTAGTGGTGCAAATTCACATTTTCATACACATTTGTGATGAAAATTAACTTTGGAAATGTTTTCTTTAATTTGCCATAACTTTGGATAACAAGTCAGGTAAATCCATATTAATTCATTATAGCTCTGAATATGTGTGTACTTTTTAAAGCACTTAGTAAGAAAATACAACATGTCTTCTTTGTAGCACTCATGTTGTTTTCACATTAAACGCTATAGGCTACATGAACAGCGGAAGTCGGAAGAACAATTTTCCCAACTGGGACCATCTAAGGAGGATGTGAATGCACAGTAGTAGCTGCACTATGTAATGTCGGTGATATACTGTTATGCAGTGATTCTTTATTTACATTTTGATAGCTGTCTCTTAGGCTCCTAAGTTTTGGGGACACTGGCTGGGTCGCTTTCTTCATGAGAAGTTGAAACCACTCCCACATCTGTACACTTAGTTAAACAAGAAGCCACTGCAAACCAGATGTCAATTAGCTTAGCTTAGCTTGAAGACTGGAAGCAGGTACCCTACAACAAAATCTGTTTGGGGCAGTGTAGCGGCAACACCTCCTCCTGGTCTCTTACATTTGCTCAACATTTAAAAATGACATAATACTAACATAAAAGAGAAAGCCCAGTCAAAGCAGCATTATAAAACATTATAATGTACCTCACATGTATGACATCACCTCCACATTTTTCTATAATGTTACTACAATGTTGCAAAATAGTCTGGTTATTTTGCTACAAGAAATGATGAAGAAACTGATACCCCACTGATAACGTGGGGTATCAGACCCCACGTTATTAAAAACTTTTAGAAAATTTCCTGTTTCTCTGAATTAATAAATAATACAGCTGGAAAATACTGCATGGTCATCCTATCTTGATAGACATAGTGGTGATAGATATTGGTGTTATCCATAAGTAAGCATCAGTAAGCTGAGCCAATCAGCTGCTGGTAATAGCTTCATATTTATCAGACAGATGTGAGAGTGGTATCACACTTTCTTTTTGGCAAAATAAAAATGTTAGAGCCTCGTGATATGACTGGGCTGAACGCACAAGCCAGACTTGTCTTTAATGGTGATATGAAACAATGAGTGACCGGGTGTATGAAGGACATGGAGCTCAGTAACTCAGTAATATGGAAGGTATGGAATACCTGTGGGAAAAATGCTTTTGTTTACTGGGTTTTCTGTAAAAAACAAAAACAACCAAAACTATGATGAAATAGTTTTTTTGTTTTTTTAAACCCGCTCTAAAAACCCCATTATCTCAGGAGCATAAAAACCCCATTATCTCAGGAGCATATCACCATCTGGACTACATGGACTACATGAAGAATTTATTCAGGTAAGTGACTGCTAATCTTTTATAATCCGGTGCTAAGTGCTTTTATCTGTAGACAAATGTGGCTGGATAATGGCTGGGTCATTGACTGAATTGGAGGGGGCAGAACAGCGTGTGCTTCCAGTCCGAAAAACCAGGAGCAACAATTGTTCCGGCCTCCGCTTACGAATGTTATTCATCTGCCACCGAGGGATTGCTGAGGAGACAGAGAGGCAGGCTGCGCTATTAGAGCTTAATTTAATGCTGGGTCGCTCGACATTCTCAGTAGCTTACTCAGAAGAAAAGATGATATGTGACACCTCGCCGTGCATTTATACCTGGGTATGACTGCACAGTGAGATGCAGAATTTAAAAAAAATGTGTGGATGATTACACTTAAAAGCATGAAGTTCAGTTAGAGCTACGGAGATAGATTTGACTCCCCACCCCCACCCCCCACCCTCGTCTGTCCACTTTGTGTGAATGAGCAAACCAGCAAAAGTAGTTTGGTGGTGGCTTATACATTTTATATATTGTAACAAGAGAGTAACAAGAAATGACGGTAAAGATGGCTAAAAGGGATCAGATCCCTGCAGTACATGATACTTTTGTCCACATACTTTTGACCAAGCCGTGCAATTTTTTCCTTTATTTCATCCTCATTTTTTCCTTCTTCAAGTACCAGATTTAATCTTTTCTGTGTTGCATCTTCTTTCTTTTTAAAATTGTCTCTTCAAAATAGTCTGTAGAGCGACCAAGCACATAAATTAATCTTAAATGTGTTCAGACTGAATATGTTTCTCATCAACAAAACTGCTTCTAAATGTTTCTGGTGTCCAGTTCTTTCTGTTATTTGCCTTTAAATCTTCACTTATATCCTCGTTGATGAAATACTCAGACCTAAACTTTATGTAAGGTGCCTACGGTGGGCTGTATCCTTCAGTCTGAACACATCTTATTAACCTGCACTTCCAGCTCTGGCTTCATTTTGGCTGGTCAGTGGTCCCAATGGAGAATGCAGTTATGAGCTTTACCTACAGCATTGAGGAGTGGGGCTTGTGTTAATGGGCCAGCTTACAATTGGAAACATTTCAGCTTAGGACAGAGAGCACCACTCCTCTGACAGAGATTCAATAATCACATAACAACTGCAGGAGCTACAACTACCAACTATCAAAGAAAGACATGTTGACGTGTTGTTGAAGGCAAAGGTGGATGGGTGGACTGCGGGGCAGGAAGGAGGGTTGAAGGAGATGGTTTGGTCTGGGTCACATCTTCAGATGGTGGCATCATGGGGCAGTTGAGGCACTGCCACTCCGGATTTCCGGTTGGAGTAGCGCTGCATGTGGGGCAGCAGGGGGCCAGATGGTAACAGGCCTAGCAGCTCCCTGGATCTGCTTGGCAACCTCCGCCCCCACCGGCGACTACCATAACCGAGCTTGCGGCTTCGCGTCACTGCCTGGCCTAACAGCATGGCTGTGTGGGGCCACAGTGGGTCCGTGAAGCTAGAGATGCTGGACTCCTGAAGAGGGACACAGGACCTGCGCCTCAGTGCGCGTTCTCGGAAGATGTGAGAGGCGGCAAAGAGGTCGGGGCTAAGGCCGAAAGAGCCGCGGGTCAGCGAGATGCGGCCCTCCAGCGCCGGCCCCAGCAGGCTGAGGCTAGTTCTGTCCGTGAACGAGTCAGTTCGGTCTTCGTAGCCAAGGTCAGCGGGCGCTGAGCACTGCTGCAGGGGCCAGCCTCCACGGCTCTTCCCCCCATTGTCCGCATTGCTTCCTCCCTCTCCGCCGTCACGCTCTACCCTGACCGCTTCATCTTCCTCCTCCTGCTCCTCCTCTTCTTGCTCCTCCTCCTCCACCTCTGCTACCTCCTCCTCGTCCGCCACCTCTCCCTCCACCACACCCTCCTCCTCCTCCTCGGTGCTGGTGGGCGGTGGCGAGCGAGGGTCCCGCAAGAAGACCACTATGACAGTGATATTATCGCTAGAGCCCGCATCCCGGGCTGAGGCCACCAGCTTATGAGCTACCATGGTGGTGTCCCCAGCGTTCTCCTGGAGATGATCACTGACCACGCGCACCGCCTCATCTGGATTCACCGTGTCCCAGAAGCCATCGCAGGCCAGAATCAGGTAGTCTTCTGAACCATCTAATGGGAAGATGCCATGGTCTGCGTCACCACAGATGTAGGGTTTGTGCTCCGAGTCACCTGTCAACACAGATAACGGTTTAATCTGTGAGGATCTAAGGTAAAAACATCCAGGAACATCTCATGAATCAGGAAAAGGAATATAGTAGGAAATTATCTAAAATAATAACATTATATTTATAATAACAGCTTTCTAATAGTGGGATTAGCATATGTACATGTGCTGCTTTAAATGTTGGGGTGGGGTGTTAAAGTTGTTCTCTATTAGAGTGATCGCTGCCTTACTCTTACATTTAACACCCTACCTTAAATCTAACTCTGTTTTAGGGTTAAATTATAAGTTTAACCCTAAAGGAAATCTTTAACTCTCGTGTTAGTTCTTGAAGGGATGTGAAAAAAATAAGAGTGAACCCATACATTAGAGTTAGGTGCAACATTTCCTTTCCCTCACTCTGCAGCTTTAAAACTAAGTCTGGTTCTCAAAAAGATAGCTGGATCAATTTTTCTGTAAGGAAGCTATTTTTGGCTGCTCCCTTATTCACAAAGGGTCACCACAAAAGGTAGCTCTGCATATTTGATTGGTAGATTGTTTTACTTCCTGACTCAAAACCTCAAAGGGATTTGTCTGTATTCCTCGGTCTGAACCGGGGAGTCTTTTCCTTGCCAGGTAAACGTGTAAGCTGCTAAACTTGGATATGCTTTTACGGATGTGTTTTAATGTCATTTTATATTCGTTTTTTGTCTTTTCTGTAGCAAATGACTTCTGTCGTTCTTTTTGGATGAGCAGTTTTCAAGAAGGGTACCACCCACAATCTGCCCACAATCACACATATTTCTCTTTTCAAAAGAGAAACTTTATGATTAACTCAATGTGACACGTTTAAGGGTCATCTATGAAGCTACAAAAATGTATAAGAAATGTGCAGTAAAAAGAACATGCATGAAAAGTTTACCTATCGCTCTGGATACAGACAAGCTGCCATTGACCCTCCACGTGCCAAACCAGATCACACAACCTCCGAGAGCCTCGATCCTCTGCTTCTCATCCTGCAGACACAAAATGATTGTAATCATCTTGTGCTGCCATTCTGCAGCAGAAAGCTCAGTACTAAAGCACAATGCTTTGCCCGCCTCTGCTGTGCCCTTAAAATCTGAAATGCTGGTGCTGTTTCTAGATTAATGATGCTGGATGCTGGAAACAGGCTGGGATGTAGCAAGGAAGGAGGATGTGTCCTGTGTTACTATTGTTGTTGCAGAATTAAACAAAGAAACACATGGTGAGCAATAATGGAGTGGAAATTTTGCGACGAATTACAATAATGAACAGGAAGTGGAAAGCTCATGAAGCACAAGTTTTCCTATATACAGATTTTTAAGGGAGTTCAGTTGTTTGACTACGACGTGCAGGTACTCAGCAGGTTTAGGTACTCAGCAGGTTCAGGTACTCAGCAGGCAGGTGGTATAATACTGCTCTCACATTTGGTTGTGAAATATAAAACCTTGGCAGAAATCACCCTAAAATATCACTAAATAACACATTATATCTCATTTATTCTCATTTTTAAAAAAAAAGAAGTGTAAATTAACGATGTGTTGTTTTATCTGAGTTTATCGGTGCCAGAATATTTTTTGGCTGTAACAATTAATCTACGAAAGTTCTCACCGCCTGCCAACTGCTCAGAGAAAATAAATATTTTGCCACATAACGCCGTAAAATGGAAACTCGACGATGTTTTTACGCTTCAGTACTTGTGCCGATTAAATCAACACGACACAGTAACTGGATCTTTACATAATGCAAGTGCAGATATGATTAATCTGAAATCCATCTAAGTCAAAATGCACCAACGTATAAAACAACTCTTTATTAAAGATGATAAATTATTGTTATTTGTCTTATCCTGGCCACTGTCTATTTGAGCAAGTTTACATCTGATTGACTGCCCCTCACAAACAGAAGGTCAGAACAGCAGGTAGGCGTGGCTGCTAACAGAGTTTCTACAATCCACAGAGAAATCCATAAAGGACTCATCATGTCTGAGGTATGAGGAGACTGAGTTATCTCACCTCTCTGTCTGGTTTATGTGGTTTCATCAGCTCCACCACCTGCCCTTTCCTGACCAGAATGACCTGGGAGTCTCCAAGCCAGGCCACGTACAACGTCCGGCCCCGCAGGAACGTCACCACCCCTGTTGTGCCGCAACGTAGGTTCTGCCAGACAGACACATGTCACAGTGTTCTCAAGAGCAGCTGCATCACCACAAATACTTTGAAACGAGCAGAAAAACATTGAGCTGTTTAGAAAGATACCTCTGTCTCATTCTTATTAAAATTGGACTAGCTGTTGGAATTATACTCATAGCATAAATATAATAAATAAATAGTGTTATTCACCATGAGTAAACTTAACAGTACTTCATAGTTTAGGAATACTGTGCAGTAAATACTACTAAACGGTTTCGTCCTTGGATTATGTGGTTACCTCTCGTGAGGCCTTCTTCACAAAGCGTTCGTCGGTGAGTTTGAAGGCTCTGCAGAGTGCCTCGCTGGGGTCCTGGCTGAAGGATTCCTGCCGGACTAAGTTCACGTGAAGGTGATTGGCCGCATAAATGGCAGCATCCACACCTCCATGACCGTCAAACACAGCAAAGAAAGCCTGCTCTTCCTGATCCTGGCAGACAGGAAAAAACGTGATTTTGTAGGCTGGACTGCATGGTGTGAAACTCCCATATCACAAAAACAAATTTTCACAGTTATCTATTTGGCATTAAACTTTTGATGTAGTCCCTAAATACAGTAAACTCAAATGACTTAATGGCCTAATTGGTCAAATGATGTAACGTAATATTGAGACTGCAAACATCACAATTTGGATATATCAAAAGTTACTGTATGCAATATTTGCTGAGGTATTATATATAAAATATACGGAATTACAGGTACTTAAATGCTACATATGGGTCCTTTTAGCATGATGGTGGGTAGTTGCTAGGCACCATGATGATGAAATAAGATCCTTCAGGGGCCCAAGATGTACCTGGCTGCTCAAGGTCTGATCATGTCGGAGGAGTTTAGGGGCAACCAAACAAAGAGAGAGAGAAGCTGGGTGTTTAATATGATTTGTGCCAAATCGACTGCATTCTTTCTTATTGCCAGCAGGAGGCGACTTCTCTGATTTCGGAAAACATTTTACTGTGGAGTTTATGGTCCTAATGTAAGTTTTTGAGCCCTATTTCATCAATAAATTATTAAATAAAAATAAAATTGTTTGTTACAGTTTAATTCAGAATACAAAATAATAAATATGGTATGCTTAGGACATTTGGAAGGCTGCTAAAGTCCAAACTGTGAGCTGCATTATCTTGCAAATATTTTTCAGACAGGAGTAATTTTATTAATGTATTTATTTTATTATTTATTTTAATTTACCTATTAATTTTACTTTGGGGTAGTTGTTGACTTCATCCTAATGTTGAACAACTGCTGTTTGCTAACGTGGTTAGCTTAAAGAGAGAATGTTGCATTTTAGTCGTGGTATGCTTGAATTAAGAAACCACTTGATCATCAGAGTAATCAATATTACAGACAAGAAGAGCTTTACTAGTAGTCAAGGTAAACAGCAGACATTTGTCTAAAGTTAATTTACATCCACCATACACACACTTTTAACAATGGTGGATGTTCACTGCTTTCTAATAGTGGGATTAGCAAATGTACATGTGCTGCTTTAAATGTTCCATTTCAGACAGTTTGAGTAGGTGGACCCTTCACATTTCTTTTGTTTTGAACAGATATAAACATATAGGCTCAGAAAAAGAACATTTTCTGAAATTTTTATATTTTGACATCATTTTAGACTCCTACACCTTGTCCGGGTTTGAGGATTCCTATTGATAGAAAGCCACTATAAATGGAGCCATTGTCCAAATTGTTCCAACTCCCTGATGAAGGCTTATATGCCAAAACGTGTCAGTTTTGTTTAGTCTCTTTTTTTAAGAAAAAAAAGAGACTAGTTGTTATTTGAAAGACAGATGTAAGTTAAATCAGATTATCTTTATATGGCCATTTCAGGCACAGAACTCTTGCTACAAGGAAAGAAGCCCCACCCACATGCTCTTCAAATCTTCTTTTTGTTGGGAAGGGCAGCCAATCTTAAAAAAACCTAGCTTGAAAAGGCTTGTTGTTGCTAACAGAGTACAAAAATAGAAACAAGGGGCCAGAAATGAGCATAAAAGCCTTGCTACCTTAAGTTTAGATGTTGTGACTGAAAGTTCTGAGGTCTAATGTTAGAGAAGGGTGGACTGATATTAAAACAGACATTGGCAACCGTCAACATCAAAAGAGCCATTTTAGCTCCTCTTACCAAACAAAGGGAAAAAAGAGCCGCACACGCAGGTGACGGCGGGGGCTGACGGTGGACAGATAGGATAAAAATAATACACATAGTATATGTATTAATGTTTGATCTGATATTGTCATGTTAGTGTTGTTTCTGAATAAACAAAAGTAACGTTGGTCCAGGTTCAACATTGTAGTGATGTCATTGTTTTGCGATGTGGAAAGACCGTCCCACCACACACAAAACCGTAACCCTGATCTCATAACCCTAACCTATAGCCCCGTAATCCTAAACCTAACCTTTTCCTAAGTGGACATCAGCAAGTTTTTTTGAAAGTCGCAAAGCTATGACATCACAACAATGTGATTGGTCAGTTCCAATGTTGATCCCGGACAATCATTATTGTGTTGATCCAGGATAGTGTATTAATTAGGTAATGATTGACCGTAATTCTAACCCATGGCTCATGAGCTGCAGATTGCTGACCTCTGGCCTAGCGTAACAAATTTAATGCATGAAGTTTTGTGAGTTTTTGACACTAACCCCTACCTGAATATTGAAGAGTGTGTTGAAGTCAGGGATGATGATGTGCTTGTCCTCCATCTTGCGCCGCATGTTCTTGATGGCGTGGATGGACGTCTCATAATATGGCTGTGGACGACGGCGGAAGGGGAGCTCCTTCAGCCAGAGGCAGCACGTCTCAAACAGTCTATTAAACACCAGCCGGGCCAGCTTCACAGACTCCATCTCTGACACACACAAACACACACACACGATGAGCCGGGCTGTTCTATTTTAGCTTCATTGCTTCCACTGTTGGTTTGGAGCTCAGTTTATAGAGCTTGCCCTTTTGAAAGTATACTCTATCAGAGATGTATCTTTTGAACATCAGACAGTGCGTCTCTAGGTGCCTCTGAAAGCTGTCTGAGAGGTGATCGCTCAGTCTGCAGTAACAATAGCTTCTAATAGTGACACAGAGTACGGGAAAGATAAAGAAAATGTGCATGAATCGCTCTTACAGTTTAATCCAGTTTTCTTATCATAGCGAAAGTAAAACAATATTTCGGTTACCCTGAAATGGCACATCTGTAAATCAGTGATCATTTTTGTGACCATTTAAATTTATATGATAGTTATTTATTTCATTTAAGGAAAGGTTTAATGTAAGTTTGCAATAACTGTTTGAGGTACAAAGTACATTTATTTTTTATGTCAATTAGCTGTTCCTCAATGAAATGTCAGGAAAACACAGAAAATCTTCAGTGTAGTTTCCCAGAGTCCAAGGCAACATTTTTAGATGTCTAATCTAAAACTCAGACATTCAGTTTACATTTATATATAAACTGCAAAGATTCATGTTTGAGAAATTAGAAAACACCCGGTGTTTTTGCTGTTCAAAAAATAATGAAGGGAGCACTTATCGTCACAATATAACACAACTTCAGGGTTACCAATCTGTCCAGTTAGGAAGCAGAAACCATTCTGAATCCATGTCAGCTACTTTGGTGGAAATCAAAGTGATTAAAGGTGCATTTGAGAAGAAACAACGAGACAAGCCCTAAACAGGGGATGGTTTCGCAGGTGGTGCTTCAGGGCATCGCTCTCTCCTTCTCCTTCCTGACTGATTTTTCTAGTTTTGCTTTTTGCTGGTGCCTTTGTCACTGCTGGCAACAGGGGACGGGACTTGCAGCCCATTCTGGTTATCCAGCTAGACCAGCTTCTCCAGGATTTTAGACAGTATCTGTCTAATGAGCTCAGTATAGACCTGCCAGCTCTGTTTCCTGGTGAAAGCCAGTAGAAGTGCATTTTTCTCATCTATGAGCACAGGCCCCACTCTAGGACGTTGGGACCTCATGCACGTGAATATCCTGACCGAAGTCATAATTTACAGGACTTTGGCAGTTTTCCTCCTGTTCTTTCACACATAAAGGAGGAGATCTCGGCCCTTTTGAGCCCTTGTCTTGCTTTCCTACAGCCCATCTCCTTATATCTCGTCCACGCTCTTCACACAGGAAACCTTTTGATCGTGGAGAAGCTGGACTCCCTGTGCAACAGATACCATCTCGTGGTAACAGCAGTGATCAGGACACTGGCAAAAAGCAAAACTGTAGAAAAAAATAGAGCCACAGAGGAGAAGGAGAGAGCAATGATCTGTGCCCACCACCTGCAAAAACACTCCCTTTTTGGAGCCTGTGTTGTTGTTGCCTTTCAGTGCACCTGTCGCCAATTTCATTTGCATCAAAGCTGAAATGGACTCGCAGTGGTTTCTCCTTCCCGACTGGAGAGATTAATATCCCAGACGTTTGTGTGTCATACTATGATGATCAAGTGGTCCCTTAATTCATTTGAGCAGTGCATTAAGGGATTACATAAATGAGCATAAATACATTTTCTGGTAACTGATCAGGATAAGCCATTGCAGGGGTGTGACGTCTGTGTCTGTCACCATATCAATTTATTTTAATTTACCGACTCTGTCTTCAACAAAACCTCAGTAGTTAAGTTCAGTTAAGTTGATAGGGGGGATTTAATAGCTGAAAATAATTATGTGTTAACATTGTTATCTTGCTACTTCTTTGTTCCTATATTTTCCTCTGGCAGGTTTTGCTCGTACTGGCCAGATGGAGAGGAAAAAAGAAAGTTAATGAGTCGAGTTTCAAACCTTCGTGAGGTTGGTCTACATTCAGCTTACAACAAGAGCATTTTCTTTAATGAGTAAGTATTTGAATAAATAAACCTTTTTATTGCTTCATGTGGATCACAGTTCCAATTATTTGGTTGCACCGTTGCCATTTTCATCCTTACAGCACAGTTTTCTGGACAAGGTTTAATATTTCTCCTGATAGCAGAAGACAAATCGTCAGTAACATTTACCAAGAACTGCTTTGCGAGAGAACCGTAGCAGAGCAAACGCATAAGTGGGCATTGCTCGTATTGCATTTTTATTCCAAACAAGATGTTGTTTTAGGACAATTTCTTTTCTTCTTACCCCCACAAAAATGAAAGAAACATGGGTGAAATTAAAGTACTTTATCCCTGGGTAGTCCCTGCACATCTTCCTCTCAGAGAGATTTTACAGGGTGAATTAAACTAAAAGGTTCTTGTCTAAATTTTTCTGCTGTGTCAAAAAAAACAACCAACAATGACATTTGAAAACGCCTCATCCCCCGGAGGAAATTACACCCTTGTGAACAGAGGCACTCCAGGGGCCTGTTTTACTTTGTCAGAAAGGCAAAGTCATTGGCAGATTTCACTCAGGTACACAAGTTAGTGGAACAGAGGCGAGCCTGTAAGCAGAATAGGCGCTCGCTGTAATAACCAAGTCTGTGCGAGTATGTGAGCGTGACCTACTAATGCTAGCTGCCGGTATTATAGTCTATCCTGATTTTTCTCTCTCTTCTCGCTGTTACTCTGCTTGAAAAAATATGGCATCAGCGAGATGGAGAGCCAGCTGGTGCTGCATCCCATTCCCCCCACTCATCCTCCTTTTTAAAAGTATGTGCACATCAAACCCAATGTCCTGGTAATAAACTGCACTTTGTGAGCCGAATGTTTCACGCTCTCCTCCCGTCTGTCTTGCTCCAAATGGAGATGTTGTAAAGGTCTATTCATAACACCTTGCAAATAGTTGGAGGGGGAAAAAAAGAGAATTGTGGCGTGCAATGAAGCGGCATCAAACAGGATGTGATCGGCTGTTACACAACACAAGAAGCACAAGCAGAGAGATGGTGGTGGTGGTGGTGGTGCACTCTGAGCCTCACTACAACTCCAGCAAGAGCAGAACATTTACAACCTTTCTACAGCTCCTGATGCTGGATTCACTGTATGCTCTTCGCCCGCTTAAAGCAGGAGAACTAAAGAGAAACTGGTGTAATGTAATGGAAACAAACCCAGTCTTTATGCTTTTAGTAAATAATGAGTGTTTTTGGTAATTGGATTGCATTTATATTTTTGTACTTTTTCTATTTATTTAATTTTTTTCAATGTTGTATGTCTCAGCTGACGTTCTCTGCTCCTTTATAATTGCTCTGTTGAGAATAAATAAAGTGTTTTTGAATTTGAAACGTAAAGTTATAATTTCTTATTCACTGTAAGAAAAAACAACATCTCTGACATATGTTAGCAATACTAGATTTTTGTGACTGTTAGCAAACGATTGGCTGCACAACAAATCAAAAATGGTTAAAAACATGTTTTCAAAGAATAAATCATTTTTAAATAACTGATATTTGTACGTGCCGTTGCAATATACTTAATATTTCCTACCATGAACCTCTGAATTTACTGCTCCTACAACTTTTGGTATTTTGCAGAAATAGGTCCATTGTTGTGGCATGGATAATGGCTGTCAGTTAATACCTCTATGTCGCTCAGACTCTGAGTAGCAGAGTATCTTTTTGTCTAAATATAAGTAATTATGTTTGAAAATTTTGTGGGGTTTTTCATCTCCTTTTTGCACAAATGATTGTGTGATAGCATCACACAGTTGCTGCAGATTTGTTTTTCCCGTTGAACCACCAGTCCATTTGATTACAGTGAACTCAGAAACGAGTTTGAGATGATTTAAGCTTTTTTACATGGTGTGTTTTCCTGCTGGAAGCAGTCATCAGACGATGGGTGGACTGTGGTCATAAAGGGATGGACATGCTCATCAACAGTAGGCAGGCTGTGGTGTTTAAATGATGCCCAGTTGGTAGTAAGAAGCCCAAAGTGTGCCAAGAAAATATCCCCGACACAATTACACCACCGCCTGCCTGAAATATTGATACAAAGCAGGATGGAGCCCTGCTTTCATGTTGTTTATGGCAAATTCTGACCCTACAATCCAAATATAGCAGAAACCAAGACTCGAGACAAGACAGCAATTTTAGTGAGCCTGGTGAACTGTAGCCTCAGTTTCCTGTTCTTAGCTGACTAACTAGTGCTGTTGCTGTAGTCCATCTGATTCATTCAGAGTTGCTCTTCTGCATTTCGGTTGTAACAAGTGGTTATTTAAGTTACTATTCCCTTCCAGAACTGATACTCAATGGATATTTACTTTTTTCCAAGTATTCTCTGTAAATCCTAGAGATGGCTGTGCAGTAGATCAGCAGTTTCTGAAATACTCAGACCAGTCTGGCACCAACAACCACACCACCAGGATTAAGAGAGCAAGCTACAGTTGAAGGACTCCCTTTGAAATGAAACTGTTTTCCTTCACAAATCGATCAAAAGGGCTAACAGAGCAACACTTTAGACTGTCAATACTGAACGGGTTCCTTTACTTTAGTTCCCAAAAGAGTCATTAAGTTAAAAAACAAGTCATAAATACATCATTTCAGCTTATTTTTTAAAAAAACCCAAAAACCCCAAAAAGACAGTTGCCTTTGAAAACAGCTGGCAATGTACATGTTAAACAGCAGTTCTTTGGGACTATTTTTGACGAATACATAGCTCGTCCTCTGCAAAACATGACAGCTGACAAACTGACAGCCTAATTGCAGTTTGAGCAGATGTTGACTGTTGAAGGTAATTTGTATATCTTTGCATGCTGTGTTTTCTCCAGTATACAGCTTTCATGTAGCTTGAAAACCATTTTGATGTAAATATGCTGGCCATTGTTGGATTTAGCACATCCTGGCTGACAGCTTTGGGTGTGCTTCGGAGTCTACTTTGTGCCCTCTAGCGGTCAAACACCTCTCCGTGCAGCTTTGTGGGGGAGAACTGGGACAAACCCCTGGTGGTTATATGCCTATGTGCATGTGTGTGGGATGAAGTGAGAGAGAGACCTAATTTGTGTGAGAGAGCGGTCTCGTGGACTCCCTGGGGACTCACGTGGTAATGGGTCAGCTCCATCTTCTACAGTCTTATTGAGGTGGTGAATAGAGAGGTCAGTCTGCAGGAGGCTGTCTGCTGTGGCTCTGGCCAAGGCGGCAGCCAGGGAGCACGGGCAGTTACTGTGGTGAGGAGAGACGACACAGTTAAGAATGGGCCAGAAAGAAAAAACATCTCACATCATCGACTGACAGCATGATCTAGGTTTATTAGGAAATATATTCAAGGATCCACAATACTAACATGCCGGAACAAACAGCATTACTAATGCTTTCTTGGAGCCTTAACACAAACAAGTTTTGGCAGGTATTATCGGCTGGTTTTGGCTCGTCACAGGTGTGGGCATCAGCACAGAGACTGCATATCTGATTATAAGTAATAAGAAATGACAGCACACAGATCTCAGAAATATACATCTGTGGTCATTTTTTCGCTTCAGAGCAATCACATTTTTACATAGCAGTAAAATTATTAAAAGTTACATTTTTATAATAAGTCATGCCATTCACTTAACAAGGCAAGGCTGAAAGATGATCTAAAATTGCAGTTCCTCTAGTCACCACTTGAGGCTGGCTCCAAAAACGAGTCAGTCCCGATAGACTCCCATGTTAATGAACGTGTTTGCAGCCTGGTACAAAAAAGGGTTGGGTCTCTATGCATAGTTTCTTACTTTATATTAACTGTAAGGTAGGCGATTTATTTTTCATCCATTTTCATCCACACATCCATTTGCATACCGGTGAGGCTTAATCTTGGATATGGCTTTCTTGATTGACATATGTGGTGTAACTGCTAGCTATGTGCTAGGCCTCACCTCTACTATTCGGGTTTTTCAGTCATGGATTATCTTCTAGGCACATGATGCTGTAGGGTCAATGAATAAGAGCTCAAAAACATAAAATCAGTTGGGGCCCATTTAACAAACACAAGGCTAATCACCAATTTCACAGCAAACACTTGCCAATGGGTCAGGGAATACAATTTTTTTTTCTCTAGAAACCAGAGGTTGTATCACGTCCAACATGGCGGACCACTCTTGAGAAATATGACATCACATGAAAAACCTAAACAGAATTTATTACATGAGTGATTCTCAAAGTGTGGGGTACCGCCCCCTAATGGACACTACTGATGAGCTGTACGAGATATTTCACAATAAACAAAACACCTTTAACTTTACACTTTGTAATTCTGTTTGAAATTAACATTAATATTTAAAATATAGGTATAAAATATAAATCAAATATTAAATACAGAGACCATTTCTAAATAATCACAGTTAAACAAAGCCATGGAATTTAAATCACGTGTTTTTAGAGCTAAAAAATTACAACAACCAAATCACAAATGAGAAATCACTTCATTTTGGTGTGCGTGTGTGTGTGTGTGTGTGTGTGTGTGTGTGTGTGTGTGTGTGTGTGTGTGTGTGGCTGCAGCATGATTCAATTTGGGCACTCCCTGAATTCTGATATCATGCATGTCATCTGTGGAAAGCCCACGTGCGTATTTGCCTTGAAGGATTTTAAAATTTTATAACACAAAGTTCTGCTTAGTGCAGCAGAATATCACAACATCTGGCCACATCTGCGCACGCTGGAGGAGGTGTGCCTTTTTCTTAAGGTTAACGAGAGCTGGGGAGGAGGGGATGAGGAGGAGACGGAGTGGGAGGAAGCAGAGGAGGGTCGTTTGAAGGACTGAAGGCTTGCTGTACATGAGTCACCACGATAACTAGGCCACATCCAGATGCAGGTAACCATAGAAACCTAAAGTCTGGATAGTCTCCATAGCACTCAAATTAACTTGAAAATATATCTGAACTGAAGTGATGTTAGCTCAATGGCTTTTTAATTAAGGAGCCACAAGCAGTGAAAATGACTCTCCTGAACTGGAGTGATACAATAATCTGACCTGGTCACACCTGAAAATCCTTCAAGCATTCACACAATCTAAAACTTCCGGCAGGTGTGTTGAGAAGCTCTGATTTTGGTTACATGATTTGTTAATGAAGCAGTAATGTTGGTTTTAAAGAAAGCAGGGTATGACCGAACAAAGGTTCAAACCAGGAAACAGCACCTGAGGCTGTGCACTCCTCTGGGGGTGATTCATTAAGTGGGACAACAGATGGGAGGCAGCGAGTGTTCAGAGGTTACTGTGCTGAAAGAGAAACTTACAAACTGAAGTATATATGTGTCCAAAAAATTTGTCATGCTAAACATATTCTAACACCCTATGCTAACATCAATAGAATATACACGGCACACCCAGACTACCAGCTATGTAAGGCTGTAATAAGCAAAGTGGTACTTTTGAGAAGTTTCCCTTCAATGCTTTGTGTGCCTAGAGACCAGTCGCTAACCTCCAGTCTCTCTTGGAAAATGTGAATCCCAGGACAGACGGGTTGCTGGAGCAAATCTATCACAAACAGTGTTGGGGAGTAACGGAATACATGTACCGCCGTTACGTATTTAAAATACAAAATATGAGTAACTGTATTCCGTTACTGTTGCCGTTTAAAAAGGTGGTATTTAGAATACAGTTACTTTGTTAAAATATATGGATTACACAGCGGTACTTTCCTGTTTCATATTGTCGCGGGTCAGGCCTGTTTGGGTTTTGTTTGACAGCTATGTTCTGTTGTTCCAGGTGGCAGCGTTACGGTTGCCATGGTTACAGGGTGACGCGCGCTCTCTTTGCGACTGTGTGTTTCCTGGGTGAGAGGAAACACACAGTCGCAAAGAGACTGTTGTTGTTGTTGTTGTGCTATGCTAATAGGCAGAATGCTACAGACATAGCCCTAAAGAATGTAGCCTCATGGGCAGTGTAGTCCGTGCTGCAGGGAGAATGGACTGCCATACCCGTTATGTGTCTGTGAGCGCGAGGAGGGAGAAAAAGGAGAGTGGAAAAGTACGAGTTGTCATCGAGCAGAAATAGGAGCTGGTATCATGTAAATATAATAATAACCACTGCTATTTTTCAACTACGAGCCCGACACGGAACCTGACATATTAGCCAGAGGTCCCTTTACTACGGTTCAGAGCCGCGGACCTTCAGTAATAGTAATAAATCACATTCATGTAGTTGTAAACTGCATGATAATATATTAAGTAATCCAAAGTATTCAGAATACGTTACTCTCATTGAGTAACGTAACGGAATACGTTACAAAATACGTTTTGGGGCATGTATTCTGTAATCTGTAGTGGAATACATTTTAAAAGTAACTTTCCCAACAAAGATCACAAATAAGTATAAGGTGTTGCACTGAAAACCTCCTTGCAATTGCTTTGGTTGCTAGCAGGTCGGCATGGTCGCCTGTGGTTTGAATGGTCAGTGCCGCGTCTGCAAAAAGATGTAGTGAGACTTTCTCGTCAACGTAAAAGTTGTGCCTTACCAATGCAACCAAACATGTTTCAAAAAGCAATTAGTTAGTGTCTTCCATGACCAAAACAATCACAAACAATTGGTTGGGGAGTACACATTTCTCCCTAGCAACCAGAGGTGCGAGTGAGTTGCTGACTGGTCTCTATACCTATGATTGAGGACACTGGATTATATTAACCTGAAACCTTATCTTTTGCTAAAGTTGACCAAGTAGTTTTGGTACCTCAGCCAAACTCTGCTGCAACTAAAAACTGACAAAGATCACTGAAAAGTGAAAATATTGAATCGAAGTAGGTCTAAAAAACACTAACGACACTGTTTCCCAAAGAGTTGAATCATTTTTTGGGGGATGCTGTGCACATGTGTGGGTGAATGGAAATGGAGATAAACTAACCCTTTATTAAATTAAAGATTAAGTAATATGATTAATAAATTGCTCGGACACATAAATATGTTTAATTATCTCAGCAAATACATCCACTTCTGGATGGAGTGGCCATTCAACTTGCAGTGAACTCAAGAGCATAACAGGTCAGGACTGGAGCTGACCAACCCCAGGACCAAAGACTCTTTGGGAGGCATCTGAAGTGACTGGCTTTGTCTGACAGAAGTGAAACAAAAACAAAAAGTCCAGGGCTGGTTGGTTAACAATGACTTGAACCTTCAAAATAAGAGCGAGGGCACTGTCCACCAGTTAATCCATGGTCCTTTCAGATAGATAATTTAAAAATGTCTTGATGTGGAGAACACTTAACTCAAAGTTTTGTTTTTAGATGTTAGGCAAACCGCAGACTAGTGGGTAAAAAAAATCTGTTGCACATCGCTAACACAATGATAACTTGCTGTGGCTGGACATTGTTTACTATTTAGTTCACCACGTAGAAAATTGACTAATTTTGATTAGTGCTAAACACAATAGGTTTTGTGTCTGTTTTAGTGCTTAGATTTAAATCTAAAAGCACTTATGGTCAGGTACTTTGTTCAAAACAAAAATATTTCAGCATCACTGGGATCTCCAAAAGCAGTTGCAGAACAACAACAACATAATCTGTACCAGATGTCAGTAGATTTTAGTCTAGACCTCGATCAGCATTTTACAGCTGGGTTGTTCCTACATCTAAAAAATGATGGTGTCCGAAAAGGCATTTTGACCTTTCACCAGAGAAAAATCACCAGCACTATGTTTCCTTTGATTCATTTAAGCTGAAAATATGTTTTTGTTTATAATATGTCTGCTGTGTAGACTCTTAGCTTTAACTATATCAGCCTTACATATATAATCACTCCCAAAGGCTGATTTTGACCCCATCCTGCTTGTGCAATGTGTCATTTTGAACTCCTTGGAGCACAATATATCCATCATATTTTAACTTCAACAGATATACTGCATAATGTTCCATATTAATTTAAAATGTAGCACTAGGGCAACTGAATACAGATAATCTCTGTTGGACACTTTCAGTACAGTACTCTGTGCACTGCATTTAATTTCCCCCTAATAAATGAGCTGGGTTGGCTGAGTACAACGCAGGGACATATTCTAAAATTAAATGCAGTCAGTGTGAAAGGGGCCTCTGTGGCTCGTATGTCAAATAGCATGGGTTTAATCAATGAAAACTCAAAGCCAGCGGCAGCCAACCTCAACATTTTTAATTAATTCAGCTGTACTCTTGCTAACAGAGACAGCTAAGTGAGTTAATTTCCATGTACGACTGAAAAGATGTGTGTTTTTACTAGCAAATACCATTAGACGACTCTAACAAAGCGTGGTCTCATCGCAAGACTGACCTCCCAAGCACATCAACAGCATGAGCCATTTTACTCGTACCCATGGCAACATGGTGTCCTTTAAAGTAACAAAGCTTTCTTGCGGGATTAATTATGACAATGCAAATTCACAACCAGAGGAGGTCAGGGTGGATGGGTGGGTCCTAAATACATTTGATTTTAAGTAGATGTAGCTTTATTTAAAATATTTTAATTCCTGGACTCAAATGAGAGCTTCTAGAGTAGCTTTGCATGACTCATAGTTTAAAAAAAAAAGCACGTCTTCCAGTGGTTCATGGAGCCATGTTTTAGTATTCTGGCCATTGCTGTGGTGTTTTTGTAATAGTGGCTATAAATGAATAAAAATGCTAAGGTATCAGCTGATGCATTCACTGACTGTGCAGGTATGGGGTGTAGATACTTAAACCTGCTGAGTTGGATTGGTGTGAAACAACGCATTAATAAAAGAGTAGAATTTGTCTTGTTGCAAAGGCATTTAGTGCAATTTATCACACAGCAAGCCATTTATTTGTTAGCTAATTTAAAACATAATAAAATCCCAGTGGGTGAGTTTTTTGTTATAAAGGGTCAAAATATCTACTTTTTTGTATGAAGCTGCAGATGTAGTCTTGGAGACTAACACTCCTCAAGTGGCCACAGGAGCAACTGCAGTGTTTTGCATTTACTCTGCAGCCACAAGATATTCCCTTGATTATTATTTGTCATCCATCACGTTGGAGCAGTTTATTTATAGATTAGAGGAAAACAGTTGCACCTGCACATAAAGTCTTAATTTACATTTCATGTTGCCAACAAGAAGCTCTAATTTGCTTTTTACATTTGCAGTTACAACCTGCTGTTGCCTCTCCTTTCTTCCTGCTCTCTCAGTATATTACAGTGTTGGAGAAAGAGCCATGCCATGGCAACCACAAAAACTACAAATAACTTCACTGACGATCATCTTTACAGAAATAGTTAAATATGTTGAAAAGGCAATTACTCATTCCCACCCTGACACTGAGCTGAATATATCCAGATAGAATATGACGTATTCCTGTAGCTTCACGACAGACTTGAACTCTCGTGAACCTCAGGAACTTTTCAACAAAAGAGAAACTTTATTCGTGTTTTACTGTACTAACACGACAGTGCAGAATCGGTGATATCTTGCAGCAGCTTTAGGATCACAGTCCTGTTTACTTTATAGTTTAACAGGTTCATTCAACCTGTAATTTGTGTAAAAATGACAGGTTGTATTTCCCTGATAATTTATCATCAGAGTGACTCAAATGGAATCACATGCTATAGTCTTTCCAATCACTATATCTCACTTCAATATTTGAGAGACTGGAAGGAGGAAAAAACAACAACTCTTTGATTGATTACAGCATAAACACCTGGTATATACACTTAAAAACTCATTTATATCGGTCACATGTGCTCAGTGTCACTCTGCTGTCCTCTGTGAAAAGATGGGGCTGCCACCGGTGCAGCCTACCAGTTCTGTAGCGAACGCCAGGCCAGCTCCACCCCGATGAAGTCTGATCCTGACAGTTTGGTCAGAAACATGCACAGGAGTATCCACTGGAGGTCATTTGGCAGTGTTACTCCTTGCACAAAATATCTCATACTGCTGCTGGGTTGAATCCCTTCTAGTTGTCCAGCTCTCCTCATATCTCTTGATATCTCCTCCACTCACTTGAGACTGTGCTGGGAGACATTGCAAACCCTCTCGCATCACCCTGGAGAAGCTGGGCAATGTGTCCAACCTGAATGGCCTACAGGCATCATCTCATGCAACAGTGACAAGGGAACCAGCACAAAGCAAAGACAGCAACGATGTGTGGCCACCACCTGATAAAACATTGTCACTTTGGGTTGCACCAAAGCAGCTGAAATGGATTCACAACAGTTTAAGTGGACAGATAAATATCACAGAAGTTTAACTGACCAGATGCTGTAAAAAAGGCTGTAAAAAAATTTTTGAGGTCAAAGGCCAAAAGAGGAGGCTGAAGCATATTCAAGGTGACAGGGTGAAACACAGGTGCACAGACGAACCATCAGAAAGCTAACAAGCCTTTAACTTTTGACTTCCACAAACCAAATAAGTTCATCCCCAAATCAAGGTGAATGTTTTGGAAAGTTTGAAGAAATTTTCTTGAGAAATCCTGGAAATATCGTGTCCATGAGTTCAGAGCGGAGGAATGAACAGATAACCCAAAAACCTCATGCTTCTGTCCACGACTCACGCCACTGAGGAGAAATAAAAAGGCAAAGTAGCTTGAAACTCTTTACTGTGTTTTAAATCTTTTTGGTTTTCATTCAACATCATATTTCTTTATCTGCCTGACAAAGAAAAAAGTTTTATATTACATGTCCTGTAGAAACCTGTCTTACATTAGGTCCTTGATGCTGCTCTCAAACTGGGTCAAGGCCTAGAAACATGACAAAAGGAGTAGTAGACGCCTGCTCCCATAAAGCAGCATCCACTGTAACCTCATGGGTAAACTTCTCCTTGAAAGTGTAGACGCTGTATTGGTGAAATATCTAGTTCTCATTCTTAAAGCGCAGATCAAAGGAAAGAACAACACTGTCTAGCCGTAATGTGAATTTAGTCATCTAAGCCTGCTGCCAACATCAGGTCAAAAGATATCCTTGAAAAGGAGGTCTTTGAGTTAGAAATGTTTCTAAAGTGCTCCCAAAATATCACCATCACATCTAACTTTCTGCAGTAGCGGTGGGCTGTTTCACTTTAGTAAATGTCCCACCAAGCACCGAACATTTTCTGGGTTAAATCTGCCTGTCACTGCATTTATTTAGCCCAGAAATAGTCACTGACATCGGATTTTGTCCCAATTTAGCCTAAGATCGGCATCTGTTTTTTTGGACCACAGAGATAAAACCATGAAAACGATGATCATAGCACGTTCAACTAAGTCAGTCAGACATCTCATTAACTTTGAAACCTGGAAGGTTAAAAGCCATCTTTGCAGATTTGTCCCTTTCCACTAAATTTGCCTGAAAAGGTGAAAAAAGAACCGTCCTTTCAACCAAATCTCAATGTGGTTTGCCACGTATGCCAAAGCTATCTTTTCAGCGACTTTTAGAAGTGGGGTTACTGTTAGAGGAATGGATCCAATGAATCCAGTACAAATATTTTTATTGTTTTTATACTTGCTGTGGCTTGTTTAGTGTGTAGGTTTTAGCAGTTAATTTTGCTCTCTGTTTTATGTTGCATGCTTTTAATTTGCACAATTTTATTGCACGGCTTATTTCATTTAGTTTTACACCCAACCTGAGCCCTCACCTGATTAGCCACTAACTCAGTCCTTTGCTTTTATCACTTTTTACTCTGCAGAATTTTATTAGTTTTTTTTTTTTTTTGCCTTGCATGGCAATGTTGAATTTTGTTAATATAATTTTTATCCTTTTGCTATGAATAAATGCCTTTTTAGCTGTTATTCTTTGACTCTGTTGATCCCCATGTTGCTTTCTCTTGGCTGCTCTCCACCAAACATAAAAAGGAACCGCCTTCCCCCCTTTCTTTTACACAGTCAGCTCCCATTAGAGACATAATAATGTGTTTGTTGAAAACATGAGGTGGTGAGGGGGGGGGCTCTTATCTGGTACTGAGTCACTTCCAAGGTATTTTCATGATCACACAGGCATTTAGTGATAAGAATATGTTTTTTGTCTCCCTCCAGGGCAAAACCAGCAAACTCATCCAGTATTTCCACAAACTGTGCCCAGGTCTGTGTTATAACAGGTCCTCTGTTCTGCTTTTTGCTTTCAAAGCTGCGTAAACATACAGCATACTCCATTACTGGTTTAAACAAAAAATTATCTCTTTAAGGTTTTTAAGGAGATTTTAATGGTCATAAAGAAAAAAAAACAAGGCTAGGATTGTTTTCCTGTCTGTTTGTGATTTATTCTTCCACGCTCTTTGAAGTAATTAATATTCAAAGGGACTGCACACTGTGTGGGTTTTCTCACAGTGTGGTGAATCCAAATTAGCCGTAGGTGTGGATGTGCATGGTTGTCTGTCCGGGATGAATGACGCCTCTTGCTCAGTGTCAGCTGAGGTTTAGGCAACTGTCTGCAAGATAGAGCAGGAAGAGCTAATTGATGGATGGTTGATTATTACTCAAGGTGTCAGAACCTGGCTGAAAACACTGTTAATGCAGTAAAGCAGAGAGATGTGCTTTTACTTTAGTAACTCTTCTTGATTGCTTTCCACTGTTTACCTAAAAATTACTAGATGCATAATTAAAATAAAGACAGACAGAGAAGAGGGTGGACACCAGGAAATTAGGCAGTATGGGACTGTCCCTATTTGGGCTTCTCCATCACCAGCATCCTCTCCTCCATGTTTCCATTCATAGAAACCCATATTTTCCCCTCCCTCTCTCTCCCCTCTCTCCTCCCTCCCTCTCGGCTGACTGTTGGGGGTGGATGCTGAGCTGAGGAGCTCTGATTGGCTGCAGGTCACACAGGAGAAGACGTGACGCACCAATGACAGTTCCCTGTGGCTCATGCATCACAGTGAGGTCATGTGGAGCGGAGGAGGATTAAAGCAGGGCTTAATCTCAGTTCACACCATCATACTGCAGCGGCACGACTGACTACATGTTACTCGACCTGCGCCGGTTCAGCCGGGCTAAAAAATGCTTCTTTAAAACCAATCTGCAGGCGCTGCTCTGCCCTAGTTTACATATTCTTCCTTCTCTTTATTCTTATGTTGTCTTATGTTTTTTCAGTGTGAATCTCTGAAAAGTGAAAGGAACAAATACATAGATAAAATCATCCAACACGATTGGAGCACAGTAATACTGAGAAAGAAGGCTGGTGCTTTGGATCAGAGTGCCTTGACTGGTGTTTGTGGTACTGAGCTTGCCACTTTACTGGTGACCTCGAGACTTTGTAAAGGACAAACTGGTTTCTTGAGGAAGAAGAACTGCAGTTTTATTACAGCTTTAATATGTGTGTGATTTTTAGTGGATACTTGGTTACTTTAGAGAAGAGCAAGGACATCCTGGACTGATTTTATTTGTCCAAGTAAATAAAGCTGCAGGTTTGGAAAGCCGAGGGTAAAAGAAATAATATTTGGAAGCAGTAGTTAAAAGCTAAAAGCCTGAGACTGCTCAGCAAACAGAATAAATGTACTGAAAGCATTCTGAAGCTCTCAAAAGTGCTAAAGTTTCTTCATGAGTCATATGTCTGTGAAGGTTCTCAGTCATCCAGGTGATCGCAGTCTAAGGAGTTTGTAAAGAAAAGCGTCTGGACTTCTTTAAGCAAGTCTTCAAGCAACTTAAAGAAGTCCAGACGCTTTCTTTCCAAGCTCCTTAGACTTCATTAGTTATATTTTTCTAGTTTTACTTATTCAGTGTTGCTGTGTTGAAACACTCTTTGTGGGGTTAACTAATACCACACACAAACTGCACATTGCCTTCACTCACTCAGGCCTACAGACCGTTCGGAAAAATGTGCATTCCCCAACCAGTTGCAGAGTGTTTGCTGGCAGTCACTAGTTGAACTCAGTTGCGTACGGTTCTCTACCAGAAAACCACCTTCTTTTATTCCTCCAGCTGCTGGTGGAATACACATTTCTCCCTAACAACTGGAGGTTTCCCCTAGAAACCGGAGATTGTGTCACTAAGGCCTTAGATAATCAGCATCCAGTTTGTTAATGTCCTAATGTGTGTGGGGCATGGGGAAGTAGATCTGGATAGAAGGTTTAATATCACCGTACTGACTGTAAATGTTTCACATAAAAAAGTTTTTGTCTCCCATTAAGTGTCAGTAAAATATTAGACTTTATATAAAAGATGGCTACAGTCCTATAGGTCTACACGAGGAACCTGTGCATTAAGTATCTTAATCTTCAAATCTTTCTAATGGCCAGTAGGGGGCGACTCCTAAAGATGTCAGACTGTATAAAAGTCTAGGGTAAAACAATGATACATCTCACTTGTTTTATGACCACAGTGAGCACTTTCCCAATGGGTTTACAGGCTACAGCACTACCAACAATCAAACAACTTTCCATGACCAAGCACATGGTGACAGTGGGAAGAAAAAAAAATCCCTTTTAACAGGAAGAAACCAGGCAGAACCACGCTCAGGTAGGGGCAGCCATCTGCTGTGATTGAATGGGGGCAAGGGAAAGGAGACGGGACAAAAGACATGCTGTGAAGAGTTGTGTTAGAGATTACTAATAAGTAGTAATTTAATTCATTTAGAGCAAAACAGATGGTAAAGCAAGGCTTACGTTGGGGCTGGCTTTGTCTAGTTTGTGATTGATAAGTCTATACGGGCTATTCAAAATTGACTCTATTCATGATGATACAAAAAAAGAAAAAAATCCTTGTAATAAAGGCAAATATACTGGAGACTATTTGTTGTATGTTGTATGCTGACTGGATTTCCCCTCTAACCCTTTCATCTTGCTGTCGCTGGACTGTGATTAGAAATGAGTAAAAGATTTGCAGCTGGTATGGCGGTATGCTTGAGTCAAAGGTGATTACTGGCTTCCCCCCGTGGTCCTTAACTCAGTCTGTGGTTGCTTTTGTTCTCTCATGTGGTCTCTGCTGCGGCTGTGTTTAGCTACAGTCGTGCAGGGAGCTCTGACAGGCTGCTCGCAGTGATAAAACTGGAGAGCTCTGGGTGGATGTGTTAGCAGATGACTCATGCATGCAGCCATGTTTTTTCTCTTTCTTTTTTTTTTCTACCAATGCTTTCTACAAGCTTTTTCTTAGCCCCGCAGCGGAGCAACAAGGTTGTTTCCATAGCAACACGGAAGCAAGTGACTGACAGTCGGTGGTGTCAGTCGTCCTGCTGCCAAGCCCACAGAACAAGCTCCCACTTCATTATTCTAAATATTGAACCTTTTCTGTGCCAAGTGGAGGTGAGAGTGGAAATCCACGGGAACTCACTGGGCTCCATCGATATGTTCTGGTTTGGCCGCCGGTCCCTTGTAGCAGGCATCCCTCATATTAAACCTGGAAGACGGCAGAGCCTTTTCTAGCAACAGAGAGAAAATCCTCAGGCTATTCCCAGCCTTACATTTCCAAAGGAAATGTTGAATTAGCCTGTCCCTAACAACTACTGTTATGTGAACACAGTATTCTCAAGAGGACCTGATAGGATTACATAACACAAAGTGTGCCAGGAAGCCTTAAATCGTGGCATTTTAGTACTGCTTCTCCCTTAAGATGGCTTTCAAATGACTTTGATGAATTAATTTGTCTCCTCAGTCCACACACACCATGTGGTGCTTTAGTCAGTTACTGGGGCCTTCTGGCATTTGATGGCGAGTAGCAGGAGTCCACTGATGCCGCTTCTGAATGCTCCAATATCAAATAATTTGCTTTCATTACATCTTTTTCTGCTAAATCAAGGGTAAAGCTTGGCATTTTATATTTTTCCATTCAGGATTTTTTCACGTTTTAAAATAACACCATGTCGTAGTCTTAATATGCGTTATTAAGCCAAAAAAAACCCCAAACCCATAAAAAATAAATAAATCACCCCTTTTGTTCTTCTAATTTACCTATATAAATAAAGCTGCCAAAATATAATAACCCAACATGCATGTACAAGTTAAGCACTGTATAATCACTTGGTAATAAATACTTAACAGTAATTACTGTTTTTGTTCCTCTTTAAAGGATAAAGCTTGTGCATTTCCGCATTATCAACAAATCCTATTAAAAAGCCATCTTGCCCGCATAAATCTTTAAAAATGGGTCAGAGATGTTATAGTTTCATTTTTATCAAACTGCTGCATGATTCCCTAAAACAACCCGGCACTTTAGTTTTTAGCAGACATTAACAAACAGATTAAATCGTTCTTTTGTTGTGGACTACATTCAGCCGTGAATTACGGGACATTTGGTGCTGTGGCTGCAAAGCAAAGGATGGATACAATGAGGTTGGATATATGCAATTTAAATGTAAGCAGGCATTTAAATATAAAATAGAATGTGTGGTGAGAGCATGCACACCTCCAGGATACTACTGCAGGTGATACGAAGTATTTCCACAGTTTTCCATTCTGTAGTTAGAGTAAACAGAGCTGAGGAAATATCGATGCTTGAATTGGTTTTAGAGGAGCTTTCATGGTTGCAATGATCATGTATTGACTAAAATGTTGGAAATTTTTTGGTTCAAATTAAAAGAAACCAAGTCAGGAAACAATCAAGGTGCAGCAGCCTCCTGTTTTAAAATGAAACCTGTGGTGAGGCTATCCATCCAACCTTTCCTACTCTCTTTGTGACTCTAACAGATAAGATAAGATTTTGTAAGTTACTCCAAAAGTTGGGAAATTCCTCGTATACAGCGAATACAGGTCAAAAAAACTAAACACTAATAGCCAATAAGTAGCTTAATAAGTAAAATCTAAACATTATAAATCGAGGCGCTGTCTGTATTTGTCCTTGTGGAAGCAGAAAGTTTATCTGCTGCCTGCACAGTAATTGGTTTAGAGGGTGGTCTGGATTCATTAATTACCTACAGTCATTCACCGCAGACATTGGGACGACCTCTGCGTCAGCTGGTGGAGAAGCTTTTAAATGGCTCTATATAGCATTAGCATGACTTTGATCTTTAGATCAATCTACTCACTATAAAGGAAGGTCAAAGGTCAAATCTGATATGATATTTTAAATCATATATGATACTTTCTATATGTTGACAATATACACCACAAGTATCATAGTTTTTAAGTTATAAAACATTTTGTCCATTTTATGACCAATAAATCATTAAGCTGATCTTAAAGACGTTGGTGGATTTCAGGCAAAGTTTAGTGGGTTTTTAACACGGCCACACTCTACACCCCTACAAGGTTTTACCAGAATTCATTCAAATTTTTTTGAACTGTTGTGTTTGTTTACAGACAAAATGACGTGCACGCTAAGGAGGTTCAAAACAACAATGTGCAGCACTGCTGTAATTTTGGACACAAACAAAGCTGGAAAGCTGAATACCAGAAATGTCTGGAGGATTACTGACGATGCATTAGCTGGTATATAATGATCTACTACCTCACGGCTAGCTCATAGACAGTGTAAAGTTGAATGTAGCTACAGCAACAACTATTTTAACTGTCGCCATCTGACTGTAAAACTAATCAGGACCCAAAATCCATTTCCAACCACAGGTATGCCCCCCTGCAGGCCTTTAAAAGCGCTGCAGATTTAAAGCATTTCCATGTTGGCTTCGCTTTTCAGACCTGGAAGCTACGTCCATCATATTTGTGTCAGCACATGGGACATCAGTACCCCATCTCCACCTCCTGGAAACCAGTCTGTGGCCTCCAGTTACAAATTACGTCGCCAGGGAAACATGGCAGCGGCGATTTACTGCAATATTTTGGCTTCACTCTTAATAATTATAACAAAACTAAAGTAATAATATGCACTAGAAGCAGCAGCATTTGTAATTAATAATAAAAACCTAGATGTTGTGTAACAGCACCATATCTGATAACACAGTGAAACTATGAGCCTCAGCTACAATGACTCTTTGTGCATGGCGGTGAAACAGAGGTGGTTCTGTGCAGATGTGTTGCCCATCCTCAGTCAACCTGAGCAGTGTGATCTGCCATCGGCTCTCATCAAGCTGCAGTCAAGAAGAAAGTGTGCTGCGTTTGGCCCTTTCAGCAGCTCTACCTCATAACCTGCGTGCCCCTCCGGGTGTTTTCAGAGCTCTGCTGATGTAACATGGTGTGCCTCAAACAGAGTGGAAATGATGGACCAACTGTGACTGCAGACGTCACACAGTGCTGCTGCACACACTCGCAGTGGCATGTTCCACTTACGATGAATTGCACAATGTTGGCTGCAGAGAGGCGTGTCTAATCTGTCATAAAATTAGAAAACCCTTCAGAGCCGCAGAATTCGTACAACCGCCTACGGTACATCTGGGACTGCTGTGTAGGCAGCGGCTCTACTACTTCAACAAGACATGGCAGTAAGTGGAGACTTAAAGGTGACACACTCTGAGGAAAATGAGCCGTACAGCTCTGCATGTGTCATGTCGTTGAAGTGGTTGTGTGTCTGTAGTAGCTGAGTGTAGTCAGTTTTCAGATAAGCCTCGAGCCTGTGCTCAGCCTCCGCAGAAAGACTGGGGAACTTACATGTAATTCCCTGTGAGGTTTTTGAGCAAGCCCATCGCTGCGCTGCACAAAGCCTTAAGGCAGCATTATGTAATCCACCAGCTGGATCGTTGGTGGGTTGGTGAGGGCCTACAGGGAAGCCACATCATGTCCTGACCTCGAGTATCCTTTAATTGATCCGCTTTCTCATAAACAATAGTGACATCTGAGACAAGGGAGTGATCAAGCATATTTTGAGCTGGCTCTCTGCTCTGCATTCAAATCACAAAACAGAGACAGACCTGCAGTTTATTTGATTTAGTTGCTGTAGTGGTGCTGTAGCTTAAATGCACAGATGGATGGCTGGGCTGTAGTTTCGGGAAAACATACTTCTCTTTCTTGAGATGAGAACATCGATACCACTTTATGGTATCTCTGCCCTAAATACTGCCCGGACATTGGATTAGTTTAGCATAAAGACTGGAGGCCAACAGCTGGTCTGGCCCTCCAAAAACACACCTAACGACCCCTCTAGAGCTCACTAAGTATAATGAGAAGCGATGGAGCTGAAAGTTGCAGGCTGTGGGAGGGGTTTTCCATCTCAAATCCCGTAACAAACATCCTCAGTGTTACTTAACACAGAAAAACAAGCCCTTCACAAATACATTAATAACCCTAAACAACTGCCAGCTTTTAACATGATAGCTGATGTTCTACGTTTGCGCATCAGTTTGGCATGGTGAGAGCATTATTTAAACATCAACAATGTGTATTTAAATATCGCAATAGCCATGATGACCCAGTGGTAGCTAATGAGGAATCTGGACAAACAAAAAGAGCTGTTGCAGTGGAGAAAAGGTCAGTCAGAAGGATGGATAAAAGCTGCTCGGAACAGTTTAGTTTCTAAACTAATTCAAAACTGGCACAGCATTTACATTTAATCTGGTCTTCATATCTTTCTTGTAAAGCTTCTTAAAGTTCTGTTGTTGGATGTTTTGGGGGGGATATTTGCCTGATAAGTTTTTATGAGTGCACTCTTTAACTTTTTTTCAAAGAAGATATTTTTTAGTTTAGATGGGCTTTACTCCGAGGTGAACATGAGGTGCTCACACTGCCAGAAAGCTTAAATGCAGCGCAGACATCTCCACCTGTTTCTGCCATGAGCTGCAAGGTTTTAAAACTGTCAGTAGAGCCAAGAGGAACATTGTGTGTGGGCTCATCACTTCAAGAGACTCTTTTGACATAATTCTATGTTGTTAGGTATATGAATGACACATGCTTTAAAAGGAGACCTCTTACGGTCATTTCCAGCTCTATGATTTTACTCTTTGACTTTACTCTAACCGCGCATGAGTCACAGTTATCCTGAAATCCTGATTTATCTCAGTTCACCCCCTATGTCAAACAAGCTGTTTTTGCTCCTTCCTCTTAAAGACAACTTTCTTCCGATTGGCTGCCCCTCACAAACAGAAGATCTCAGTGTGGTTGGAGCTGCTGTGATCACAGAGCTCTGATATCACAGTGATACAAGAGTTTAAAGCAGCTAAGGTTTATTTGTACATATTTGGCTCTAATTATTTGAAGAATGTAGCAGAACATGAGGAAAAGTGGAATATGTCCCATTTCAACATGCTGTGCATATGGGGGATATAATTATTTGATCATCTGTTGAATTTGTAAGTTTGCACACTTACATTGAAATGAAAAGTCACACGTTTGTTATGGTAATTTCATTTTAATGGAGAAAGACAGAATATCAACCAAAAGTCCAGAAAAAAAGTACATAAAAGTTATATGTCATTGAGTCAAAAAACGTATTTGCTATCCTACAACCCACCCAGAATTCTGGTTATGTGCATAACTGTCCAAGGAATCAATTTCTTCCGTTCCACCACCCTAAGCAAGACCAAAGAGCTTTTAAAGGATGTCAGGGATAAGATTGTAGACCTGCACAAGGCTGGAGTGGACTACAAGAGCATCAGCAAGAAGCTCAGTGACAAGGTGACTACTGTTGCTGTGATTATTCAGAAAAGTAAGAAATATAAAATGACTCTATGACCTTCGGGCTGGAGCTCCATGCAGAGAGGTCCAAAAGTGATGCTAAGGTGCTGCTATCTGTGAGGTGCACTCCAACCAGAGCCTACAGCAGGCGAGGGTGTGATTTATATACCTCTCTACCAAATTCTCTGAGGCTGCCAAGCAGAAAAATTGCTCTCGAATATTTTTTAATCATCCTCTTAAGTTGTTGTAAGACATAATCATTGTTGTTTTTAGTGTTTTTTTTTAAAGATTTATTGACAATATAACATCATATCAGCACTGCTCACCTCTAGAATATTTTTTTCTCTTTAACTAAGTGATTTATGCTGATATAGTTGAAAAAAGAGACTCGAATACTGACTTTAAGGCTGTCCAAAGGGAAGTGAATAGTGCAAAATGAAGTGTGCCTTCAAGCCTGAGTGTGTCGATGATCATATCTCGTACATCTGTTTTTTCAAAACACCTTTTTAAATCGCTCAGAGGATGACATACTGGTGATTTGGAAGCGTTCCCTGCATACTGATGTGGCACCTGTGGCTCAGAAAACAGCTGTGAAACCTCTCACTTAGAAATCCAGCCTCGACCAGGCGTGCCAAAATTTAAATTCAAATTTTCTTTGTATTTTATCATTTCATTATTGTGAGCTTTCATCCGTTAAACGTTGTGTCATCACCACAAGCCCTCGTGCATGTTTGATGACTTAAATTGTATTAAAGGCCACAAAAAGGGCAGCGACCTTCACTCTGAAGCTGAAACTGATTCATTTCACTTCCCATGAAATTAGCCGCGGATGTTCCCAGTCTGCAGGGAGACTCAATCCTCGTGTATTTGGTGACCTCCCCTGACATTTTCTGTGGTATAAATGAGGCTAAAATTTCAAGCTGAAGACAATTTCAAACTCGCTTATCTCTTGCGACACACCTTGAAACATCGAAATCGAATCTTTTCCAAAATCACTATTCTGGATTTTAAGATGTGCGTCTTAGTCACCAAAGCCAAATCTCAATATTTAAAAACTCCCAGTTGTCAAAGTGTGCAATCATCCATCCATCCAACTTGAGCTGGAGCCTATCCCAGCAGTTATGGGGCAAAACAATAACCTATTAGACCTAACCTGCTAATAGAATGAGGCTTTAATGGTATTATCCATGTACAGTTATAAATGAACTGTTCATTTACTATAATGATTTAATCTATAAACAAAACTAATTTCAAAGGAAACCCCAGTCTGATTGCACAGCTGCTGGATAATGACACATCAGAGGCCAATCTACCTTAAGAAAACAAATATCAACAGCCTCAAGTCTGAGTGTGTCATCTGTCAGGGAAGCCGGCTAACGGTATGGTGCAATAAACCAAACATGCCTTCAAAGAGAAGCTAGACCTATTTCTACAGACTAATTTAAACCAGAGGCAGCATGACCGCCCAATGAGGCACCAGAGGCAAGTTTATTGTAGCGGGGCAACACTCTTGCATAAAAAACGTCATGCTAGGTCTGGATGAGGGAAATGAGCCATCACAGATACAGTCTAATGGCATGTGAGATGACATGTAGAGGCTATCCCTCACAGACATGAATAGATTTTGTGGTTTCCCCATTTAGCGTGCTTTGGGCAGAAGAGAGATTAAAACTGCTGTTTAAAGAATCACCAAATAAAAAACAAATGTTTGCACGTTTTAGGTTTCTCATTTTTGGGGATTTAGGACTGATAAAATAAGACAATTGACTTTAGAGAATTTATTGGGAGCATTTTTCAGTGTTTTGCAACATTTCAAGATTTCTGCAAACTCACTGCTAACTAGGACTTGATTCAGTGACATTTAAAGTCACCGTGGCTTTCTTCTGTCACTGCCCATCAGTTTTTATTTGTACAAACATTAAATTCACAACCTCAGATATCTCTGTATGACCCTGCATTAGCATACAGAAAAAAAGCCTGATATCGATTCAATTCCAGGAACAATAACTGCACTTGTGCTGTTTGTTTCTGCAGGTGCTCATTCAGATTCAGATAAAACAATCTCGGTTTGTGCACGACTGCTTTGGGGGCATTCGTTCAGCAGCTTTCAGGCACATTTTTCAAGGTCAGACAGGCAGGGATTCTGGACTATAGCGTGAGATGAACTGCTTTGCATTCAGTTCGTCTGCCACAGACATATGACTCATCATTTGAATTATGGGCACCTTGTGTGAACATAGATGCCCAGCACTTTCAAGCAGCAGCAGCAGCAGCAGGCTGGAAGAGCTTCTGCAAAAGCATCCATAATGCTGCAAAAGGAAAAAGGAGGACACTGCACACTTTTGAAGGTCATTGCACTTCCAAAAATGGGGCCTCTCCAGAGCTGAAATTAATTAAGGCGCCTGTTTTAGAGACATCAATGTGAGCCACTGCTGGAAAGACTCTCCATTCTTTACAGCCCAGTATGAGTCACAAACCGTGAACCTGCCACGCTGTAAAACTGGACTGTAAGTAAATGCTGCTCCGTTAACCTGAAGCTCACCTTCTTTTAAGAAAAGCAATGAAAATATCTTCAGTAATTTCTGCCGCTTCACATAAAAGATTTCTATTTTTAAGCATTCAAACCAACACGGCTCCAACTTTTAGTTGTCCTCTTGTAAATGTCAGTAAAAGGTGTTTCTTTTTGAAATACCAAACACATTAGAACAGAAATGTCTCACTGAGAAGAAACTTATGTTGCATCTCTCACACAAAAAGGGAAAGTGCTTTTCACACAGTAAGAAACTCAGGTTGATTAACTTGATGCATAAAAATATCAGAAAACAATTTTGTGATGAACATGGTAATAATCAAATAATCTAATTGTTTTTTGATATTTCCAGAAGCCAAAAATCTTAAGGATACTGAATATATTAGTTTCATTTTGAAACACAAAAAACCAAACATATTTTCTTCTACATTTTTTTTGAAGGTGTGGTTAGAGATGTTTGCTTAAAAGCCTGACACGGCAAGATCATTTATCTGGATATATGAAATTTTAAAAGTATGCTGTGAACTCTTCACCATGTCTCTGGTGTTTTGTTTTATATCTGGAGAACACGAGGAAAAACAATGCAGGATGTAAGAAATGTTGCTGACTCGTGTGCGATCAAAGATATCACAATGTGACAAATATCAAGATTAGCTTTGTTTGCTTCCATTAATAAGAAAAAAAACCTCCACAGGGCACATTTGGAGGAGGTCAGGACGCTGCTGTGATTAGATCTCACCACATGTAAATGCAGCGTGACCACAAAAATCCACCCATCAGGTAGAAAGGTCACCCAACAGGGCCTCTTTCTGCTAACTCACGCAAGCCCAACAAAAAGCAATGAGTAGCATTATCTAGGTACATTATGTTTGTCTGAAAGAGGGCTACTGATGCAACCACACAATGAAAAAGTTAAATGATAAGTGTAAGGCTTTAAAAGATGAAAGTTCAGGAAGAATGGTTCAAAACTCATCTCCTTGTCTCGTAAGAAGCTAGAGGAAATGCATGATGGAGGTTGTTGTGGTTAAAGGAGTTTTTAAGAGGTAGTTAATTAAAAAAAAATCCACGAGGTGGCAAAAAATCATTTTAAGTGAACTTAAATTGGACACATTACCTTAATAATAAGTATATCTGCTTCAACAACACCTTGAAGGCCCAGTTTAAGGCAGGGGGAAATGCAGCAGTTCACTTACTTTTTCAGGTAAGTGATCATTAGGATCATTAGAAGTGTTTGCTTTAGTGAGACTGTGCTTACAGGAGTAAAAAGAAGCTCAATAATTGGGTCACAGAATGACTGCAAAGCTATTCCCAGTACAGGCAGTTAAACTACATACACAGATGAAGGCAAATACTAAATAGAAATGAAGGCCTCCGTAAGTCCTTGTCCTCTAAAATGACTGGATCCTGTGCACGAGAAACGAAAGCAAAATGACCAGGTTTGCTCCAAATGTGTCACTGATGTATTCAGATAAGGATGATGAAAACAATCCAATGCTGTTTATTTAAATTTTACATTTAGAGCTGCCATTAACAAACTCCACTTCCTATTAGCCCTAGAAGGCTAAACGTTACAGTGTTTTTTAGCTGAAATAAAAATGAGAAAGCAACTTAAAAAAAGAGGAGGAGAAGTTTGGTGATGTACACAAATCTCTGAGGTGATACACAAAACCACAGATGTGCTGAATGTGTCCCTTAAATCAGAAGAACTTCTTAAATTAAACACTTTGTGTGTTTGTGAAGAAGACTGGCTTTGTAGTACATGACAGCCAGACTGCGGTTCCTGTCTACGTGCAGTTTGCATGTCCTTTCCATATTTGCATGTTTTGCCTCTGCGTGCTCTGCTTTCCTCCCACAGCTTCGGTCAAGCAGACACTCACGCTCATGACTGTGTGGCCTGTGCTGGTTTCCCTCCCCAGTCTGCCCTGGTCATGTCACATAAATCCATAACTAACTATGCATTCATAAAGAGGAACTCCATTTACTTCTCACAGACAGGAATGACCATGTTTGATGTGAGCCCAGACAGGCTTACCATTATCATTAGCATCACCGGTTACTCTTAATATTACAAAATAAAGAGGGGTTTAACCTCGAAACAAAGACTCATAATTACACAGACTTTGTAGTCTCTCTGTAAAAGGGATGTGCATGATTTCCAGATACTGAGATAGTCAGAAATCAAATGGTTTATGCAAATACGCATTGTATTAAACCTATATAAGAATAAAAGGCAGGACCAGCAGACTCAAACAGAGCTTCTTCCCATGGGCCACCAGGCTACACAGTAACCACAATAAACTTTAAGCAGTCACTGAACATTGCCGACCCCTATGCAAAACCTAGCTTAGGTGCAAAATCCAGTAGTCAAAATACCTGTATTATATCCATCTATAGTACTGTCTACCTGTGCCACTGTGAAAGCTGCTTTCATTAGTATTATTACCTATTTATTTTGTGTTTTTATTTATGTTAGAATAAAAATTGTTTCTAGCTCTTTTATTCTAATAGCACAGCTCATCTGAACGCAGCGATTTGAGTGGAACAAATGTATCAAATTCACATACATGCTCTGACTACACTTGTGTGACACGCCAAGAAACAGACAGATGATGCCTGGAAAATGCTGCCATTATTAGTTTCACAGCTGACATCTGGAGCTCAGATGAGTCCACACAAATGTGTTACTAACAGCTCAAAAAAGAGGAAGGAGAGATGTTATCGCATGTGTACGTGCAAGAGTCGGAAACGGGTGTGAAAAAGTTGCCACCATGAGGCATCCCTGCTGCCTCGTGGTAGTACTGGATGGGTGATGCTGCCTAAATCAAATACTGCAGGTTCAACAATTGCCAGTAGTGGTTGAGGGCAGTGACTGAGGCTGCCCTCTGTGGTAATCCCAGCGAGACTCTCTGATTAAAGGATTATTTCTGAAACTAATTTCAAAGGCTGGGATAGACCAGAGCAGTGCTTGGAGGAAAAAGAGTGGGAGGAATGAGAGGATGAGGATGGGGATGCATGCGAAACAGCCTTTAAATGTGTCGAAGAAGAGCACTGATAACTCTCTAAAAGCTTCCAGCACTGTCTTTCATTGGTATACATTACCAGGCTGGTGTTTTTCTAAGGCAGGATGCCTCAGACTAACAGAAAAACCCCTTTAAGGACAGAGAGAGGCTCTCGCAGCCTAAAAAACACATCTTTAGTTTTTAGAGCTGCTCTAGAAAGCCATACAGTTACTTCCCAGAAGCCTCGATGGATATACATCTCCAGGGGGATCAACTCTCCCGGCATCATATTGCTCTGATTAAACAGTGAGAAGCCAGCGGACAGACAGATGGTAGCATGAAAAAGTAGGACTTCAAACATTCCAGGCAAACACACTTTCTGTGCTCGGGCAGATCTTGAGTTTTCCTTTAAAGCTCACGATAACGACTTTTGATGGTGAGCGGCGGCTTTCACACGAGCGGCGAATGCGCCTGATGTTGTTTTATAGTGTATGTGCGGTGAGGAAGATATCCGCTGTCTTTGAAACTAGTTCAGCTCAAAAGGAGGTCACTTCATTCTGAGACAGTGCAAGTGGGACTTTGGTGGATGTTCTGATTTGTCTGCTGCAAAGTGACAAAACCACCTAACATTTGCTCACTGTCAGTAAAATCCACTTTGAGCTCTGGACTGAAGCCTTATTTTCTGGATCATTGCTATGGTAATACACACAATACATTCCCTCTGTGACTTTGCAGTACCGTTGCTGTTGACGCATCTTCTTTGGCTCTCTGACCTTTATGATGTTCTAATTAAAGCAGAAAGAGGAACATATTGTCAGCTGTGCTCGACAGCCTGTGCAATGAATACAGCTTCATTCTGCTCTCTGAAGGTGAATGGGCTTCTTTTATTAACAGAACGCCTTGGGTTGCTCCACTATGAAAACCAAGGTCCTCCTACAATGTCAGGAATCTTTGTTGCATGTCTCTACTCGATTTCTGTCATGTTTCTACCTCTCGACTGATTCCCAGCCCCCTCTGCGCACTGTAGGAGTGATTGGCACTCCACAGGTTCTCTGTGTCACCAGCATAAAACTGCTGGTCCACTTTTACTATTGTACATGTTGCGTGTCAGGTAGAATATCAGCAAGGTGGAGAAAAGTTACAGTGCTGTGAAAAGTATTACTGATCTCTTATTTTTGCATATTTGTCACACGTTTCAGCTTTAATATTAGACAAAATACCATTTTTAAATTATGATTTCATTTATTAAGGGCGAAAACGTTACTGGTTGTGCCCTACCCTATCATGTGACCTTTTGAGGTCACCTGATGGAAGCTTGAGGTCTCTGAGAAGGCATCTCGAGACTGCATTGTACGTGGCTGAGTTGGTGTCAGCCACCACCTCTGTTCAATGATGGTCGTTCACCTTTGGGATGGACATAGAAGTCCAGTCGCCTTCTTTTTAAGCTCTTACGACAACTTGTGTTTCAGATCAGATCAGATCTGATCAGATAACCAGATAGTGAGCTTGAACTACAGGGCATAAACTGATAGCCAGATATTCTCCTTCAGCATTTTCTGGTAGAGAGGATCCATCAGTCATGGCAAGTCATCCAGGTCGGGAAGAAGCTCAGCAGTCCCAGACCATCATACTACCACCACCATGCGTGACTGTGGGTCACATGTTCTTATTGTGTAATGTTGTGTTTAATGGGACTCAAACCTTCGAGAAGCACAGTACGAAGGCATTGACCCAACAGGCTTAATGAAACTATATGTATAGTTTCCCCAGTGGGTTGAATTTTCTTGCTTTAACTCCTCCACCTGGATAAGTACATTCAGATGGTGGCAGCAGGTGTCCCGACATTGATGACTGCTAGGCAGAGATGAGCAGTAACGCGTGCAGAAAATAGGTTTAAATGTTAAAAGATTTTCTTCAAGTCAGAGAATGGTGCATATAATTTAATTTTTGCTTGATGCATAAAGTTAAAAGATTAAAACTAATAAAACAAGTTTTAAAAAAAGAGACTTTTCCATTTGATTACATTTTGTATGATGGATTATGCAGAAAAAGTAGAATTGGGCTGAAAGATCTATCGCTTTATCACCTATTTAGGTTGTAAATTGTGTTTTTAAAAAAGTAACTAAGTAACTAATTACTTTTGAAAATAAGTAATCAGTAACGGGATTACTTTTTGGGAAAGTTTTTTTCAAGTAACTTGACCAACACTGCTGCTAGGCCTCATCCACTACTCTGACTAATTTAACTAAATCTCTTTGGTGTGTTTGCACTGTTGGAGATCTTTCAATGGATTGTAAGACTAATGTTATTTCTTTCTGTGCAGTACACACCATCCAAAAAAGTAGCGCTTTCATTTTGGTGGATGAATTTCGAGTGTTTTATCAGTCCATTATATAGTCCCAATTTGCCAACACGTGTATCTGTGCCATGAACGGGGTGCCATAAAAGATGGACATAGCTTCCGGGTGTGAAAAAAAACAAACAAAAATGAAATAGTAGCAGCCAAAGTGCCAACAGTGAAGCTTAGAAATGGTTAATGTCACTGTGGATACATTCAACAGGATTCTGCCTTGGAGGCAGATGGTAGCTTAGCACCATTGGCGTCTCAGCCAAGTGCATACACCAAATGTCTGAACCTGCAGTTCCTCTCATGCTTAGCAGGATTACTGTTGCAACAACACATCATCAGGCGGGTAAAACGAACCCGTCTCAGGTCTAAACCTGGCTCACTTTCTCTGTTATTGAGTAAACAATGCAAAGTTTGGCAAATTCTGCTTCACAGCCAAAACCGAAGGCTCAGAAATCAACCCACTGAGTTGCTATGAGCGCTTAGACACCACAGGTCAGTTACCTCGGTGGGATCTTGTCTGACAGCTCCTGCTTAGAAATCAATAAGTCAAGATGATCATAAGGGCCTATGTTCACAGTCTGTATTCATACTAAAAAATTAAGATGAAGTAAGCTTTTGTCCTTCTTCTCTACAGGAAGTGTTACATTCCTAATATAAACTATTCTTTAAAGAGCACCGACTGGTTTTGGAATTAGATTTCATTACTTCACAATATGTTCTTCGTGGATTACTTTTACTTTTTCTCATTAAAACTGCTCCTTGTTAACTAAAATCACATCGTGTTGCCGCTTAGATTCAGCTTAATTATGTTTGGATTACATTCGCATTGGGTCTCTCTTGTTAAGACATTTATTTATCGTCACAACAAAATGATAAATAATAAAACATTTCAAACTGTGCTCAGGAGAGACATCAGAGACAATTAATGTGAGGTAGGCTGCGCCAAGTGGAGGGAGATTGTTCATATGAGACAAGACAATCCCCTGCGTGCTCATAAAACCACAGAGTGTGTCTTCTTTCATTAAACTCCACAGAAGTGTTCACATGAAAAACTGTGTGTGTTCGCATTACGAGCACAAAGACTTGACCTTAAAAAAGCAGAGGACACACACACACACACACACAGTAGATGTTTGGGCCTAAAAAAACAAAAACAAAAAACATGTCCAACTGTTCCAGATAGGATTAAAATCATTTGATAGCACATAATATTACACCACTTCATCTCCCACTAGGAAATAAATTTTGTATCCCAGGATAAGATCCTGATATTTAATCAGCATCAGCTTTGTACAGAATGTTTTTATTTGTTATCAGTTTTAAAGCCGATTTACTGTTAAAAATGCTTTTACTGCTCCTTAATTTAACCGTTATCGCTCCGTGCAGATTGCTCGGTGTTACTACACATTAAAGGTCACTCATTTTTGTGATGCACCAGCTATGTGTGAACACATCTCCTGGTGTGTAGGGGTGGGAAGACTGTGTGTGGGCAGCTGGACATCAATGCTGCTACACACACTCCTGCACTGGCAGTATTTTCTCTCTCATTTGTAGCATCCTACAACCAGGTCCAAAAAAATACCAGAAGCTGCCGGTGCTACCCCTCAGCCTCGCGACAGGGTTACGACTATACCCCATCAACTTTTTACTGCTGAGGGGTAAAAAGTTGGGTTGTTTTTTCAAATGTAAATAAAAACAGATCTGTATCTGTAAATCTCATATAACATATTTAATTCACATTAGCTCCCTTTGAATTTGATGACTGCACGACATGACTAAAAAAGTTGGGACAGGGACAAAAACAAAAAGGCTGGATAAGTAATTGATACTAAAAATAAACAGCTGGAGAAACATTTTAGAAATAATTAATTGGCAACAAGTCGGTGTGACATGACTGGGTATAAAAAGCATCTTAGAGAGGCAGCGTTTCTCAGGAGTAAAGATTTGGAGAGGATCACCAATAAAATAAAATAAAAACTTCTACAAATGTGAAATCATTTCACAGTAATGTTCCTGAGTGCAGAATTCTGTAGACCTAGAATATCTCATCATAATACCATCAAAAGATTAAGAAAATCTGGAGAAATCTCTGTCAGCAAGGGATGAAGGCAAAAATCTGTATTTCGCGCTAACGATCTTTGGTCAGCCATGATTCTGTCATGGAAATCACTGCAAGGGCTCAGGAACGCTTTCAGACGGTGCCATCCACAAACGCATCATGCAAAAAGGAGCCATATGTAAACATGCTACAGATACGCTCATCATTTAAAACGAACTGAGGCAAAGTGGAAAACTGTGCCGTGCTCAGACGACTGGAAATTTGAAATGAATTTTGGAAAACATGGATGTCCTCTGGAGTAAAGAGGAGAGAGATCATCTGGCTTGTTATCAGAAATCAGTTCAAAAGCATGCATTGCTGATGGTATGGGGGTACATTAGTGCCTATGGAACAGACTGTTTATGCCGCTAGAAAGGGTCCATGAGTGCTGAAAGGTATATACCCACTCCCATCCAGATGACGTCTTTTTCAGGGAAGGCTTTTGAGGATCTATTACCACAGCAGGGCTTCATAATAGAAGAGCTGAATTGGCCTGTCTGTGGCTCAGACCTTTTACAAACTGAAAATGTTTGGTGCATCATGAAATAAAAAATACAACAAAGAAGCTGCTTAACAGCTAAAATCCCATATTAGACAAAAAAGTCCATCAGCTGGTCTCTTCAGTTTCCAGGCTGCTGTTAAAAGAAGAGGGGATGCTACACAGAGGTACACATGTCCCTGTCACAACTTTTTAGAGATTAATCATTCTGTTTTATTTTACATCGTCCCAGCCTTTTTCAAATTGGGCTTGTACTTCATCGACACAGCCTGAGGTAAGTCCTCATTAAAAAAAAAGCCCTTGAGAGGTATGCTTGTTCTAAACAAAGCTAAGCTTGTCCTTGACCTGCGGACATGACTTATAAAAGCAGAGGTTTGCCCAGCCCGAAGCAGACAAATGTCAGTCAGTTAAAGTCAAAGAGGTTGATCACAGCAGGCTATAACAGGGTGGCAGCTGTCACTCTCTTTAAGTATGAGTAAAGTTCATCATCTGTTGTCAATTATCTGTTAATATATTTCTGATAAAATAATACCCACCATGTAATTATTTTAGTTTTGATTACTGAAAGGAAAGAAACTGGTCTTTGGAGAGACATCAGAAGGCCTTTAGCCTGCTAGCCTCAGTGTGGGTGTGAAACCGTTCGGGTGTGATTGACAGCTAAGCTGGCAGGAGCATAGGTGTAAACTAACTTCCGCTACAAACTGTAGCTTACAAGCTGAGAACAGACAGAGGTTTGTTAGCACTGATACTGAAGGAACAAACCAACAGCAGCAGGAAGAGGAACCTTTCAAACAACTTCCTGCTATACCACCAAATAAACCAGGGTCCAAATAAAGCTTTATTAAACACAGTGGTTTAAAACTATTTGGATTTTTGCACGTTCAGCTGAATATATCACACCGGCCCCCTGTACTGCAAAGAATTAGCTTTAAAATACTATTATTAGCATTTAAAGCTCTTTAAGGAAGTGAAGAGAATTTGGCTGGAAACACAGGATTAGTTTTTATTACACCTTACAGTGAAGGGAGTGCCGCCACATGGGCGCCAACCGTTCACACATATTTTAACCACACAGGAAAATTCTAATATTTTGGGACAATATATGTTTTAAAGAAGGACCCGGGGTATGAAAACTTTAAAGGTGCCATTGTATTGTACCTTGGGCTAATGAAATAAAGTGTTGTTAAAAAATGAATGGTCTCTGTTAAAATATTACTAATTTTTGGTAACAAAAAAAAAAAAGGAGACGGACAGAACTGGAGTAAACCTGATGCTTCCCATCTTAATGATGACCATGACTTTCACACCAAGATCTAATGGGGAAATGGATTTCCTATACCTGAGATGAAGAGGACGCTGATTTCCTGCAACTTGGATGGTTATAGAAGTTTGGGACATTTGCAATCTCCCACGTGACCTTTTTCTTCTCTTTCTCTTGTAAAGATGTTAAGAGTTACTAATTTCCTCACTGAGTTATTATAGTTTTGTATTTTCTCATTTTCATTTTGTTTGACTTTTTGCTTTTATGTTTAGTTTCACTTCAGTCTGCTTCACTGAGGGAATGGGTTAAATGCAGAAAGGAATTTCCCCACGGGGATCAATAAAGTATGCATCATCATTCCAGAACCGGTTTAAGTTTAGTTTCTCTTAGATTCAGTGTTAGTTTTAGTCATTTTAAATTATTACCATTAAATGGACAGCATATGTCAGAGGCAAGATTTAGGAAAATCAGTGCAGGTATTATGACCCACAGCCTTGTAGACATCCAAAGTCTCAATAAATGCATCCATCAAAACCTCATCAGACAAGTTGAAATACAATTTATACTAAACTCACAAATACTAAAACTTCCTCTATATTTTTTCATTTCGGTTATCAAAGTTCACAAAATGATTTTTCACATCAAGTTTTACTTTTTAGTTTAATTGTAGCTACCTATTATAACCTTGATTCCTGACCTACCACCAGGAAACTATATACTTTGAGCGTCAGTGTCCGCAGCCCCATCGCCATGTTGGACCCTTCTGCATTTTGGTTGATTAAAGAAAGAAGACACACCGACAGCCACAGCTTTGGACCAAAAGTTGAACTATTCAAATAAGAGTGCCTTGAGCGAAGTGAGCAATCAAAAAGCAAAAACTTGAGTATGAGGGCGTTTGGCACCGAGGACTTTGAATGCTGTCAACTTTAAACTTTACAGGATTTGTATAGGAAACCTATGAAGTTTGCATTCGCACAGCCAACTATGGCAACTAACCATAACTAGGCAAACAATTACGTCACTAAACAGTCATCTTGTCCTGGAAAATAACCTTCCCTAACCTAGGCATTAAGAACTACAACTATTCCCAGTTGCTACTGTGCTAATTCTTTAATTGCACTTACCTGAACTAGAAAGCTGACTACTTGGACAGAAAGTACACAAAGAAATCCTGACAAATGCTTATTGTTTGTCAGATAATTGTGTTACAAAGACTCCTAAAGGGGCCACAACCACATTGAGAGGTCCAGTTGAGGTCATTGAATGAGCTGAGGTGATACCTTCGGGGAGATAGTAGCTTAATCGGTACATCTCTCACACCCCTAATAATGAAAAAGCCTCAATACAATACAAGGAAAGTAATTTAAAATTCACCCCAACACTGTTGTCAACCATTTTGGCCATTCAGGGAATGGCATTTCTGGGACTTCAACGCCAGCAGATGCACAAAATAAGGGTATTCTTCCTCCTACAGTTGTTATAGCAGTCCAGAAACATCTGTTTGTCTTAATTAAGCATTGCGGGGAATTCACTGGCTTGTTGCTAATGCACAAGCAGCAGAAAATGGTTGGCTGTTTAACGGCTTTCGTTTTATTGGACATGAAAAACAGCTATCTGACTAAAGCATTTACTGATACAAACAAAATTTCTTCTTGCTTCTTCTCAGTGCCAGTTAATTAGATAAATATCCTCTTGATTAATACATTGATTAAAAAAAAACATCAAAAGATTTTTTGTAAATTCCCAGTATAGTGGGCCTGAACCACTACGAGGCATCTACAAAGCCCTGGTTTTTCACCAGTAGGCTACATTTACTGTAAAACTTTAAGAAGAAGACAAGTTCTGTTGTCAATTAAAACAGGAATCATTGCAATGAAATCCATGTGAAGTCAAACTTTGGCTTTGACATTATACTCTGATGCATTTGCGCCAAACATATTGTGGCGTTATATAATAATTGAGGCGCAGGCAGTCCTAAACTGTAAAGGTTAGTGCTAAATAAAGGTTAGGAAAGAAGAGGACTGTCTGTGATGTGAGGCAGGTGATTTGTGGCTATCAGACGCTCGTCATGGAGTCATACAGTACATGTGCACAGCGGCTCGTCACACGTTGTGGTTTATCCTTTAATAAAGCCGTCAACGGCAGCTCCTCTCTCACCGCCCACTCTTCTATAACAGTGTGTGTGCTTGTGTGCAGGAGGAAGCCGGATCCTGCCCCCTGGTTCTTTACAGCTGTGGGAGACGTTTCTGTTTAATGAGGTATAGAAAGGCTTTCCCCTCAATTACTATCTATCAGCTGTGTGTGTGTGTGTGTGCGCGTGTGTGTGTGTGTGAGAGAGAGAAGGGGTTATTTAACTCCCCCTCTTCCTGCTCTTCAAGTCGTCATCAATTCATCAACATTCAGCACAAACAGACAGTGATGACTGCTGCCCACTTTCTTTATTCCGGAAAAGCTAAATTGTGCCCGATGAGGCCAGATTTACATTTATTTTATTTTAGACAGTTATTAGACAAAGGACAGTACTTAACAGTTTATGGGCGATAACAAATTTATAATTTAAAGTATTGTAATCTAGCAAGGACTCAATTTGAGGGAATTCCTTCAAAGGATCAAATGTGTGCAAATACACATGAAAACAATCAGGTGCAAACAGATCATTTCATTTGCTCTAAAAACAAAATAATCTCTTCACTGGAAATGTATGGTTGCTTAACTGTGCTACATGTAGTAACAAGAAAGAGATCAGCGGGCAGACAGCTCACCCGGAGCGTTGTGCAGAGAAACTGTCTTCAGTCGATAATCTCCTGGCAAACATGAGCATTTATTTAGGATCCTAGTTTCAACTGTCAACTGTTCGGACCCTATGCTCTCCTAGGGAGATACAAGTCACATCATTGGCCCCTGAGCACTGAGCCATCATATACACTTCGTGACATCTGAGCAATAATCAGATGTATCTCCAGCCACTTCTTCTGCAGACTGAAGATAGCTACCTGCATTGAGGTCCTCAGAGTAGCCCTCCAGATCCCAGAGCAGAAAAAGGCAATCACCAATAGATGGAGTCCAAAATGATGGAAACAGACTCAGCAAGCTGACCTACCTCTAGGGCAGGGGTGTCCAACTCCAGGCCTCAAGGGGCGGTGTCCTGGAGGTTTTAGATATCACCCTTGGTAAAAACACCTGAATCAAATGATTAGTTCATTACCAGGCCTCTGGAGAACTTCAAGACATGTTTAGGAGGTAATTTAGCCATTTAAATCAGCTGTGTTGGATCAAATACACATCTAAAACCTGCAGGATACCGGCCCTTGAGGCCCAGAGTTGGACACCCCTGCTCTAGGGAAACACTAGAAGAGAAGAACTGTCTGACTCTGGTTAAGGTGGTTTGCTTCCCAGATCCTCCAGTCTACATGTAGGAAGTGTCCTTGGGAAAGATACTGAAGCTCAAATGGCCCTGATCCATCTGTTAAAAAGTAATTAAAGGGCACAAAATAAAGCTGCATATGAAATCTTTGTGAGCGTTGGGTTTAGTTATATTAGAAAAGCACCTTATATGCTCTACATAACAGTCTATTAACTATTTAACTGGAGTTTTCAGTGACTAAACTTTCAAAATAAGAACTAGGGGCTATCCCAAAAACAAAATGCATCGCTGTTTTAAACATTGGTGGGTGCAGTGTGTTTTAAAGTACCACATTACAATAGTCACATTACATTTTTCTGTTGGTATTGTAATGATTTACTGTACTACATTCAGTAAATACATTAAAGTTATAATTATGACGTTGTGATAATTATGAAGTTCTTCAGTTATCTTAACAGCAGACCAAGAAAAGTATCAAAACTTGTCCTTTCCGTGCTGGGCAGTCAACACAGAGCCAAGAACCTCAAGAGATGACACAGCCAAATGTCTGCTGACCCCAGCCCAGCAGCCAGAGCCTGATCTTCAACTGGTAACAAAGGTGGTGACCAAGTGATGTAGACTCTGCTTCTACCTTTTTGTTTTTTACAGTAGAAATTTTGAGCAATACCCCTTCACAAAAAAGTGTGTTTATGAAAGTAGTAGAAGTAGAAAAGTGCTATATAAGAACCAGTACAATTTACCATTTACCAGTACTGGTTTTGGAAGATGAAAGGATAAAAATGTATCCTAACCCTGCAAAACTAAGTTCATCATATATGATACATGAGTTTTTGATGCCTCTACATCATCAGTGTGATTTCTTTTTCCTTTAAAAACCTGATGTAGACACACGCAGTGCTACTGCGAACAACAAAATGCACAAAAATGCTGTAATTAGAAAAAAATCAATAACCTTTCCTGTTTCAAAAAATGTGAATTTTCAGGGAATTATTTCATGGTTCAGGCTTTACAGAGCTGAAATTTACTCGCGTGGTGTATGTTTAAAATGCTTGGGTGACCCGCCCAAGTAAATTATATGAGTAAGGAAACACTGCTGGCGTATTTCAATATATTTAGTTGAATAATTATCACCAGCTTAAGGCTCTGTCAGCAGCTCCACCCGCTCCAAGCTAAATGATACTTGATACTTATATCTGTGTGTAATTCTATTTAAGCAGATAGTGTGCAGGATTTTCCTTAGTTAACCATAGCCTCGCGTTTAATAATAGTGCAGCACATCAGGGTTTTTTTTACTGCTGTCTGATAGAAATGAAGTAAACATCAGCAGCTGATTATTTTTGTTTAGTATCTCTACTTATATAAAGATACTGAATACTAAATTACAGGTTCCAAATTATATTTTGGACACATTTCTGGACAAGAGTAGTTTAAAAAAGCAACTTTACAAATATTACCCAGTCTGTTTGTGTGTATGTGTGTTTCCTGCTAATATCTGTAGATATTTCAACAAATGTATCAGTTGTCTACAAAAATCACATATTGTGAAAGCCCCCAATAAACACTCAGATTTAGCACTATGCTGGTTTCCATGAACAGGATGACCTGGGATGGAGTTGAATTCTGGGACTGAATTGTTAGTGTTGGTGTGTGGATGGATGGTACATCTCAAAGTAACACAGGCATGAATGTCTCAGAAGAATAATGCATTGTAATGAGATGAAGTCATCCACTTTACCTGTCAGTGGTTTTAGTGTTGTGGCTGATGGGTGTACGCACCAGCATAACGCCATCCACGTACATTTCAAATCAAACTGTGTTTAGAGAGAGTAAACCGCAACCTCTTCTTTTCAGATGTGACTCCCAGCTGCCTGGAGGAAAATGGATTAATACACACACACAAGCTCTGTCCACACCTCCAATCACGTTCTAGCACACCAAGTGCTTCACCCACCCCGTATTAACGCACACATTCACACGCAGAGGGGATCTCTCTCTTTTTGCACAAGTCTATTATTAGCTGTTCAACCCAGAGACAAACTAATGACACGTTGGGATGAATCACCAGAGCTGCTGCCTCCGACTATCATTACACTCACAGCAGAGCTACTGTAGAGACATCCATGTAGGATGCTGGCCACCACAAATATAAACACACTCATACCATTAGTCTGCTTCAACTGCTACAGCTTCTCGTCCATTAGAGTCCGAAGCCCACGTGTCTGCAGGTACAAATCTAGATCACAGCAAATACCCACTGTTTTATTTCATATCAAATCCATCTGAGGATATAACCTCATTACTGTGTCGATGGCTTGACAGATTCATATCCTAAAATTTTTTGTCAATAACCCTGCAAAGCTTTTTAGCATCTCTCAGCCTCAATGCTCAGACTGATCAGGTATCAGCCAAACTCCACACTCAGCACGTATTCTCTGTAAATATCTTCATTACATTACAGTTCAGTTACATGATCAGTCAGTTCTAACAGCCACAGCAGAGCCTCCTGTTACCGTGCATTAAAATTATCCAGGCAGTGAGGTATATAAACAGCTTCCATCTGGGAAAGGAGATTTCTTTTGCATTGCAGAGAAAAATAAGAGGCGCGCATGCACCATAAGAAGTTCAAATCCGCCCCAAGGCCTTTCTTGATTCCTCTCCCCATTGTCCTTTCAAAATTAAGCCTAAAAAGCCAAAGAGAAATACATAAAAACGTTTAATTCTGAAGTTAGTAGAGAACAACAAAAGAGCAAAAAGATTTTTTAAAAAACAACAAACCCCAAACTGATAATAAATGTGCCGGAGTTACAATTTTAACTGTTTTACAGCGCTTTTCTCATAAATTTTACTTAAACTAGTTTCGGGTGACCTGTTCCAAAGGGTCATCGTCTTCTGATGACCAATACCATCACCAACAGGTTGGCAGAGGAAGCACAGGTAGGCATGCTACCTCAGGCCTAGAGACTGGTCACCAATGGTCACGAGCTGCTGGTGGAAAAATTGTTTGAAAGACCTCCTTGCAATAATTTTGGTCACTAGCAGGTTGCCACGGGCACTGATTTGTCTACAACCACCTGCTAGTTATTGTCCAAGCAGTACTGAAACTCTGAAAAGTGCGACTCGAATGGAAATCGCCTACAAAATAAGTCAAGCCTATTCTAACATGTTAAGGCGGAACTTTTACTTTGAAGGCAAATGTCCTCTATTTCTGGTTTTCAAGTAAAGAGAATTCAGTCACACTCTTTAGCTTTTGACGGCAACCTCAAAATAATTCACTCACAAACCAATTGGGGACTACGTATTTTTCCTTCGTGACCAGATGATCATTCAAACCGGACTCTGCCTAAGGTTGTGCTTCCAACCGTTTATGTTTGCCCCGAACACAAAAAAGACAACACTGCTCTCTCTCAGCAGCACATACGTGTGCTGACACTGTTGCCTCACAGTAAGAAGGTTCCCGGTTTGAGGAGTTTGCATGTTCTCCACGTGCCTGCGTGGCTTCTTCCCAGGTTATCTCAGGATTCTAATGTGGCTGTGAATGTGAGGAAGATAAAGGGCTTAAAGCGTAGAGAATAAAGTGCTGTATGACTGTATAGCTAGATGTAGTCTAAATTGCTTTGAGTAGTCACTAAAACTAGAAAACCTCTATAAATTAGAGAGATGAGAGACATCTTTGCATGGTTACCTGTTCTTTGCACGATTTAGCCTGCCGTGATAAGTGGACGGATATCAGCCGAGCATCTTAAATGGTATCAACTTATAGCATCTCCCTTGCTCTTTACTTTTTTCATTTTAGATCTCGAGATCTACAAGCATTAATCATATCTGGAGATGGCTACATGAAACTACAGCGAGGCAGACTCAACTTGTTATCAGTCCTGTTATAATAATAATGTTAAACTGATGAGTTAACAGGGAAATGAGCAAATTGCCCATCACCTCGACCCCGTGAGGACATTGTCCATTCACACAAACCCAATTTAAACCATAAGGTGATGATTATCACATACATACCATGACATACATAAAAAAAAACATACATGACATACAAAAAAAACTATATTTAAGAGAGCCCAAATTATATCACAGCACAATACAACCCATTGATCTCATTTAAGAGGAAAGATGGCTGCTACATATATTAACACAGCTAATTTTGGCTTATTTGGTTAGCACAGGGGATAACCCCATGGAAATGTAAAAGAGGAACTCAGGGTCAGAAAAAATAGTTTTTCCCGGTTCCACCCATTATTCCAAACAGCCAGAGCAGGAAGCTGTTTTCAGCTTTCCTTCCCCTTGTCCCTTTACGCTCATTTAATTCTTTTACTGCATCCCTATAAAAGCAAAAGACCAAGACCCTGTGTTAAACTGAAAAGGGATTTTATGTTATAGTTAATGTTTATTTATTTATTTTGCAAAGTAAACTATAAAACTCGGCTCCACATTCTGCTATAAAAATGTCCTTCCCACTGATCTGAACACACTGTCCTCAGACAACCAGAAATTAAGGACATGCCAACTCAAACAAGTAAAACTAAGGAGCTAAATAATACAGTGAGAGTGGACCAGGCATACTGATTGGCCGTGTTGTTGTCTGAAGCACTGTTATCAAACTTCACATACAAAGACGCTTGATTGAAACATGATTAATCTGCTGCTGTTCCTGCCTGCTGTACTCAGACTGACCATCGTTACTCTAAGCAAGAGGATACCTGGGTTGCTACAATGATAAGTGCTGTAAATGATGTAAAAAAATAAAAACAAGTAATACACACAGCTAATACTTCTGCATTTCCACTCGCAACCTTAATGCACAAAGAGCCCAGCTTTAAGAGCTTGCAGCCAAGGTTAATGGGCGCTTAAGTGATACATTAGATCGTGTATCGGGTCTGAATTGGAGGTGATACGTGATCTATGTGTTGCCTGTTACTCCTGTACCTGCAGGACTGCCTCCAGGCTAATGCTGAGGGAGCTCATTTTACATGTTAAAACACTTTAAACCAGACGCCACTTAAATCTGCAAGATCGGCTGCTAAAGTGATGAACTTTCCTGGTTGGATTCAAGTAAAATAACAGATTTTAAACAAGTTGAGGAAACAACACTGACACATCATCCACTTTTTAGTTTGAGCTGTGAGTTTTTCTGATCCCTTTGCAAATGTGATTCACTCTCTTTTTTTGCTATAATTTTGGTTCCAACCATCTCATAACGCGTTCTGTCCATTTTGATCTGATGAAAGTTTAGACAGTTTTTGTGTTAATTCCCAATATAAAATAGAAGGACCTACTTCTGGGACTGAAAAGTGAGGCTTTAACCTGAACTCTTTCCCTTCAGGCGGAAACTTCTCTGGCTGTAAACGGTTGTATGGAAATCTACGGGAAACCGACCCTTTAGCTCCGTTGATCTATGAGCTTATAGTCTCAGTCATTAGTTTAAAGTATTATTCAATACAAGATGATGTTTGTTCTGTCAATTATTGTCCCAATATGGTCAAAAATTAAGATAACAATGGAGATGACGCTGGAGAAAATGCTCTGCTCAGGCTCACACACGGCAGGGCTTTAGTTTTAATAGAAAACTACATCATGATAACTGTGACGTTTCACCAAATCTGTTTTTTGCAGCCAAAATGTTTCTGGCAGAAAACGCTCATCTCTAGGCTTCAAAATGGGACTTCAGAAGCCGATTGGAGTGAGGTCACAGTAGCTATGTCCCATCTTTTATACTGTCTCTGTCCACTACTGCTACTGTCTTCAAACACAAGCGCTTTTTATCATTTTGCTAGTGCGATAAAACAGTCAAACTGGAGCCCTGCAGCGTGCATGCTGCTCATTTTATTTTCAATATTTATCATATTTGGCTTGTTGTTGTCCCAGCAATAGTATGGTTTGATGTGTATCTATGTCTAGTTTTTTACCATCTCTGATATACAGCTTGTTTTTGTTGGTTTGTTCAGAGGCCGTGCTCTCTTGCAAGAACTCTCCTTGAGGCACAACTTCTGAGAGTGAGCACCCACTCGTCAACTGCATGTGAGAAAAACAGTGAGACGGATATTATTGTTTCTAACTTTCTCCCTCACTGATTATTTTACTTGTAAATATAGCCAAATGGTCTGGACAGAACGAGTTTAAGAGCTTTTCTCTGAAAACAGCTGCAGCAGCCCGACACAGCACAACATGAGCAATAAGAGCAACATAAAACTTACCTAAATTCCATAAAACTGAGCCGAAAATCAGACTCATCCAATCATTCACTGATTCAACCCATTCAGTGCACAGTAATTTAAAAATGTAGTGAAACATTGGGGTTTAAACAGCTACTCTGCTAAGTCTAACTAGTAATAAGTTCATTGAGGTTTGGGGGGAAATTGTAGATCTTATTGACGCAAACCCGAGTAGAGTGTGAATCTGAAACAGTAAATGAAAGGTCATCTCTACAGTTAAATGTTTTATTGACCCATCCATCAACCCGGGCTGCTTCACACGTCCAACTGTTAGTAAATTTTATGGCTCTGCAGTAAATTACTCCCACTTCTGCTCCCAACTGACCAGCGTCATGGCTTCTAAACATATAGTTTTGCTCCACTGGCTGAAATGACTGATGCTTTTGTTTATCTTGGAGAGACAATCTGGGATATTCATGTTTCCCAGAAGACGAGTCCTCTGGGTTTTTGGGAACCAACTGACTTTTCCTTAAGCAGTATATATTAATTAATAATTTAACGTCTCCAACATTTTGCCTTGGGTATATAAGATGGGAGAAATAAATGGCCCTGTTTGACCTTCATACAGTAGCTCCTCAAATCTGTCTCCCTTGAAAATATAGTGTTACATGGAGAGGGGCCAATGAGTGATTCATTGCCTCTAACAAGCCAAATGTACAACAAAGTGCCTCTGCCAGAAAACAGAGACAGTGGGATATTTTACAAAGTAAGCCTGTGCATTGAGCTGCAGTTATTTTGGTAGGCTTGGCTAATGGATGCTTCACACATCCAGATTGGACGGACTCTTATTTTTAAAATGACTGCCACAACTTTAGCTTTTCACTCGAATCCGATCAGCAGTAACGCTCACACGATGAATCACACAGAGCTGCGCAAAAATATTACTACAGTACATATAAAACACGTACATCTTGCAGCCATGCTTCTGCCTTGTTTCACCTTCACACCTGCTTCAGAGGGCATGAAGTTTCCGAGGGCTGTAGTAAAACGAAGTTCAAGCAATAACAGCATCTAAGACTAATATCATTCTCCAAATTACCATTTATATATTACAGATGAACAAACATGCTGTGTGGCAGTTGGCTAAAATGTTTTTTTCACACCTACTTTTACTTTTTGGTTTAGCTTTAGTCATAAAAACACAGTCTTATGTAATAATCTTGGCGTGCAGCAATTATTTTGCATTATTATTGATAGTATTTTAATTCATTTATATCATCAAAGAATGATTACAAAGTTAAGAAACAGATAAAGAGGCAATGTGGAATACAGTTTGATTAAAGATTGGGATATTTTCCAGGGTTGTCTTAAGCAAGGTGCCTGAATTGGTAACTAGTCCACTGAAAAATTAGGTGTGCTACTCTTTACTAGTAAGCTGTCGGGTTAAAGATCAACTAATGTCCAATTTCATCACATCAGACATTTGTACTTTCATATGCAGCTCTGTCAGCTCTGAAATCGGTTGAATACAACCAAGAATGTACGAACTAACAGTCACTTCTATAGAAACCCACCAGATTCAAACTCTTGCTTCGGGCCTCAACTTTCTGCTTCCTTGGAGTGGTTTGGCACCAGGTGGTGAGGGTGGAGGCTCACGTTCACCCAGCTGAAAGCTTAGACTTCTGAGTCAGAGCGAAGTCACACATCTTTGGATTAAAGTATGAAGCGCATTAGCGAGTAGACTCCCAATGTGCAGTATGAACTGGAAGAATCATCACAGAAAACCAAACCTGTTTTAGTGTCCATATGGGCAGCTAGATGAAAAGAGGCTATATGATGTGTGATTTTGGGCTTTCCAAGACTAAAGATAAGCATGCTGAAATTTTCCTGGCAATATCTTTGGTCGCTCATACGATCAAAGATGGCTGCTGTATCGTTTTTGCAACCAAAGATGGTCAAAATTCAGACAATATCACAAATTTATGCTGACACACTGCTCACAGTGCAACTGCTGCTATGATCCACTAACCAGCCAAGCAATAGGAAACGTGCATATCTACAGTGCAAATCTGAAATTTTAACAAAGATTGTGTGATGTCTCCTCCCTGTGTATTCCACCTCTGTATTATCACGATGCAGGAGGGAGGGTAGTGCTGACGTGCATCTCCGTAGGTGATATCATCGTACAGGAGACATGTTTTGTCGTATCCAGGTTTATAAAGTACATGAAGCACAGTGTGAAGTGCAGTGACTGCTTAAGGCCTCAATCACAGTAGAGGAAAAAATAGATCATCAACCTCCGTGTGACCACAAAAAAATATGGTTGGTGAGCGATTGCATTTAAATGGTTTCCCAGAGGTTGAGGTTGTGAAGCTCCCTCAACGTCTTGTCGAAGGTAAGTGTGCAACAAGCTTGGAGTAAACTTGGGTTGTGTTCCCTTTTGTGACTTTAGCTTAACGCAGCAACACCAAGAGATTTTGAAACTTGAGCTGTAATGTTGAGAAAAATTCTACTTTTTGAGTTTTCAAATATGTTGTTAAATTTAAAAATTCTGGCCGCTTTTGAAGTTCTACACAAAACTAAAGAAGCTGCTGATCGTTGTGGGGAGTGATCACGTGGTCCAATAATCACCTTGGCTGTTTTGTTTTATTAATAAGTGGAAGGCAAAACTGCTGCTGAGATTAAAATTTGATTAATTGCACAGTTTTACTAAAGGCTAATCAAAACTCTGTAAGCCCTCCTTGTGGTTGATCGGTTGCTGAAAGATCAGGCACGCCTACTGTGAAGCGTTGAAGCAGTGGGTAAAATATATATATATATATCTGTAATACAGTCCCAATCACTTGTTTGTGATTGGATCGTGAGCGACAATCTTTAAACATTACAGCTTTCACTAGATTAGCATTCACTGTGAGTATCAAAGTATCACGAAAAGATGGAAGTGTGATGTGACATTGCAAAAGATGAATGTAGATGAACGGTTAAAAAAGTGGCATCACTTCACTATCGTCATCTTGATATTTGATACAAAATGTGACGGAAGGATCAATCCGAAGGGAAAACAAAGACACTGCATCCTCATTGGCTGGATTATTATGCTGGATGATCCTCCTTTCTAACTCTAATAATAACTATATTTTACAAAATTGACTTCATGTTTTAATCTATGACCTTAAACTAGTGATTGAGCCTAGGAAGTCATCAGGACGGCATTTACTGAGGTCATGGATCATAGGAGCCCACAGTCATTTCCCCATAGACTTCTATAATCTGGACTTCTTTTTGGAACCACATGAGTCGCCCCCTGTTGGTCATTATAAATACTGATTTAATGTTAAAGGCACTTCTATCTTTCATGCTTTCTTTGGATATTGTAGAGGTTTCTCAAATACAGAAGACATTAAAAAAAGCTCAATAAATTTAGAGTGGGTAGTAGCTAATTCCTCCTCTATTGTGCATCTCAGTTTGGAAACCTTTACACTCAGTGGTTATGTATTGTACCTGCTAATAACTTGTTAGCTCCTGCTCTTTGAATATTTTAAACCAACAGGCACAGGCACGCCAGCCGATACAGCTGCTCCTAAAGAGCATGAGTTAAACAGCAAAACCTACAGGTTTTTTCAGACTGTTCCCACTCTTTGTCATTTGGGGTTAACCTGCATGTGAAGACAGGGAGAGGGAGGGGGTGGCAAGCTGCGCTAGATGTAAGTGCTGAACGGTCAGTGACCTTGTATTCGCCAGCCAAACAAACCTGGACATTGCGATAGAGACAGCGTGAATGTGCGGTGACACTGATCTGGATGTGGCTGCTGCTGCAACAGGTTAAATACGCTCTGCAGAAAGCACCTGTGAGCACTCCGGGCTGTGCGTGAGTTTATCGTCCCCACAGCTGGAAGAGCATGCACGCAGACTGGTCGGTGCAGTCATTTTCAACATGCAACCATGCAGTCCCCTTGCCACTCGGTGCCCTAGATGAGTCCTTCCACCCTCTTCTTCCCAGCACAGTTTCTGCACCTATTTTGGATTCAAAAACCAGGCCAGGCAGCAGAGCTCAGGGCAGCCGTACATTTCTGTCTCAGCTTTACCGTTCATGCCAAGTTTGTTCGTGCCTCAGAAGCTGGATTGTTACTAATTTAACTGAGCAGCTGTTAAATTAAAAGCGTGCATGTTAGAGAAGAGTCCACTCATAAACATATCTGTACTTTGCTTCTTTTCTTTTCGGAATGGGATTGAGGTTGAGGTAAACAGCACACATCTGTCAAATGTCACTGATATAAATGTGGTAATATCAGTCTGCGGCCATTCATTCAGTCTGCAACTTGGATTTTAGAGCGTAACGATTCAGGCTAATAACGTAACCGGTGGGTTATTTTTAGCCCGTGAAGATGCGCTCAGCAGTGATGGCGATGGTTTCCTCCTCCTCCTACACCACAATGACGTCGTGCTGTTACGCAAAACCAGGGGTTCACCTTTTGTGGACCTACAGCTCCGACACTGCTAGCGTAAATTTCTGGCACAAAACGGGCGCAAGTGCGCAAATAAAACACGCAGAACAACACGAACACATTCCGAGGCGAGGCAGCTTTTAACTTCTGCTTTCGCTTTAATTCCGCATCTGTAACGGCACTTGTCTAAACTTGATGCTGGCACACCCTGGTATGCCCAGAAGCAGGCGGCTGGCTGCCCGGGAGGGCAGCAGGCTTCGGGCATCCCGCATCATCCTGCTCTGGACCCAGGGGTCGCAGCTCCGCTCACCTGGCGCAGCTCTCCACAAAGTAGAAACCCACATTTCAAAAGCACGGCCACTGACATTATCTGACTACACAGAGACACGGAAATGACAGCATGCCAAGAACAAAAAGTGGACACTTAACTATTTGTAGAGGTGCTGGAGACACAGGTCGAGGCATTCCCCCTCCACTTCGTCCTCAGACACCAGGTCCGACAAGGGGCGCATCGGCAGCGGGTCGCCCTCCTGCAGAGGCATCTTCATCTCCCGAACAAAGAGCTCCAAGAACCGTCGGAAGGTTTTCTCCTCTGCTGCAGAGCCGGCCATCATTTCTCATTCCTGGACAGACAGAGACAGCTCCGCCCGTCAATACACTAACTTGCCGGGCTAAGAAGAGAAGAGTCAGTACACTAACCGAACTAGTTGGACTGACAGTGCAGTACCATACTACCTGAATAAATGTGTACTACCGGAGGAGCAGGGCCGTGGACTACCGGCGCGTCTGAAAGCAGCGGACCCGACTGGATGAGCGGACCGTGGCCTCTACGGTTACACTACAGGACGAGTTGTCACAAGCTGGACTGAGCCCCCATTCAGAGCCGAGCGGGAGCGCGCGCCGTGTTATCAGGGATTTCGGATGATCAGAGGGCGGTGACGTCAGAGAGACGACGCCAAAGCGGGGTCGCGAGCGCGCACGCAACGTTGCCTCCTGACGTCCCGAGACCTTTCTGAAGACATGCCATCACGATGAAGGTGATAGGTGTTTAAAGTAAACACGAGTGGAGGAAAGAATTCAGATATTTTACTCGAGTACAACAGTACTAACATATCACAGTCAGAAAGGATTCACTACATACAAACACACACACACACACACACACACAGAGCACTTTATTACAGTTTATACAGAGAACTTTATTATACTATTTAAATGTAGTAGTATTTGTGTGTTTTCATTATGCGAGTTACTTTTAGTGCTTTTTTTAAATATAACTTTTTCTTAAGTTGTAGTATTCTTGCAGTATTTTTGGGAACAGTACTGTGACTGTGTTTCAATTTACAGAATTATTAATATATTTTGAGGAGAGCACGATGGCGTCGTCATTAGCACTCTGCACTCCGCACACAGCAAGAATGTCTTGGGGTTTGGATCCACCATCTGGCCTGGGCCTGTTTGTGTGGAGTTTCTGTGTGTGTGGGTTCTCTCTGGGTACTCCGCCTTTCTCCCACAGTCCAAACACATGCAGTTAGTGAGGTTAGATTAACTGGTGGTTCTAGGTGTGAATGTGAATGTGACTGGTTGTCTGTCTTTCTGTGTTAGCCCTGGCTAGAGACTGAAACGATATACTGTATATATCCACATGATAAAGAAAATAACAGGACTGAAAAGAGCATGTATTTTACTAAACACTGATACCTCAAGCGGGAGTTATGACTTAGTTTTTTTTTTTATCTGGATTTGAACAAACTGTTTCGAAGTCTTAAATAACTAATACTTGTCTACTTACTTTATTTCCTTTCCCCATGAGCACATCTCTGGCTAAAGTCCGGAATTCCCAGATGATTTCCCTCTTAGGGATCACTTTGGATTAATTTACTTACAGAGTACATTTCCATGGAGAGAATAGCAGCTTACAGAGCTTAGGAGAAATGTTATAACGGTCAGAAGTGATGTACATGATCACAAGTTGCAGGTATAACCTCAATGTCACAGCACACCCAGCCATACACAGAACACAAACACACACATCTCTTCACAGTATATTTTGCAGCAGCTTGATTCATATTCATTAAGAATTAAGGCAGCTCTGAAGGCGAAAGGGGCGTTCAAATCAATAGAGTGCTTAATAAAGTGGCCATGAGTGTATATCCAGATAATTACACAGCTGTCTATATGTCTATATATATAAAATTGATCAATTCGAGTAGAATAAAAAACAGAACATTAATGAATATGTTATTTCATCTGAAAGTGTATTTTAGGTCAATCCACTCATCATTTATAACACTAAAAACACATTTTTCCAAAGTAAACAAAAAACATCAAAATTTCAGTACAAGAAAAAACCTCATTGCATTTATGTGACAGCTGCTGTCGCTTAAAGATATTAACAGTTAAATGCAACACAAAAGCAGAGCTAAAACATGAGACTTACTAAAGAAAAAACTTAGAACAAAACTTTAATAATTGTTTATGTTAACTACTTAAAATAGGCAGTTTAATTTTTTTAATTTGTATTTTTTTATTTATTAATTTTTTTTTTTACAAATTAAAATTTCAGTCTCACATCATTCCTACGGTTTATATTTTGACAGTATGGTTTTGCTTTACTTTTATTTATTGATTTTACAAATTTAAAATTTATTTGATTTTTTTTTTACATCTGAATTAATATTTATGTCAATTAAGGTTATTATTAACTAAAACTAAAAAATAACACTAAAACCAAGTATGAAAATAAAAAACACACACAAAGAAAACTGTTTAGTTAATGGAAAAAAGTAATTAATTTGAAAAAGAAATTAGAAAAAAGGAAACAAAAACAACTGAAAGCACATCTTGTTATTATCAAAATAACTCAAATTAAATAAAAAAAAAATTTTTTTAAATTTAGTCTTTGGTCACTAACAGCACTAGGAGAGTTTGCGGTGAATGTTTAATAAGACTGGGATGATGATAAAGAAAACCTAAACTACTGTCTTCTTCTTTCTTTAGCAGCTCCTTTTTAGTGGATCGTCGACTCTTCCTCCTGGTATGCTCCCATCCTAGGACAATAGCTGAAACCGAACAAATAAAATAAAATAAAATAAAATAAAAACACAATTTAATAACTCTGTGACACAAACAGTGGTTTAAATTGGGAAGAGGAACGTTAAAGCTAATGCTGCACTGACTCGGACATTTTAGTACAAGGAACCGGAAATGATAGGGGAAAAGAGTCCGGGGTTGTTTTCATTCCCCTGGTTTTCAACATGAAGGAAGCAAACATGGCTCGTCCCGTCAGTGTGGGGGATCTACTACAAGCGGAGCTCTTAGAGGACGCTGCTTACCGGGAAGAGGGGCTGTGTGTGGTCGGTATTTTCGGTAAAAGCAACATGCAGCCCGGCGCGCTGAAGGAATCTCTGATCAACACACTGGCGGACAAACACCTTTTCTCGGTGTTCGGCGGACCGGAGGACGGCGGCACGCCTAGCAGCCACATCCAGGCTTTTTACGACCAAGAGAACCGGGTGCTGTACCTCCTGCTCTCCTCCGTCTGCGACAGCCGACAGCTGCTGCGAGCCTGCCTGTCTCTGGACACCGGGAACGGACACTCGGACGCCCACGACTTCTGGAAGGGCCTGGAGCGGCAGCACTGTCTCCACCTGCTCTACATGTTCTCCGTGTGTCACGTCCTGTTGCTCGTCCACCCCAACCAGACCTTCGACGTGACCTACGACCGGCTCTTCCGAGCTCTGGACGCTCTGCGGCAGAAGGTTCTGCCTCTGATCCGGGCTGCCATCAAAGACTCCCCGGTGTCTAAAGAGTGGAAGCTGAACTGCCGGCCCTGCCCCCCACGGCTCCTCTTCGTCTTCCAGATGAACGTCACTCTGAAGGTCTGCTCTCTAACAAGTCCTTATTCGCTCTCATTTATATATGCACTTTATATTAAAACTGAAATATTTTAATATAGTTACAGTGCTGTGAAAAAGTCTTTTCCCCTTTCCTGATTTCTTTGGGGGTGGTTTTGGCATATTTGTCACACTTACATGCTTCAGATCATTTAAAAAATGAACATTAGATAAAGATAACCCGAGTTGACACAAAATGCCGTTTTAAAGTTATGATTTCATTTATAAGGGGGGAAAAAAGTTATCCAAACCTACATAGGCCTTGTGTGATAAAGGAATTGCTCCCTAAACCTAATAACTAATGTGCAAACCTTTGCAGCAAGAACTGCAATCAAGCATTTATGATAACTGGCAATGAGTCTTTAATTGTTTTCATTGTTCAGCAGTGTTTTTCTCCTTTGAACCCCTCCATTAATGCTATTTTTGCCCAGTCTCTTTCCTACTGTTGAATCATTACCTCTGACCTTAACTGAGGTAAGTGAGGCCTGCAGTTCTTTAGTTGTTGTTCTGGGTTCTTTTGGGACCTGCTGGAAGATTCATTGATGTGTTCTTGGATTCATTTCGGTAGATTCAACATGCCTAGGAAGTCCCCCCAGGAGTCCCAAAGCCTTAACTCTTTTCAGACAGATAGCCGTCAATGACTTTGTTTCTCAGCTGTTTCTTTAGATTGTGGCATAACATGTTGCTTTTTGAGATCTTTTAGCCTGCTTATTTTTTGGTCAGACAGGTTCTGGTCTGGCAGTAATTCAGCCTGAGTGTGGCTGAAAATGTGACTAATTGCAGTTAATTCATGAGTCAACAAGGGACAATTACCTTTCCCATAATAACTGAAATCATGATTTAAGAACTGCATTTTGTCTTTACTTGAGTTATCTAATGACCAATTATAAAACCATTTGTTTGATCTGAAACATTTCAGTGTGACAAACATGCAAAAAAACAGAAAATCAGGTCAATATGTTTTGATGGCACTGTTTTATTTTTTCTTTTAACACAGAATTTGGACTTTAAGTAAAATTATGACAGTTCAAGTCCGTAGGAAATTTTGCAAAAATGTTTCAGAAACTGTCAAATTTTTCTTTAAAAAATGGTCACGCCATATAAGAACTCAGGGCAGCCATATGAATACAAATGATGTTGTCTTTGTTTGTTATTCTAAAGGTTTCTGCAAACGGCTTAGAGTCAAATCCTGACAAACCAAAGAAGCACTCCCCCAGGCGGAGGCTTCAACACGCCTTGGAAGACCAGATTTATCGCATCTTCCGTAAAAGCCGAGTTCTCACCAACCAGAGTAGCAACTGCTTGTTCACGGTGCCCGCCAACCAAGCATTTGTGTACGTGATCCCAGCACTAGATGAGGACCCCTTAGGTGCATTACTCGGTCAGCTGCGGTCCAACTGCATGTTGTCTGAGCAGGACTCCTCCGTGCCCGTGTCGGGGCCGAGGCGCTATCAGCAGATGCGGCATTCAGCTCGGCACCCCAGCAGCAGCAGAGACTCAGGCAGCATATCGATAGGCAGTCAGCTGGTGGACTGCAGCTTAAAGGAATTCCTCTGGCAGCATGTCGACCTGGTGCTCACCAAGAAAGGTTTTGATGACAGCGTCGGCCGCAACCCGCAGCCTTCGCACTTTGAGCTGCCGACCTACACCAAATGGGTCCAGGTCGCCTCCAGACTCCACCAAGTCCTCATCAAAAACACAGATGAAGAAATGGCTGAGCTAGCCACAAAAGTGCAAAGCCAGGTGAAGGTTTTGGAGGGTTTTCTTGACGCTGACACAAAGTTCTCTGAGAACAGGTGCCAAAAAGCGCTGCCTCTGGCTCACAGCGCCTACCAGTCCAACCTCCCCCATAACTACACCACCACGGTCCATAAAAACCAGTTGGCTCACGCTCTGCGGGTGTACAGCCAGCACGCTCGAGGAGTGGCTTTCCAACGCTACGCTTTGCAGCTTCACGAGGACTGCTACAACTTTTGGAGCAACGGACACCAGCTGTGTGAGGAGCGAAGTCTGACTGACCAGCACTGTGTTCACAAGTTCCACCTGCTGCCTCAGCCAGGTGAGCGCATCGTCTTCCTCTGCACAAGTTTGAGGAGGGCCCCTTTAATGCACTTTTTTTTTTCATTGACTGTTTCACATAATTGTCGTAGCTCTAACACTGAAATAAAATAAAAGCCAAAAGTGTGAAATCTGACACTTAATTCCACAGGAGAGAAGCCTGACATGGATCACAACCCACCAATCATGAATCACAACAGTAGGGGGCGCTCCACCAGCTCCTGTAACTGTGGACGGAAACAAGCTCCCCGTGAGGATCCTTTTGACATCCAGGCAGCAAATTACGACTTCTACCAGGTCAGGATTTACTCCACATGGGTCCTGCTGAGGACCACAGAGGGGCACAGGCTCTCTGCTCTGTCAGTGTTTCTACATACAGCTGTGAAAGACTCAGTCAGACACAAAATTTCGAGGGAAATATCTCACTCTGTAGCTGATAACAGCTCCATTATCAGCTCAGGTAGTACACTGTATGCTTTTAGAGATTTTCTTATTGAAAATTGTCAAAAATGCCTGTAAGAGCCACGAGAGTGAAGCAAAAACAGAAATGTCTTCCGGTTGCAGATTTATTGTTCATCGCTACGAGATTATCCCTCCACATTGTTCAGTTTTCTCGTGTCATTATAAAAACACTGTGTTTTTAAATTGTATATATAAAACACAACATGTAATCACTCACACGTATTTGCTTGTTAACTGTCTTTTTCCTGAGTAGATACTGGAGGAGAAATGCTGTGGGAAGCTGGAGAGGATTGAGTTTCCAGTGTTCCAGCCCAGCACTCCTGACCCGGCCCCGGCAAACCAGGCTCAGAGAAACCCCTGTGAGGCTTCAGGATCGGGTGATGCAGAGAGGTTGAAGGAGCCCAGCACTGCCCAGAGCCACACGCCTGGAGACACCAGCCTTAGCCTCGCTCTTAGTCTAGGCCAGTCTACAGACAGCCTGGGGCCCTACGGGGACGGAGACGGAGCCGAAACACAAGTCCAGCAAAAGAGGCCGAGCCTTGTTGACCGGCAGCCTTCCACTGTGGAGTACCTTCCTGGAATGATGCACTCTGGCTGCCCTAAAGGTCTCCTCCCTAAATTCTCCAGCTGGTCACTGGTGAAACTTGGCCCAGCAAAGTCGTATAACTGCCACACGGGCCTGGAGCAGCCAGGTTTCCTCCCTGGCTCCTCATTCCTCTTGCCGTGGGACTTGGTGATTCGCTCCCGATCGGAGGAAGATACAGGACTAACGGAGCCTTTGGACGGAGGCACGTCCTCGTGGCCAGCCCCCAACAAGACCCTTGTGGGAAAGCGAGGCAGCACCGGTGGGCTCGGTAGGAGTCGCAGGAGGGAAGACATGGCTCGCATCTTTGTGGGGTTCGAGTATGAAGACGGGAGGGGGAGACGCTTCATCAGCTGCGGGCCTGATAAAGTAGTGAAGGTGCTGGGGCCGGGGGGTGCTAAAGATCCTGCCACCAGGGTGCTAAACACCGACATGCCGCTGCACATCCCTTCTCCCTCCCAGGGCCGTGGCCTGAAGCCCCACTTTGCCCAGTTGGCTCGCCTTTTTGTTGTAGTGCCTGACGCCCCGCTGGAGGTTACCCTCAACCCACAGGTAAGCAGCAGGAGGAGACTCCAAGTCATCTCCAAACAGGGGTGCACCTGATGATGATTTAATGGACTCTTATCTACTGTTTATTTTCTCAGATGCTTTTGCTCCTATAGCAAAGGTTTGTTTTTTCCAACCACGAGTCTGATTTTTCAGCGATGTAAACAAAAACTCTTTTAAAAAGGGGGATTCATTTTCTGTCTTTTTTCAGTGAGTCAGCTAATTCTTTCAGCAATATGTCCATGATCACTATGTCTGGGACTCTGTAAAAGCTAAAGTTACAGTTCAAAGCTAAACTTTTAATCTTTTTCTTTCTCAGCTGGAAAAGGTTGGAGTGTGCAATCTAAGTCGGGGACAAATTGCCACGAAAAGTGGAGGAGTTTAGGTGTCTCAGGGTCTTATTCCCAAATGAGGGAAGCATTAGATTGACAGACGGATTGGAGCTCTGCCTTGTAGTCTAGAGAGAGCTGAGTGTAACCTATAGTTGCGAGCGCTGGGTAGAGACAGAAAAAAATGAGGTCGCAGATACAAGGGGTGGAAATGAGTTTCCTTTGAAGGGTGACTGGGGTTTCCCTTAAAGACCCAAACCAAGCAAAAACCTATTGCGCTGTTCAGTTCATTGTTCAACAACAGGAATGTATCACAAAATGTGCAAAGAAAAGGTTAAGATATCTGCAGCATGTCACTATTTAGGCAGGTATGAAAACTAAAATGAGCATGTCACAGTTTTAACAAAGACAAACCTTCAGACTTGGCTGTAGTTGCAGATTCTGTTGCCCTTTAACACATATATGGTGCATATATATAACAAAGAGGAGTGAAGTCTGCCAAATGATTAATAAAGGCAACTCAAGCTGCTCTGCATCATACACTAAATTGCCTCAACCATCCATCCTGCTCTTATCTGAGGTCAGGCTGCAGGTCATTCCAGGCATCCTCAGGTGTACTTTCCACTTTCTTCTGGGTGATCCTAGGCTTTTCCAGCCAAGATCTTAGTAAGTTCTGGGTCTGCATCAGGGTTTCCTCCCAGTTAGGAGGCATCCTAAGCAGATGCCTAAACCACCTCAGCTGGTTTCTTTTGACACAGCTCTACTCCAAGCCCAGACACTCTAGTGAATAAACAACTTTACTCTTTTGGTCACTACATGCCTCATTCTTGACCAAAAAAGCAGCAAAATTTCCCATCTCTCCATTGCTGCCTCCTGTTTGAACCTCTCCACTACCCCAGTATCCACCTGTAACCTGTTAACGTGACAATTTTGAAGCCTAGATTTTCAGTTGTGTGGCTAAATTTTTAGGGTTCAGCACTGAATAACATCGTCTTTTGTCCTCTGCTGTGATTTCAGGTACAGCCAGGCCCTCCTCCCTGTCCGATCTTCCACCCAGAGCAGACTGAAATATCGTTGCCACCTGATGGCCTATGGGTGCTGCGGTTTCCTTATTCCTACGCCACAGAGCGTGGTCCCTGTTACCCACCCAAAGAGAACCAGCCCCTCAACAACTACAAGGTGCTGCGAGGCATCCTGAAAGCCACCACCGCCACCTCTCCACAACAATAACCCTTAAGGTTTTATTCAGGACTCCACCTTTGCAGACCCTCCCAGTGTTGTTTCTGTACATTCTATATATTTGCAGACACTGCAGATATTTCCTTTTTTGTTGACATCTTTTACTCTGGATTTCAATGAAATGACATGTGGACGTGCATGGTCTCCACAGATAAGCATTTGCACACATGCTCTGGTGTATGTGAGACCGTATTAGCTGCTCTCTAAACCGTGTTTAGTGTCAAATCCATTCATGCAATACTGTGTTGCATTTACCTGTCCCAGTGCAGACACAAATGCTGGTGTGGTCGAATGTCTCCTCACCAAATCCACAGAGAAAGTTTGTGTTGAAGTGGGCTATTTCCCAAGTGTGAAAAATAATTTGATCTGTCTCAACTGAATATGTGACAACAGCTTTGTACACCTACAGATTTGGACCACTGGTTCTCAGACTGTGAGGCACATTTAAGCAGAGAAAAAAAAGCCTTTAAATTAAGACTTGGATTATTTTATATTTTTATCAGTAAATAAAAATTGCAAAATGTGACTGTTTTATTGGCTTGTGCACAAGGATGTGCTAGAAAAAAGTTTGAGAAGTGATTTAAAATAACTTATTTTCACTTTTTTTTTGCTCCCCAGAAGACAGCTCAATGTTGCAGTGACATTAATCTTCACATTTGAAGCTTGAGCACAATAATAGCACCAGGAAAAACTTCCTTCAAACTTAACATGAGGGGGTGTGGATCCTGTGGTAGCTGTTTGCAGCTAAGCTTAGCTAAATTTCCAGTACCAGCATCCCTGCACATTCACGCTGGCAGGCTTTAATAATGATGTAAATTTTCCTGTCACTTGTCAAACAGTGAAGCTCTCATTAGAGCAGAGACTAGAGTCGACTGTGTACGTCTGAACTTGTGTTTATTTTGTTTCAGTTTGTAAAGATATCACAACACACTATTGCTCACAAACAAAGATTTAATACACTCGAACTAAACGGAAAGACGTTTTTTGTTTTTTCTGTGTAAATAAAGGCGACTCGGACATTCTGTTTCATGTTATTGGAGGTAATTTTTTTCCTCAGTGTTGTAGATGTTAAGAAAGCAAGTGCAAAAAAAAATAATACTCAGTTACACTTTTAGAAGTATTAATTTCCTCTTTTGATGTCAAAACAGAACTTCTTGAGTCACCTGTAACTTCTTTACAATTCACCAGGAAAATATGTGAAAACATTCTAAAGGAATTACATTAAATAAGGTAAAACAGAATCTGTCTAAATTCTAAGATTG